>NC_135301.1:4666587-4984842 GCF_051311805.1 Agelaius phoeniceus | reverse complement strand
ATCAGAGGCCCCTGCAGACTGCAATCTGTGCAGAGTAGCCCTGTGGCTGGAGTTGAACGCAGAAAGACCAGGGATCGACCATGAGGCCGAGCCTGACGCCTGACGTGGCCCCAGCCACAGCTCCCACCACAAGTTACCGGCGGGTCAGATAGGCCGCAGGCGTGATGTTAACCCTTTCCGTGCTACAATCCTCCCTCGAGTGAGAAAAAAGAATGAGATGCAAGCATATAAAGGAACCAGGAGAAGCTCACTGTTCCCAGAGATAAAGAAAATGAAAAAAAAAAAAAAAAAAGAACTTTAAACAGGTAAACGTTTACCTTTAAACATCTCATCTTTAAAACAATACCCCATAAGTCAACATAGCCCATCAAAAAGCTGTGGGAAGGCTTGTAACAATAAGAAGGACTTCACAATAGCAAGGTTCCCCGGGCAGCTGTTATTCGTGACAAATTTGAGAACCACAAGAGAACTATTTTTTTCCTCTTGTGGAGAAGTCTTCATAACTGTTAAAAACGCCAATCACTTGTTTTCAAAATTTTAAAAGTTTAATAGTAATAAAATGGTTATAAAAATAGTAATACAATTAGAGTAATAATAATTTGGACAAACTGAATTAGGACAATATGAGACAATAAAGACAAAGAGTTACGGACGTCCAGGTACCTTTTTCTGGGCAGCACGAGCCCGAAAAAGGACACCCGTTAACAAAGGATTAACCCTTAAAAACAATAGCCTGTTGAATATTCATACACTTCATACATGAGGCATAAATTCCATTCAAATACAGGATTCTGTCTGGCCATCGTCAACTTCTTCCTCCAAATCCTAACAGCGCCTTCGAGGCGGGAAGAAGTTCATTTCTTCTGATAAGAGGGCCATAAATTCTTCTTCTCTGAAAGATTTAGGTGTCCTGTGGCTGCTATCTCACTGCGAGTCCTTTCTTTTTAAAAAAAGTATCCTACATAGCATCGTTTCTATTTTAACAATTTTTATAACCTAAAACTATATTTAACACTACTTAAGAGAATTAATACAGCATTACTTTCATACACAACACATATAATATTCATTTTAATATTTGCGAAAAGCCAATCATAAAATACATGCATTTTTCACAATTCCTACTCTTATTCTTTGTAAATCATTTGGCTTGAGCAATATTTCTTATCTACTTGCATCTTCTGGACTATGCTGGCAAAATAAAACAGGGGATTACATAAGGAAGAGATATAAAAACAGTTGTAACACATAAAAGGCAAGATCTTAATTTCTTCTAATATATTACCCCACCAGCTAGGTTTTAACATTGTTTTCTAATTTTTGTACTGGTACCTGGGTTATTATATGTATTTTTTTCTTCTTTGATTTCTTTCGCTTTTGCTAGAATGACTTTTCTGTGGTCATCAATCTTCAACAATATGATATATTAAACTTTCCACAAACACCCCCTTCTTTAGCCACTAAATAGTCTAAAGCCAACCTATTCTGATACACTACAGGTTTTGTTTGGCTTAGCTGACTTGATATTAACTCTAATGCCTGGGCGGCTTTATTTGCTATCATTTCTATAACTGCTTGGAGTCTTGTAATACAACTCAATAGATAATTTGGGGTCAATATATAATTTGGGGTCAATACAGAGTTAAATTGCTGTGCTGGTTTTACCTTTTTGTTTAGTATTTGTTTTTTTACTGAATCCTGAACTGTATCTTTAAGATTAAATGTAAAACAAATCCATCTCTCTCCTTTTGGACATTCAATTCCAAATCTATGACCACTTTTTCTTAAGTTTCTTGTAATCCAGTAATTTACTCCGTTTTGCCTACAGGTTCTTAATTTGTATGGGTTATAACAGTGGCTGTTGACATAGGTGTGTGTAATAAAAGAGGAACTTTGGTTTCTTTCCATGTGATGCTTTCTGTAGCATTTGTGACATGATCTTGCTGGTATCCCAAAAGGGAAAAGACAACAAATGAGTGACAGAAACGGGAATAACAGAGGTCCAGTATGGCTTATACTCCCACCTCCCATGCCTGTGAGGTTGCAACCCACAGCAGGTGTATTTGATCTTCTCGGTGGCAAAATACAGAGGCCAATCTGGTCTTGCCCTCTATTTCCTTGTCGCTTTCTCTTAATTAGTTTCCAGGCAAATTGTTTTTGACACCCTTTAACTGTGGTCTCTTACCGTTCCTCAGGTATCTCTCATTCAACAGGCACTAATAATTCCCATCCACAAAACTAAGTTATTACTTTAACACTTCTTGCAATAAGAGCATAAATTTTGTGAACCACAATACTAATTATTCCCACAATTCAAGCATTTACTTATAACCCAGCTAGCATGTCCAGTATTGGAATGAATCAAATAAAGTTTACTAATGGAAATGGTAATTCCCCTTCTTCCCTGTACAATTCACAGGCTGAGGTCAGAATACAAAAACAGTCTTGATCTTTCTATCTGAAGTATTCCTCCCCAAAGGAGATGTTTTATTCAGGCAGTGCTTGAAACCAGTGATATAAGCATTGTCTTACTTCTTACTTCAGTGTTATTCTTTTTACATTTCTTGGATCATTTATGTTTTTCTAAACTATTACCACTCAGTCCCCATTGGAAAGTCAGTTTGGTATCACCCGGTTTAAATGTGATAGTCAATTTCTCAGGTTCCTTCACAAGTCCTTTGATTTTGCTGGCATGAATTCACCCTCTTTCCATGATTCTGATTGTTGCTTCAGTAGTACCTGGAAAGGATTTCCTAATAGCATAATAATAATAAAGACAATACTGCATTAACTTCTACCATTCGCTTTTCTTCCAAACTTTCTGAGTTTAGCTAAAAGCTTTCTCCACAGCAGCCTCTTCTTCTTCTATCCAGCTGTGCTAATAGCTGCAGAGGCAAATTCTTCTTTCTGTGAGTTACAGTTAGTTAAATAAGAAAGGCCAGGCCGATTTTAACATGAGATGAATCCCATCTATTGCTTTTTACTTTTTTGGCAACGTTTAATTGTTTTATCCTTACAAACCCATTCTTCAGGAAAAAAAACTTCTTTGTAACAGCAAACAAAACAAAAAACTTCTTACTTAAGAAAAATAAACCCCTTTTTGAGGTTTGGAGAGTCAGCAATCTCTGCTTTGATTTTATCTTTTAGTGCTAGCCCCCTCCCCCTCTTTTCACAGCCTTGCTGTCAAACTGCTATTCTTCACCCTTCCCCCACTGCTGCCACTTAACTGCAGGGCCCCAGCCGGTGGGAGCAGGGGAGAACAACCATGGGCATGGGGACCCTGGGGGCATGCTTTGGGTCCCTTTAGCCCCCTCTCTCTCTCTTCTCTCACTTTCTCTTTCCTTCTCTCTCTCTTTCTTTCTATCTCTCGACCCGCTTACCAGGGCTGACGCTGCCCTCCTGGACTCAAGATCCCGATAGTCTGGGAGCCACTCCAGCAGTTCTGCCACTGGGCCAGCCCGCTCCTTGCCAGCAAACCTGTGTAATCTGCTCCCAGCACCACCGCCGGGTCACCTCCATCAATCGGTCCCTGCCCCAGTCCCTGAGACCCCACTGCTCATAGGGAGTGGTCAGACAACTCCCAACCTTGACAACCCCAAACTTGGCGTTCTCAGGTGCTCCTGACATTCTTTTTCTTTCTTTAGTCAACTTTTTCTCTTTTCTCTTCAAGGAGGGCCAGTTCTGCTAAACCCTTTCTGGACCCCAGTTCAGCTCTAAACAACCATGTGTTAAGACACTTCCCTGCCTTTCATGCAAAAAAACCCCGCATTCACACTTCTGCTCTCTTCTAGCACCAAGATGTCATCACTCCACATTCCAACATCCCAGAGTCTGCTAACCACCCCCCTACTTCAACTTCTCTCTTTCTTATCTTCTTACTTTCTTTTTTTCTTTCATTCATCACACCTCAGATGGTATGAGGTGTACCCAACTAATTTACTTCCAAAAGTAAGCTTACAAGTTTCTTTTACTAGGATTGCAGTAGCTGTTATAACTTGAATACATACTGGCTAGCTGTGGCTTACTGGGTCTAACATAGTTGATATATAAGCTACTAGATTTTTTTTACTCTTCCTCACTCCTGAATTAAAATTTTATCAGCTACTCCATTTTCTGTATTTATATATAAATGATAAAGGATTTTTCTAACAAGGGTAAGCATAAAGCTGCTACTTAGGCTAGTTTTAACTTCAACTCTTTTAATTTAACAATATCTTTCTTGGTCCGTTTTATATCATGTCCCCCTGTCAATTTTTCATACACAAATTTTGCTACCTGTGTGTACCCTTCAATCCATAATCTATAATATTTCAATAACCCAAGTTATTTTCTGATCTCCCTCTTTGAAGAGGGAGGGAGAAGGGATAAAATTCCTGCAATTCTCTCATGGTTGAGTTTCCAACTACCTTTGTTTATTAAGTGTCTAAGATATTTTACCTCTGGTTCTACAAATTATGGTTTCCCTTTTGATACCCTTAATCCTCTTTTCCCTGAGAAAATTTAAAAGTTGTATAGTAGCCTCTCTCACTTCAACTTCAGCTTCCCTAGATAGTAAAAGATCATCCACATATTGGATAATTTGTATTCCAGGAGGAGTAGGGAAATCTTGTGGTATTGTTTCTAAAGCTTGCCCAAATAAGTTTGGAGATTCTGTAAACCTCTGTGGTAATTTTGTCCATCTTAATTGCTGCTTTCTCCCAGTTTTTGGATCCTCCCATTCGAAGACAAAAATATCTCGTCTCTCCTTGGCTAGTGGGCAAGCCCAAAAAGCATCTTTAAGATCCACCACACTAAACCACTGATGCTGGGGTGGGACTTTACTTAGAAGCGTATAAGGATTTGATACCACTGGGTAGCGAGTCTGAGTTCTTTTATTAACCTCCCTTAAATCTTGTACTAGTCTATAACTCCCATCGGGCTTCTTTACTGGGAGAATAGGGGTATTATGAGGAGACATACAAGGTTCTAATGTCCCATCCTTTATTAGTCCTTCTATTACAGGCTTCAAACCTTCCCTTCCATCTAAAGATATAGGATACTGACGTACACGTATAGGACAATCTTCTCTCTCAATTGTAACCCTTATGGGGTTGATATTTAATCTTCCCCTATTTCCTTCTCCAGCCCAAACTTCCTTGTTGATTTTTCTTCATCCTCTTGGCCAAGTTTTAAAACTCTAGCTGTCATTTTCCCATTTTCTAGTATAACCCCTATTCCTAATTGCACTTGTAAGTCTCTCCCCAATAAGTTGCTACTCGCCCCTGGGACCAATAAGACATCTCCCATCCAAATTTTAGTTTCCCCCTCAATTACCACATCTTTAACGACCAGAACTGTAAAACTTTCTCCTTTTGCCCCTGTTACTTTCACTGTATGTTTGCTCACACCATAACCTTTTGGAATATTTAACAGGCAGGTTCTTTCTGCCCCTATGTCTACTACAAATTCCAATTCTTCTTCTTGGGGACCCACTTTGAAAGTTATCACAGGCTCCAGAGGGTATTTGTCCCCCCCAAAAAAATTAGAGCTTATGACCTCCCTATTCCTCCTCTGTGCCCATCTCTTTAAAGATTTTCAGATCTTCCGCTTGCTTAGGACCATTTTCCTATTTCTCTTAAATTTGTTTATCTATTTAGTTGGAGTTTCTTCTTTTCCCTCTAAAAGCTGTCCCTCAAAAACCTTTTGTTTTTGCATTTCGCCTTGATATGCTGTCTCATTTATTCCCTTGATTATGTAATTACGGTAATTATTCATGTTTTTCCTCCCCTCCTCATTATTTTGACCCCACTCAGGAGGTACAGTTGGCATTTTCCCTTCTCTGGGGGTCCCTGCAGATTATCTTTTTTCCCAAGATTTTATTCCAGCTGCTCTGATTAATTGCCTTTCTTCCTGAGAAAAATATTATTTTCATTATAGACCGCATCTCTTCTCAAGTATAAATGTTTGGACCTAAAAGTTGGTCTAATTGTTCAGCTATGCCTATGGGATCCTCAAAATATCCCTTTTATTTATTTCTTAAAATTTCTGGCCTCAGATGAAGCCAAAGGGGCATTTAGAAACCCCAGTCTGCCCCCTTCTATGGCAACCTCTCTTAATTGAAACAGACCAATCCCTTTATCCCATTCTTTTTTGGATTTTTATCTTCTATAGCCTTTCTCCTGTATTTTTAGGAAGAATCAGGAGAGGGCTTTCTTTTAACTGAACTTTTAATGTTTTGATAAGGTGATTCCTTTAGAGAGAGAGATCCCCTGACCAGCCGGAGCTGTGGTTACCAAGGGAATGGAGCTCGGGGCAAGACGGGGGGGCTTGGCATAGCGCCGAGTCTCGGTCATCCGAAGGTGGGGTCTGCAGGCGGAATCGCCCAAGGGGGGTGTTCCGGTGCAGACCGAGCTGGAGCGTGGATAGCCCCCCACATGGCTAATGGCAGCTGGTCCACCAGAGACAAAGCCGGCGAGAGACCCTGCTGCTGCGGCGGTAGCTGGCCCGGGCAGGGCAGCCGGGGATGGGACAGACGGGGCAGATGGGACCCCCCCTCGGTAGCGGAGCAGCTGCCGGCCAGGCGGCTGGGACTGGGACAGATGGAGTGTGGTGGAGCTGGCACAGGGGCTGGAGGGGTGGTGCAGCCACAAACGGGTGGGGGAAGAAATGGAACGGAGGAGGTAATCTTTTGTTCCTAGCTGTAATATATGTTATGAAATAATTCATGCTTACAGAGAGAATTCATTTTATAAGATTGTAAAATCCAAATGAGTCTCTGACCACAAGCAGCCCAGGGACTCTGGTTGCCTCTGGTGCCCGTTCACCTGTGAGGCTGCCTGTGTGTCACTCACACTCTTCAGCTATGGCCCCCTCACACACCGGGGAACACTAGCTTGGTTTGCAGGTCACTCACTCTCTTCAGCCCAAAAGTCCCCACCTACCCGGAACAATAGCCTGGTGCGGAGGTCACTCACTCCTCTTTCCACTGCCTCCCCCTTCCCACCTGCCCCGGGAAGTTGAGGCTGACTTTGTGTGTGACTGACTCTCACACACACCACAAAACAACAATAAGGTACCTTTTACTTTCACATCACCTATTACAAGTTTAGGTGTTACTGGCCAGTCCCGGTGCTATTGGATATCCCTCAACCCAGCTGTGTTGTCCAACCCCAGATGCTCTTGGGCAATTTTCCCTCAGTCCTGCCGTGTTGTCCAACCCCAGATGCTTTTGGGTATTTTTCCCTCAACCCAGCTGTGTTGTCCAACCCCAGATGCTCTTGGGCAATTTTCCCTCAGTCCTGCTGTGTTGTTCAACTCCAGATGCTCTTGGGCATTTTCTGTCCCTCAGCCCAGCAGTGTGATACAACTACAGATGCTCTTGGGCATATTATTTGTTTTGCTGTGTTGTCCAACCCTGGATATTCTTGGGCATTTTTTTAACCCTCAATCTGGCTGTGTTGTTCAAACCTGGATCCTGTTGGGCAAAAATTTTCCCTCAATCTAGCTGTGTTGTCCAACCCTGGATACTGTTGGGCAAAATTTTCATCCCTCTATCTAGCTGCGTTGTCCCACCCTGAGTGTTCTCGGGCTGTGGTGGTTTGACAGGAAATGTGTTTTTTGGGATGCTGTGTTTTGGGCCAATGGATATTCAGGCTTTAATATTGGCATTTAACCTGGCCATTTAGGACAAGGATCCGCCTCTGAGAACACGGGGTTAAAAGCAGAGCTCTCCCCTGGGAGGGCACTTTTGGGTTTCCTGCGGGAAAGAGTTCGGGTCTCTCCCCCGGCCCAGCTGCTGGCTGGGCAGGGGGAGGGGAAAGCCATGTGGCCGGGAGAGGTAGGCCTAACCCCGGGGGTGGAAGGGTGGAAGAGAGAAAGAGAGAGAGACACCGGGAGCCATCGGGCAGCCCCCCCTGAGAGACACAGAGAGAGAGAGAGAGAGAGAGAGAGAACCGGTGCCTGGGACTGTAACCTTGAAACTGGATAAACATGGGCCTGTGCCGGCAGCACAGCTGGGACGGAGAAGAAGGGGGGGTTCAGCCGGCCACTTGTAGGAGCTTTTAACCCCTTTCTGGAGAATGAGAACTTTACAGATCATTGACCTCTCCTAGAAGATAGAGTGGAAGATGAGGAAAGAATGTGCAAGTGTGAGAGAGGTCTGGGCGAGTGAGAAATAGTGGAAGAGTAGAGAAGAATCCTAGTGGGAAGAGATGATGGAGTGGCTTTTGCTGGACTCTTTTTGTACAGCCATGGACAGACCCATGTTCGTTGTGACACAGAGACTGCATTCTAGGGGGAGGCAATGGCCACAGAACCAAGAGGGTTCAGTGTTGGTGCCCCTCGGCCCCAGGGGGTGAAAAAATATGGGGGACACAGGTGTCCCAAAGGAGAGATTGTGGGGACAGGTGTCCCAAAGGAGAGACTGTGCCTTTTTTGGATCAGGACAGAGCATCCTTAAAAAGACAACCCTAGAAGCAGCTCTGGTCCGTGTTCAGTGGTGAGAGCACTGGACATGAAAAGGAAGAGGTCACGACGGCAGATGTACTCTGGGCAGTGCCACGAGTGACACGGAAACACACGAGGCTTCAGCTGTGTTTCCAGGGGAAGCCCATGGTACAAGAAGGACTCCTCTCCTCTTGATGAACTGAGGATTGATTGTTTGAAGGGCGGTGCTGGACCGGGAGTTGGTGATTTGAGGAATAGATGTATTGTGTTGGAAATTTGGTGGGGGGAGGAGGAAATGTATTTGTAAGGTTTTCATTTTCCTTGTGTGTGTGTTCCTTTTTATTTGTAGTTGTAGTGTAGTTAATAAAGTTTTGTTTTCTTTTCTTCCCTAAGTAGGAGCCTGCTTTGCTTATTCCTGGTCACATCTCACAGCAGCTACCAGGGAGAGGGTATCTTCATGGGGGCACTGGCATTGTGCCAGTGTCAAACCATGACAATGAGACAGAGTAGAAATTCTCCAGAGTAGAAATCCATTCTGATTTAGGTGAAATGTACATCTTTGAGTTAAGTCTGTAGTTTGAAAACAAAGCTATTAAGTCTGACTGCCTGTTCTCGTAAAAAGCCTAGGCTCAGAGAAACTGCTTCAGTGAAGGACAGAGATAAGGGGGGGGAGACAGAGAGACTGCTGTGAGAGCAGATCAACCTGACCTAGGAATTCTTTCTGATAAAGAAGAACTAGCGGCAAATGTCACGCGAAATTCGTAAAAATGAATAGGTATGAACCTATTGTGAAATTGTATGCATATGTATTTGAGAGGGGGATAAAAAGGAACCTGAAGTTCCCAGAAGTACGCATGTCTTATAAGGAGAGTAATCTCCACATGCGTCCAGCGCTGTAATAAACATACCGGCTTTACAACTTTCACAAAAGTTGTGGAGTTTTGTTTATCTCCGCAAAACACTTAGTAGACAAGGGGACATATTGTCTACCTTGACTTGAGAAAGGCTTTTGACACTGTCCCATAAGATCATCACAGAGAAGCTGATGAAGTATGGGCTGGATGAGTAAAGTGGGCTGGAAACTGGCCAAATGGCTGGGCCCAGATGGTGGTGATCAGTGGCATGAAGTCTAGTTGGAGGCCAGTAACTATCAGTGTACCCCCAGAGTAATTACTGAGTCCTGTCCTGTTCAACATCTTCATTAATGATCTGGAAGATGAGGCAAAGTGTACCCTCAGCAACACTGCAGATTACACAAAACTGGGAAGACTGGCTGACACACCAGAGGGTTGTGCTGTCATCCAGAGGGACCTGGACATGCTGCAGAAATGGGCTGACGGGAACAACATGCAATTCAACAAGGAGAAGTACAAAGTCCTCCCCCTGGGAAGGAACAACCCCATGCACCATTACATGCTGTGGACTGACCTGCTGGAAAGCATCTTGGCAGAAAAGGCCTTGGAGGTCCTGGCAGACACAAAGTTGAACATGAGCCAGCAGTGTGCCCTTGCAAAAAAGATGGCTAATGATATTCTGGGCTGTATTAGACAAAGTATTGCCAGCAGGTTGAGGGAGGTGATCTTCCCCTCTACTCAGCCCTGGTGAGGCCACACCTGGAATGCCTTGTACAGTTCTGGGTCCCCCAGTACAAGAAAGACGTGGAGCTTCTTGGAAAGAATCCAGCACAGGACCACAAAGTGTTTAAGGGACTGGAGTACCTTACATATGAGGAAAGGCTGAGAAAGATTGGACTGTTTAGGCTAGAGAAGGCTCAGGGGGGAATCTCATCAATGTGTATAAATACCTCAAGTGGAAATGCAAAAAACACAGTCAGGGTCTTTTCAGTGGTGCCCAGGGACAGGACCAGAGGCAATGGGCACAAACTGAAATGCGAGAGTACCATCTGAACATAAGAAAACCCCTTTTCAATGTGAAGGTGACTGATCACTGAAACAGGTTGCCCAGGGATATTGTGGAGTCTCCCTCCTTGGAGATATTCAAAAGCCATTTGAACATAGTCCTGGGAAACTGGTTGGAGGTTGAGCATGGGGCTTGGACCAGATGACTTCCAGAGGTCATTTCCAATCTTAATCATTCTGGGATTCTGTACAGTGCATAAATACAAATTCATCTTTCCTGAATACATCTCTAACTCCATTTCAGCCTCTTAGAAAGTGGTTATGTGAAAGCATTTGTGCTATCATCATAATAATGCAGAAGATCACTGGGAGTTAAGAGGAGGGTGTTGAAGAATGTAGGAAAAAACGAGAGACCTTCAAAGGACAGTTTCAGAGGAAGAGACAAGTTGCTATGCTAGACAATATATGGAGGCAGAACTTTCAGACTAATATCAAACTCCTGACACAGAGGTAAGTAGACACAATACCAAATATATTCATTTGCATGCAACATTACCAATTAGTGGTTGCAAGTTACATTTTACATTACTACAGTGTGTGGAAACTTAGCTATTTCACCTCTTTTTTCCCTTCCAGTATATGCTACAGTTCTTACAAGTTTGATTGTGGGAACCCAGGAAATTCCTCTGGCTGCCCTGGAGGACTCCAGACCCTGTCAAGGGGCTCAGAGACCTTGGCACAGAGCCCAAAACCCCTGTGCCTTTGATTTAACCCTTGGAAAAAACAATTACCAACCTTGTATGAAGAATTAAAAGCCACAAAAGTTTAAGTAGAAGGATAGTGAATTTATAACAGAGTGGAAAAATAGATTTTTGGGGTTTTTAGAATGGGGGTTCAGGGGGAAAGATGGAGGAATCTGGGCATTTCTAGCCTTTCTCCTTCTTCTTCTTGGCCTCCATCTTCTGCTGTGATGTTGGCACTTTTAGATTGGTTTAGAGTAGAAGCTCACTGTCTAACATAGATGATAGGTATTGGAAAGTAATTGTAAATATTGTACACATAGTTTTTAGTATAAAAAGATAACACTGCCCTGGGGGCAGGCAGAGTGCCTCTGACTGTCTTGCTGAGCGGACCTCGGCAGGACAGGAGAAAGAATTTTATAGATAAGATACAATAAACAACCATGAGACCGAGAACTGAAGAGCTCTGACTCCTTCTTCGACCACTGGGCTGGGAAAAGAGACTTTCTAACATATCTCGGGGTCACTCTGACCAGCTAGAGACCCTGAGACATTGGCGTTCCCTGGCTGGGCTCCAAGAAGGCACCCAGGTGGGCAGTTGGCAAGCAGCCGCGCCACTGGCCATCAGCTGCTGAAACCCAGCCTGAGAAGAGGCACACTCAGAGAAGAGGCACTCTCAAGGAAAAATCCAGGGAGAACATCTCAACCTCTGCTGAGAAGACTCGTTTCAAAGCTTGACCCAGAAGGAGGAGGACCAGAAACCGGCCTGGAAATCCTCACCTGCGAGCTGCTGGACAGTGACCAGGGCAACCTCCGGACCGACCTTGCAGATGATTCAGCTTTTGGTAAGAAAGGTCAAAATTGAGAACATGGGGGGTACATGCTCCCAGGAACAACTCAGCATCTTGTCAGCCCTACAGGGCGTGGCAGCCACACACCCTGTGAAAATCTCAGAAAAAAAGATAAAACGGCCTTTAAGCTTTTATCCCCAGCAAGTGTAATGCTAGAGGCAATTTCGCGGAATTCCGCGGGGTCTGCCAGCTATCAGCAGGCAGCAAGTATTCCCCCAAGGGTGGGGGGAGGGAAGTCATCCTGCCACCAGCAGGCGGCAGTTGCTCTTACCGATCAGAGAGGGGCAGAAACAATCCCTACCAAACAGGTGTGGGAGAAATTAGCATCATCTGCAGAGTCCCTGGGGTCCTCAGTGTCTCCTGGATCCCCAGAATTATCCCCACTGATCCTGGGAAAGCTTAAGCTAGAGATTTTCCCTAGCAAGTTGGAGGACTTGGATTTTGCCTTCTTTGAGGCGTTCTCCCGATTCGCAAAAACCAGTGCAGAGCCTCACCACGGAGGCGGCGGTGGAATCATGGGGGAGGGGGGCGGAGTAGGTCGCGGGATCCGGGGGAGAGCTGCTTCTTGGCAACTGGCAAACCCGTGCCGCGGTGGTGCCAGCCGGTCAGCAGCCCGGGGGGGCCGCAGAGGCAGCCGTGGGGGTTGCGGAGGCCGGCGGGGGGGCCACGGGGGGAGTCGCAGACACAGCAGAAGTGGAGGCGATAGTGCGAACAGCGATGGCAGTGGTGGTGCACGCGATCGCAGCAGCGGGCGGTCAGCAGCCGTCCAAAGCATGCTCGGCAGCTGCCAGGGCAGGGCCGGGAGGCACAGAAGCTGCGGCAGCGAGCGCGTGTGCGATGCCGGCGGTGGCAGTTTCATGCGGAGTGTTGTCAAAGACGTGTGCGAAGGGGACAACTCGCGCGACTGCGAGGGTACGCGATCAGCGGCCACTCGGGGAATGCTCACGGGTCGCGGCAGCTGCACTGGGCGGGACTAAGCCAGCCGGGATGGGACGCGAAGTCGCAGGAGCCGAATACACGGCCGCGACACGCGCAAAGTCCACGGCGGGGAGCGCAGTGAGACGCGGCGAGCACGCGATGATGACGCGAAACCCGGAAGTCGGAGCGGGGAGGGTTCTGTCCCATTTCGCAGACGCATCACAGGCACCGGCCGAGCAGGGACCGCGCATGCCGGTTGCGGGCATTGGCACGGAGCCGGAATGGGATGTGAGCAGTGTGGGTGTCGATCTGGAAGAGGAGGACATTCCCGAGATCGCGCCTGCGCCGAGACGAGCACAGGGGACGTGCGGTCGGGGCGGGGGCGTCCACATTCCCGTGACGACACAGGCAGAGACGGGGCGTGGTCAGGGTGCAGAGGGTTCCTTAGGTACCATCCCTTCTCCGGTCCCATGGCAGCTCTGCTTGAATGGAGTGATTGACAATCAGCCCAGATGTTTTCTGCGTCAAAAGGTATTCAAGTCCTTTTGACTTGGCGATTTGACCATATATGACAGCTGAGCCTGTTTTCAAAGGGAGTTTGGAGAAACATGAATCCGGACATTGATTATAAAGCAGAACTCCTCATTAGCCATTTAGAAATTAATGGCATGAGATGACCTCTCATGGATATAATATTTTAAAGTTCCTTTAAAACTGCTTTATTGGGGAGTAACCTTAGCCACAAAGAATTTATGTGTTGGAGAAAGAGTGAATTAATTTCTGAGTTCAGATCAGAGCCTCAACATATGTCCTGGATTGCCAAGCAAATTGTATTCTACTTGCCATCTGTATGGCAGTCGTCTTCTGTTAAGTGAGCAGTTGTCCTTATCTCTTCCACAACCACTCCTCCCTCCGGGAAGACATCTGCTGATAATAGGCTATTGAATGTCACTGCATGACTGATAAGAACTATAGCATCCCATTGTGAGATGCTCCGCCTAGAGGGAGGAGCCAAGCATTCCTACCCAGATATAATGTTGAGATTCTGGGACACCAGCATGACTTCTCCACTGGATTTCCCAGAGGAACAGGTGCCTCTTCCACTGGATCTTCAGAGGAAGACTACACCTTTCTACAGAATCACTGCTCCAACCAAACCACACCTGATGCTCCAGGAGGACTGCAGCCACAATTTCAATTGGACTGCTACCAACACCCTGACCAACAGGGTGTCAGGTTGTGTTCTGACTGTCAGTGTTGTTTTAGTTTATTGCATTGTTTATTTTAACTTTTTATTTTCTTCCCTAATAAAGAACTGTTATTCCTGCTCCCATATTTTTGCCTGAGAGCCCCCCTTAATTTCAAATTTATAACAATTCGGAGGGAGGGGTTTTACATTTTTCCATTTCAAGGGAGGCTCCTGCCTTCCTTAGCAGACACCTGTCTTTCCAAACCAAGACAGCGTACTTTAAAGCATGTGATTGTATTGGAAGACAAAGTCATTACTACAGTGAATAATTGCTTGCTATTGTAGAATTAAAAAGAAAAGTTCATGCAGTTCTCTCTCTTACCTTGCAGTCAGTCTCAAAAGTAGTGCAACCACATTTTGGGAAGCTGCTTATCCTCTTCCAAAAAAATGTATGTCACATTACTGAAACTTTTGTGAAGTTCATGAAGTAAGTGCTGGACATATGGACTGAGATAGTCTGCTTTCTGTGTCACTATATAAATGTTGTAAAATGAGAAATACTTGAACTGTGCTGCAATAAAGTCATATTCCTGGGTTTCTCATGGTACAATGTTGTCGTAACGGCGGGAGAGATGCGACACACCATATGCGATGAATAGCAAATCTCGAAGTTTATTGAAAGCTTACACATTTTTATAATAGTGTTAATGAAGCTTATGCATATTGCAAAATCTAAGCTCATTATTGGTTAAAGCACACTATAATCAAACACACCTACTTCTATCTCTTAACAATTATTTTGCTTCTATGTATACATTCTTCTAATTTCTCTACCTTGGGATAACTACATTTTCTGGCAAGCAATTTTCTCCCCCGTCTTCCCGTTTTAGAGAAGGTCACTGTGACCTTCATCAGTAATTGGGCATCGGTTGCTCAGTTCCCAGCTTGTTTCTCTTACCCTTATCCATTGGTATCACATCGGAATGTCCTTTCTCAGCTAACCAATTATCCAAAAAGCTCTCTACATCTCCCCTGTTTTTCTGTTGAACAAGCATAGTTTGATTAAATGCAGTAGTTATCATCTTTTGCACCATATTCTGTAAGCATATACAAAAACAAGGCAAGACTAATACTAACAGCAAAACTACAATAGCTACTACAATGCTAACTTTAATAAGTGAACGTAACCATGATCCTAAGTTTAAAGATTTGAGCCATCCATCAATACCAAGGCCTGATCTGTGTGAAGCCTTTGTTTCAGTGAAGTCTGACGTATCAACAAAGTCTTTCAGCATCTTGGTTAAACACAGGAAACAGAGAAAAATAACTCAGAACTAACTCACCTATAAAATATTAAGAAATACAAATCAGATAATGTGTTTTAGATTGGATATTTAAGACAAATAAGCAGTGTAGAATAACTCATGTGCTTGTGAATCTCTTTATGCAAAGCCAGTGAAGAACTTAACACATGTGAGACAAGCTACAGCTCACACTGGTTATTTTCAGAAGGAAAAAAAGTATAAGAAGTGATGGAGAAGTTACAAGTTGAGTCAGGTGCTTAAAGTATTGCAGGTTTGCTTTAAATTGAACAGGTACAAGAAATATGTTTCTAAGTACAAAGGGACGTTACTGCTGTGGTATGATTTTTTAAACTCATATTCTCTTTCAGATTAAAATGTAAATTAAATGAGAGAATATTTTAAATGACATATTGTGTTCTCACTTGGACAAAGAAAAAGGATAACAACTAAGTACAAAATACTCTTTGTTCGATGTTACAGGAAAAGCTAAGCAACAGTTTTCCTGTAGACTGAAATCATTATTCAAACAATAGAATGAATGTTTTCTAGGCCTCAAACATCAGTGTTTATGCTTTATGTTTTAAAAGTCAATTGATGCTTAAACAGTAGGGATGAATATATTCTTTTTGGTAATTATTTATCAAAATTGTCCACAATAATAATACTAATAATAATAGTATTAATATTATGGTTGGAAGTCTATTATATATTTTAGTATCTGTTTTGAGTGGAAGTTTTGTTATTTTTGTTGTTTGGAGGGAGTTGTTTTTTTTGTGCAAACTAACATTCAGGTTAAATTATAATTCTAAATGTTACATGACATCCAGTCCAGTTTTCTAAACATATAATGAGTAACAGTTGTTTTGATTTTCCCCTTGCATCTGTATAAGCAGTTATAGCATCTGATAAGGACTTTAGTGATCTTTTTGGGCATTAAATCTAACTCCACTGTCCTATCACGACCCTTTTTGAACAAATCAGTTAAAATGTCAATTTTCTGAAGAAGAGTTTTATGTTGTTGAAGTGGAGGAGATATCCATTCCAAGGCCCATATCTCCCCCGTTTTTCTGTTATGCTAAGTAAGTGCACCCAGTAAAATTTTTTTTTTTTTTTTTTTTTTTTTTTTTTTTTTTTTTTTTTTTTTTTTTTTTTTTTTTTTTTTTTTTTTCCACACCAAACTGTCAGCTGTACAGGGAGATCAAGATCACGTCTCTGAACACTGCCTTGTGTAACACGGTCTAATATCTGCTGCAGTGTTTCAGCCCGTTCAGGGGTTATACGAACAGGCTGTGCTGGATTAGTTCCCTTTAACAAAGGTCAAAGTGCATCTAACAGTTCATTGCTCGATTCACATAGGTGGAAAAAGAATATACAGCATACTCGAACTCTCTCTTACATAGCCAGCGTCCATTATACTAGATAAAACAAACAATCTTAACACTGTAGCCGAGAAATGTCCCAAAAGCAAAACTCTCACAGATAATCCATCAATAATGAGTGGTCTCTTTACTCCTGTTGGGACTTTTGTGGGTGAACAGTCACCAAATTCACTGTCTGCTGCTGTTGCTAGGTCTACCCCGAGGCTCCCGGCGGTTGCGGGCTGAAGGCAGGTTTAGCCGAAGTGGTGATAGCTGCGGGCAGCCGCGGGGCGGGCGGACTCACCGGAGCCCGCTGCTCCACGGGGGGCGGGAGGCCCGTCCTGCCGTACCCCCCTTGGCTCGGGGGCGGGGCGGCTGCGGAGCGGTGCTGGCGGCTGCGGAGCGGGAGGCGGCCGCGCTGCAGCTGCTGAGTCGCCCAGGGCCGGGGCCGGCACGAGCCTCTCTGGCGGGGCGGCTGCGGTCTGTGCGCCGCGGCAGGGAGGCTGAGGGTGCGGGTCTGGAGCGGGAGGAGGCGGAGGCGGTGCAGGGTTTAACACCGGGGCAGGCGGCGCGGACGGCACGGCTGGAATACGCGCAGGGGGGCTACTGCCCGCGGCAGCAGCCGATAGCTGCAGGGAGCTGCTTTTTAGAGCAGGAGTTTGTATCGGCGGGGACCCAAACCAGTCTCTGCAACGCCTGTTGCTTTCACGGGCTGCACTAGTCTGCTGGGCAGCTCTTTCCTCTGCCTGGTATTCCAAGAATTCAGCATGCACGACTCGCCATAAATTTCCCAACTCTCTCGCGGTCTTATCCTCATCTAAGATAGCACGCCACAGCTTATTTCCGAATATACGCCATTCCAACAACTCATGCACTGTATGCGGATTACGAAAAAACCCCTGTGCACACTCATAAGCTAACAACCCAGGAAGTTCTTTCTGTAAATCTATCCCTCTAATCTGACGCCCTCGTAAAAAGTCAGTAAATAAATCATATGCTGCTTGCCTGTCTTTATCCATTTCAACGACGATTGCGCGCTTCTTGCGGCTCTATTCAGGTCCGGCAGCACGTAGCAGCCGGGCCCTGCTATCAGGTCGCCCGGGGCACGAACACCTTCCTTTTTCAGCGGTGTTTTTTGCCGTCCCCAGCCGCGAAAGGACCTGCACTTGACTTTTACGCCTCCGACCGTGGCTAGTCCCGAAGGTACACGTCGGGGGTCACCATTTGTCGTAACGGCGGGAGAGATGCGACACACCATATGCGATGAATAGCAAATCTCGAAGTTTATTGAAAGCTTACACATTTTTATAATAGTGTTAATGAAGCTTATGCATATTGCAAAATCTAAGCTCATTATTGGTTAAAGCACACTATAATCAAACACACCTACTTCTATCTCTTAACAATTATTTTGCTTCTATGTATACATTCTTCTAATTTCTCTACCTTGGGATAACTACATTTTCTGGCAAGCAATTTTCTCCCCCGTCTTCCCGTTTTAGAGAAGGTCACTGTGACCTTCATCAGTAATTGGGCATCGGTTGCTCAGTTCCCAGCTTGTTTCTCTTACCCTTATCCATTGGTATCACATCGGAATGTCCTTTCTCAGCTAACCAATTATCCAAAAAGCTCTCTACACAATGTCTGTGAGATTCAGTCCATCTCTAGCCCGGGTAGTTCCATATAGGCTGAGCCCAAGTAAATCCAGAAAAAGAAAAATAACCACAATCTGCAACAGAAAATGGAAATGCCTTTGGTTTTATGTTCCTAAAGAAATTAGGAATTCATAATAGCACACAGAATCAGGTTCAAAATTAATGCCCATGATTATTTTTTTAAGCTTTTATATATTTATGCACACATACACACACTACAAGGCCAAACTAATTTGTGTTTTAGTGAACAGGAAATTTATATGGTGATGAAGATAAAAAGTAAATCGGGTTTCACTCTTCATGAGCTTAGGTTACCAAAAGTCACCAAAACCCTTATTAACAACTTGCGTTTAAAAAGTATGTCATTATAGCACTACCAAGATAAAACTTTTAAAGTGTGAAATTGTGTAAAAATATTAAGAACTGTAATTCCAAAATAATTCCATTAATTGCTGATATTTAATACTATTGTCAGGAAAATTGTCCTACTGGGCAAGGCAGAAGTCTATTTTTGAAAAACAGGTAAATATTTTTCTGATTACCTTAGCTTTTGGGTTTAGCAGGAATGAAGCATAATGCTTTTCTGAAAAAGATGGGAGTGTCCATTTCATACAGGGTGGCTCAAGGCAATTCATACTGGAATCTGAGAACTGGGAAAGCAAATCTCTTGTTGAGTTTGTGCTTTCTGGGCTCTGGCAGCTGATATTATCTTGCATCACTGTCACCGGCTACACAGATATTGCTGAGAAAGGTTCTGCTGTGGTGTAATACACCTGTGCATGAGGATCATATTCTGTGTGTTACTGCACTGTAGACTGCATTGTAATCTGAGTTTCATGTACGAAACTCTGACGGCTGTATGAGGATGTACTGTAGTAAGTATTATCACTCTTCTCCACATATGCTTGAGGCTCAATCTGAATCACTCTAGTGGCACACGGACTGCAAGAGAAAAACATTGTTCACATTTTGATAGGTATTCATTTTAATCAGGCTAGATAGGATAATCTGCTTCCATCAAAGACTGCTTCCACTACAGTTAAATTGTTTATGTTAATTAAGCATAATTTTTTGATGAGGATTTCCTTCTGCACTTTTAGAAAGTATTTCCTAGATATGGTTTAAAGTGTGGACTTCTGAGACTGTTTCTGCATGTTTTTTGTGCCCAAGAAAGAAGGAACCAGCATGTCTGAAGACACTGACATCCACTTAAATCACTCTATTTATTACATATACTAATCAGGTCAATAACCAGGTAGTTGCACACAGTCTGAAAGCATTATATATGTGTGTGAATTACATCTACATGACCATGCTGAGAATGAAACTATTTAGAAGATCAAAATGCATGACATGCTGAGTTCTTCTGTTGAAAACTATTGAAGTAACTAAAAAATAATATTTGGACCTTCTGAATAACATCTCAGACTTTTGTGAGGCAGGTTGAATGTGGGATCTCAGCACATCGTTCCCGATGTCCAGAGATGCCAGGAGAACCCTTGGGGGTCTCGAAAATCCTGGAATGTTGCCAAGAGTGTTTGGTGGCTTGATTTTGATCCATCCACAGAAGTAACAAGAGTTTGAGGACAAGAGAATCACTTTAGAGTAAAAGGTGTAAAAGAGACACAATTAGAGGGTGAGATATAAACTTTAAGGTTTTTGGTACAGGGGGATTATGGAGACAAGATGGAGGGATCAGGGCGTGTCTTGTCCTTCTTCTTTCTTCTTCTTGTCCTCCATCTCCTGTGATGATGTTGGCACTTAGAGATTGGTTTATGGTGAAGGTGCACTTGCTAACATGGGTGAAAAGCATTGGGAAATAAAGGTAAATATTGTGTACGTAGATTTTAGTATAAAAAGACATGACCGCCCCGTGGGTGGTCAGAGAGTGCCTGTGACTGCTTGCAGATCAGACCTCTGTTGGGCAGACAGAAAATTTTGTACATAAGAAATAATAAACAACCTGAAGACCGAAAAGCTGAAGAGTCCAGACTCGTCCTTTGCATCGCGTGCCACCCAAGAACCACTCTACCCGTGTCGGGGCAGAGACAGACAGCCGGACCGGACATTTGGCGTCCCTGGGTGGGCACCCGGCGGCGACCCGGGGGGCTGCTCGGCAGCGACCGGCGATTCAGCAGCATCCGGCAGCCTTCGCTGAGCCACGGTGAGGTCTGCTGTGCACCTCTTGCACAGGGGCAGACTGAAACTCGGGGGGAGTTCAGGGGGTTCAATCACGGGTTTTGATCAGGAGGGAAAGGACGTTCCCAAAGAGGTTATGGGAGCTGGTAAACCTTCTGGTCTGGAATTCACGTAAGAGAGCTCGTTACCAGCCAAAAAGCCCATGGAATAGTTCTCCATGAGGCTACGTAAGCTGGTAGGTTGAAACAGACGTCAAGCATCAAACCAGTACCAGATAAGAGACTCAGGATTTGCGCCGAGAATCCCAGCCAAAAAGGACTTGAGGTAAGGAAAATAGTGAAAGGGGTTTTTTCTAAAGATGAGACTGAAAAAGAGTAAGTGCCAGAAAAAGCCCCAGGGAAACCCTCCCCAGGTTACCAAAAAGATTTTGCCAGTAAATCCCAAGGGGAAGCCCGTTGGGGTGGATGTTAGAACATTGGGACGACAGCCCCAGGAGGGTGAGGAAACCCACAGAAAGATGATTCATTTTTGTATGGAAAAGTGGGGAGGAAAGGAGATCGCAAAATATGTGGTCTGGCCAGTTTTTTGGCACCTTCGAAATATGGACGTGAGAGACCCTGTACGACCATGTAGTTGATCAGTACCCACAGAATTTTGAAAGGGATTGAGTATCCTGAGATGTGGAAAGTTGCTTGCTTGGGATTGTACCCGATCAGAGCCCACAGGCGCTCAGCAACCTGGGGCAGGGAATGGGAACCACTGGAAAACCTTCCACCTCCCTATCTAGTCCCTCCGTCCCAGCCCACACAAGCCCAAGTACCTCAGGTATCCGCGCTGCTCCCAGAGGCATTGCTCCCGCAAGGACAGGCTTCGTTGCCTCCGCTCCCACTGGAGCTGGCCGCGGTGCCTCTGAGTCCACTGGAGCAGGCAATAGCGCCTCCCCTGCCATGTGAACAGGCATCGGTGCCTCCACTCCCATGAGAGCAGCCCCAGCCCCCGCCACCTCCCAAATCTGAGGAGAAACAGATCCTTCCCACGAACAAAGCTAACTCTCCTCTAGCCCATCGGACAAGGGCGGAGAACAAGGAGAGTGACCACTGGTGGCAGTGAAGACGAGGAGGAAAAGCCCAATCTCTTCCCTTTAAGGGAGGTACCAACAGCTCCAGGAGTCATCGGCTTCGTACATGCGCCGATCGACACAGGAGATGTGAGGGCTTCCAAGAAAGAAATGGGAAAACTGATGGACGATCCATTGGGGGTTAGATTAGATGAGTTCCTAGGGACCAGCATCTACACTTACGAGGATCTCAATGCAATCTTGAGATTGCTGTTCAGCAACGAAGAAAGGGAGATGATCAGGCAAGCCACAATCAGAGACTGGGAGCACAGGAACCTGCAGGGGGAGTGAGGGGATCAGAGGTGGCCGGACCAGAAGCCGTCGTGGAATGCCCTGATGGAAGAAGGTAGACAGAAAATGATCAGTCTTAGAAATATGATGATACAAGGTATCTGGGAGGTGGTGCCAAAAGGGCAAAATATGAGCAAGGTGCTCAGAGAATGCCAGGGAAAGGACGAGACACCCACAGAGTGGCTGGAAATGCTCCAGAAAAGCCTCAGAATGTATTCCGGGAAGGACCCTGAATCCCCGATTGGGGTGGTCCTGTTGAAAACCCAATTTGTGGCAAAATCATGGGAAGATATAAGGAAGAAATTGAAAAAGATAGATGGATGGCAGGATAGAGAATTGCAGGAATTGCTCCGGGAAGCCCAGAAAATCTACATGAGGAGAGATGAAAAAAAGCAGAAAATTCAGGCGAAAGTGCTAGTGGCTGCAGTGAGGGAGGCACAGAAACAGGAGCAGGTCCAGGACTTGGCAAAGTCAGCGCTGTCGAAGAAACAGAACCCTTCCCAAGGTAAGGGCTGAAACAATCAGAAAAAGGACTTTGTGTGCTATTACTGCAAGCAGAAGGGATACATTCGGAGGAATTGTCCCAAGAAAGAAAAAGACGGGAAAATGTTTCAGGAAGATTAGGGGTGTCGGGCTTTTTAGTCTGGGGTCTGGAACACCGAGGAAGCACTTGATAAAATTGAGACTAGGACCCCACAGGCAGGAGGTATGGTTTTTAGTAGATTCTGAGGCTGAACAGACCACAGTGCAGCAATTACCACGAGGGTGCTCTCTGAGCAATGACGCAATGATGGTAATCAGAGAGAAGGGGGAACCATTTAAGGTTCCAATCATAAAGAATGTCGAAATAGAGACAGAAAAAAAAAAGTATAGGAAACATGTTATTAATAAAAAGTGGCAGATTTCAATTTGCCAGGAAGGGATTTGATGGTGGCATTGGAAATCAGTTTAGCAGTGCAAGATTCCCAGCTCAAGGTGAGATTGTATCAACTCACCACTCAGGATGAGGAGAAAATTGATCCAAAGGTTTTGTATGTCCAAAGAGAGACCAGAAGATTGGACATAGAGCCAATTCATATTGAAATTGGAAGGCCAGAGGACCCCATTCGGGTCAAACAATACCCCATCCACATGGAAGGGAGGAAGGGGTTGAAACCAGTGATTGGCAAACTTGTGAAAAAGGAATGCTGGAGCCGTGCATGTCCCAGCACAACACCCCAATTTTGGCAGTGTGGAAAACAGATGGTAGCTACAGGCTAGTTCAAGATTTAAGGGCTGTGAATCAGAGGACTAAGACACTGTTCCCCACAGTCTCGAATCCTTACACTGCTAAATAACATCTCTCCCGAGGACACATGGTACAGTGTGATTTACTTGAGAGGTGCTTTCTGGACTTGTCCTTTTACCGAAGGACAGCAGAGATTACTTTTCGTTTTAATGGGAAGACCCAGAAACGAACAGAAAGCAACAACTCAGATGGACATCATTGCCTCAGGGCTTCGTAGATTCTCCAAACCTGTTTGGGCAAGCACTCAAACGAGTGCTGAGTCACTTTGTGCCAACAAAAGGAATGGAATTGTTACAGTATGTAGACGATTTGTTGATTGCAGGTCTGAGAAAGGAGGATGTAAGGACGAGTACCATTGAGCTTTTAAACTTTCTTGGGGAAAAAGGACTAAAAGTGTCTAAGTTGAAGCTGCAGTTCACAGAGCCCGAGGTGAGATATTTGGGACATTGGTTAACCAAAGGGAAAAAGAAGTTAGATCCTGAAAGGGTGGCGGGGATTATTGCCCTGCCACCCCCATGGACAAAAAGAGAAGTGAGGCAGTTACTGGGGTTGTTGGGATATTGCCGGCAATGGATAGAAGGATACAGTGAGAAGGTGAAGTTTTTGTATGAAAAACTCACCACAGACAGAATCAAATGGACAGAAAAGGATGAGGATGAATTTATGGGAGTCAAGGAAGCACTCATGGAAGCCCCAGTGCTGAGCCTCCCCAATGTGAAACGTCCATTTCAGCTGTTTGTGGATGTGAGCAGTCACACAGCCCATGGCATGCTAACACAGGATTGGGCTGGGGCCAGGAAACCAGTTGGTTACTTGTCTAGGCTTCTGGACCCTGTAAGCAGGGGTTGGCCCACATGCTTGCAAGCTATCATAGCTGTGGCATTGTTGGTGGAAGAAGCCAAGAAAGTAACTTTTGGAGCACCATTGGTAGTATTCGCACTGCATAACGTGCAGGGTATGCTACAACAAAAGGCAGATAAATGGCTCACGGATGCTAGGTTGCTAAAATATGAAGCCATTTTGATTCACTCACTGGATTTGGAATTGCGGACAACAACCGTGCAAAACCCGGCTCAGTTTTTGTTTGGGGAAGCCTCGGAAAAGCTCGTTCATGACTGTGTGGAAGCGGTCAAATTGCAGACCAAGATAAGACCAGATTTAGAAAAAGAGGAATTGGACAAAGGGGAAAAATGGTTTGTAGACGGGCTCAAGCAGGGTGATCAAAGGGAAAAGGGAATCAGTATATGCAGTCGTGGACGGGAGAACAGGAAAGGTGATAGAGGCAGGTCCTTTGAATGCAGGATGGTCAGCACAGGCTTGCAAATTGTATGCAGTTCTGAGAGCCTTGAAAGGACTGAAAGGAAGAAAGGGAACGCTTTTTACAGATTCTAGGTATGCCTTTGGGGTGGTTCACACATTTGGGAAAATTTGGGAAGAAAGGGGTTGATCAACACACAAGGACGGGGACTGATGCACGGGGAATTGATCCAGTAAATTCTGGAAGCAATAAGGGAGCCAGAAGAAATTTCGGTTGTCAATGTGAAAGGGCATCATGCAGGGATGCAGTTTTGAACCCGGGGAAACAATTTGGTCGACCAGGAGGCCAAAAGCGCGGCATTGATGACGGTAAGTACCCCGGCGATCAAAGGAATCGAGATCCCAGACCACCCTCCTCAACCCTCCCAAAAGGAGATTGAAAGTTATGGGAAAATAGGGGGAAAATTGGAGGAAGGTAAGTGGAAATTACTGGATGGGAGAGAACTAGTCTCCAAAGGCTTTACCAGGAGAATCTTGAGGAGACTGCATTAGCAAACACATTGGGGGGCTCAGGCCCTAGCAGAACAATTTCTGAATTTTTTCAGGTGCAGAGGAACTTATGCATTGGCCAAACAGGAGGTACAGGGATGCCTGATCTGCCAGAAAATTAATAAGGCTAAAGCAAGACAGGTAATCCTGGGAAGTCGTCTGTCACCCTGTTTTTTTAAGATTTTCTAAGCCTTCTGATGTTGACATTCTTGTCGTGAACTTTCTCACACACTTTCTGTAAATAACTCATTGTTTTGCATTCCTTTATGGAGGAGGAGAAAGTTGATGGACTGTTGGTTTGACCAGTGTCATTGGAGAGGTGGCACTGTCACCCTCCAATCCGCTGTCACTCTTGGAAAACTATCAATGTTGGAGTCAGAAAATAAACTGCACTTTTTTCTTCACCTTGAGAAGGAGCAGTGTGTGCTTGTGTTTTTTCGTGTCCTATAGTGACATCTGGTGACGCCGAAGTGTACTGCAGCCTAGGCTGAGACACAGAGTCCGGATTATCGGTGAGGTTGTATTGTCCCCCTCTTTGGTGCTTTGCCTGCTGTTCTTGTGGTGATAGCAACCTCTGTGGGTTTCCAGGAGGATTCCCTTGTTTTGGACCTCTGGAGGGGGGTGCTGGAGTGGAAACAGGTTTCTGTTTCCTGGAGTGATTTTGAGAGATGGTTTTTGTGGGCCCGAGAGCGAGGGTTCTTTTCGGACCCTGCGAAGGCGTTTTCCAGGGAGGCGTGGTCTCTCATGGCAGTCCGCCTCATGGAGGCTCTCTTTGATGATTGCACCGTAGACATGGGATCTCTGCTGGTGCAGTAGAAAAAGTGTGAGGAGCATTGGCAGGGATCTGGTTCTTGTACTCCTCGGAGTTCCCAGGGGAGCCCTTCTGTCTCAGACGTGTGTTGCCGTTACGGCATGGCGACCTGGTTCGGGAGGTCCGGCACGATGACCCAAAGCCCAGGGTCACTTGGTCCAATGCTACATACACCAATATGGTGGACAGCAAATGGCGTTTATTGAGGGGTCTCAGGGGTATTTATGGTTTGGGCAGTCTGTGTCACTTCCCTCTGCTCACGTCCGGCTGGGTGTGGCCGGGTACAGAGCAACGGTCAGACTGCAGGGTGAGGGGGGGCTTCTTATCTACCCGTACAGCCCGAGATCTTCCGCATGCAGATCCCTAGCTCTCCACAGACGTGGACGAGGGGGAGTTTGAGTTTCTGTGCGATGTGGAGTCCTCTCCCCCATCCCGGGACGGTGTGCTGGGGGTGGCGACTGTTCCCCCGGGGTGGATTGGGCTCCTGGCCAGCTGGTCCCGAGTCCGGGGGGCGGAGCCCCGTGGGTTTCTGGGGTCTCTATGGATTCGGCGGGCCGTCCTCGCCCCGCCCCGCCCTGCGCAGGCGGGGGGGTGGGGGATGTGCTGCCCTCTCTTTGTGCCTTCCCGGCCTTTGAGGGTCAGCCTCCACCTCGAATTGAGTCTTATTTGGTGACAACTTTTTGTCCGAACTGCGGTGTTTCCACGACGTTCCCCCTGAGCGCGGCGGGGGCAGGTTCGCCCGCCTTCGAGTCAGGCTCCTCAGCGGGGGGGGCAACTTCGCCCGTCTCTGGGCCTGCGCAGCCTGCTGGGCATGCGCAGTCGGTGGAAGCAGCTGGGGGCGGGGCGTCGGTCGGTGTTCTGTCCGGCCCCCCTCCGGAGGGTGGGCAGCCGCCCCTCTCCGCTCGGTGGGGGCGGTGCTCGCTGTGGAGTCTTGCGGCTCAGGACGGACGCTCATAGGGGGTGTGCCGGGCTCCCTTGTGCCGTCCCGCAGTGACGCGGCTCCGTGGGCCGCGCGTCTCTCGGTGTCCCACCCCTCCCCCATGTTGGGGGCCGGGGGCCCTGCGCCGGTCTCGTCCCGGCCCGCACCAGATTTGCGGGCTGTGCCCGCACCTGCGTACGCCAAGGCGCCCCCTGCCGGGACTGCGGCGCGACAGGGCGCTGAGGTGTTTTCCTTTAGCGCGACTGCTGACATGGCCGGTGGGAGGCCGGTGGGTGCCCGGGGCCATGGCGCTTCCTCGTCGAATTTGTGGACGCTTCCCTCGTGTCAGGTGACCGTGCGTCCGAGGAAACCCGAGCGTTTCTGGCGAGAAGACAAAACTATGACTGACGAGATGACTGAGTCTGTCTCCTTGCAGTGTCTGCAGGGTCGCAGAGCAGGCTCCTCTGGCTCTGCCGGTGCTGCAGGGGGCACAGGGGTGAGTGGTGTTGACCTGGCTCCCAGTCAATCATCTCCTCTTGTCCCTGTGGGGCCCAAGGACCGGGACACAGCAGGTGTGGTGGCTTTGTCAGGGGGTTCCCAGGCTTTCCCTGTGCTCAGGGGTGTTACTCATAACACCCATGAAACCCTTTCATATAAGCTGGAGAGGGAAGTCCGTGAAGTGGTTGCTCAGCATGGTTTGGGGTTTGCTGAGGTTATGCAGACTCCGGAGGATTGCTACGGATGTGCTGACGCCTCATGATCTCCATCGTGTGGCGCTCTCTTTGACCCTGTGCAGTTTGATGTTTTTGAGACCAAGTGGGCTCGTTTGGTGGCCCACGCGGTGGTGCAGAATACTGCACTGGCTCCGCAGGACTCCAGGTGTGGGGTTGTCGCTGACATGCTATTGGTAACAGGGCTTTAGGAAAATGTTCAGGGGCAGATTGGATTCGATCCCCTTGTGCTTGACCAGTGCCACACGCTGGGCATGGCAGCGATTGTTCAGACCCTGGAAATGGCTGCTCCGAAGCAGCCATTTGTGACCATTGTCCAGGGGAAAGATGAGCCTTTCATGGCATTTGCAGCAAGGCTGACTGCATCTGTGGAGAGGCAGGTACCTGATCCTCTGGTAAGGAGGGTTACAATTGCAAACATTGTCAGGTGTAATTGCAATGCTGCTTGTAGGAGGGTCATAGTGGCTCTGCCTGGTTTTCCTACTGTCTCCCAGATGGCGGAGGCCTCTGCGGACATCGTCCCCTCGGGTCAGAAGTTGGCTTCCGTGGCTGCTGCTGTGCAGCCAGTTTGGGCGGCACCGCAGGGTGGGCGGCCACAGCAGGGGACTGCGCAGGCTGGCAAGAAGCGGGGGAAGAAAGCACAGAAGGTCAGATTTCCCATGTTCTTGTGCAGTCGGTGTGGTAGGCCGAATCACATGTCCAATGTTTGCAAGGCGACTGTTCATGTTAATGGCCAGGCTTTACCGGGCTCGGGAAACGGCAAGCGGAGTGTGAAGGAGGGGCGTGCCCAGACACAAGCTTCTCTCCAGACCCCATAGCCGATGGAGGTCTCCTTTGCCGGCTTGCAACCAGCACCCGCAGATCAGCAGGTGTGGATGTCTGCACCGCAGCAACAGTTGTCTAAGAATCTTCTGAAATACACAAGGTTCCCCTGGATGCCTTTGGTTCCTTGGGTGGCAGCATGAGTGCTCTCCTTATGGGGAGATCTAGTGCCACCCTTCAGGGCATCATTGTGCACCTGGGGCTCATCAATGTGGATTTTACGGGGCAGATTTGTGCCATGGTCTCCACACCCACCCCCCCCCCCCGTCACAATCCTGAAAGGGACGCGACTTGCTCGTGCCATTTAAGTCCTTTGTTCGCAGGACAGCTGACCGGTCGCATGGAGCTGGTGGCTTTGGATCCACTGGGCCGCCTCAAGTTCACTGGACTGCTGTCTTGACCAAGGACCATCCCGAGATGCTGTGTACCCTGTCTGTTCCTGGTGCGATGCCGTCGGAAATCCTCCTCCGCGGGCTTCTTGACAGCAGTGCTGACATCACAGTTCTCTCCCTTGCCGCCTGGCCCCTGGAGTGGCCCTTGGATCCGGTGGGGACATCTGTCGCGGGCCTGGGAGGGACGGCGCAATGTTATGTGAGCCAGCGGACCCCAAGGGACAGACGGCCTGGGTCAGGCCTCATGTTACTTCTACTCCTGCCAACCTCTGGGGGAGGGATGTTCTGTCTTTCTGGGGGCTGTGCATCGGGATGGATTTTTGATGGGGGCCACTGCAGTGAAGGGCGCAGAGTGTCCTATGCCTCCTATACGGTGGCTGGTGGACAAACCTGTCTGGGAGAAGCAGTGGCCCCTCCCTCAAGATAAATTGGTCGCCCTTCAGAATCTGGTGCTGGAGCAGTTGGACCAGGGTCATCTGGAGCCTTCTACCAGTCCCTGGAACACTCCTGTCTTCTGCATCAAAAAGAAATCTGGGAAATGGAGGTTGTTGCAAGACCTCCGAAAGGTTAATGCCATGATGGAAAGCATGGGAACATTGCAGGCGGGCATGCCATCGCCTACCATGCTTCCTGCAGACTGGCCAGTCCTCATTGTGGATCTGAAGGATTGTTTCTTTACAATTCCTTTGCATCCCGATGACAGACCGAAGTTTGCCTTCTCAGTGCCAGCAATTAACGAGGCTGAGCCTGCACAGAGATATCAATGGAGGACGTTGCCTCAGGGCATGCACAATTCTCCTGCCATATGCCAGTGGTATGTGGCCCATGCCTTGTCTGGAGTTCGCAAGCAGTTTCCTGATGCACGTCTGTATCATTATATGGATGACATTTTGGTGGCCGCGTCCACCCAGGATGAGCTGCTGAGGATTCAGCCTCGGTTGCTCGATGCTTTGCATGCTCATGGACTGCAGGTGGCTCCAGAAAAGGTTCAACAACAATCACCTTGGAAGTACTTGGGGGTCAAAATTCTGGAACGGACGATCCGTCACCAGGAGGTGCAATTTGTGCATTCTGTGAAGACACTGAATGATGCTCAGAAATTGGTCGGTGTCATCACTTGGTTACGTCCGTACTTGGGACTAACCAACGCACAGCTGTCTCCTTTGTATGATTTGTTGAAAGGAGACTGATCTAAAGTCACCTCACACACTGACCCCTGAGGCGCGTAAGGCATTGGAGGTGGTTCAGCAAGCTGTTTCAGCTTGCCAAGTTTATCGCATTGATCCCTCCGTTGATGTCACTGTGTTCATCACCACTCCATATTTGCATCCCACGGGCATCATTGGCCAATGGAGCGACAAATGGTCTGATTCCTTGCACGTGTTGGAATGGGTTTTCCTGCCCCATCAGCCGCAGAAGACGGCAACTGCATTGTTTGTGCTGATTGCTCGCTTGATAATCAAATGCCAGCAACGGTGTTTGCAATTGATGGGTGCGGATCCTGCAAAGATCATACTCCTGGTGCAACCGGAGGATTTTGACTGGTGCTTTGCAAACAGTGTGTCCCTGCAGAGTGCTCTGGAAAATTTTTCAGGGCAGATCATTTATCATCTGCCCAGTCATAGGCTACTGCATATGGCAAAATTCACACAAATCTCCTTGCGGCCAAAAAATACTCAGGAACCCATGCAAGGACCCACCGTCTTCACTGACGGTTCAGGGAAAACAGGAAAGGCCATTGTTACTTGGAGGGACGGATCTGAGTGGCAGGTTCTGGAAGGTCATGAGGATGGGTCAGCCCAATTGGTTGAATTGAGGGCTGCTGTCATGGCATTTGAGAAATTTTCCCAGGAACCTTTCAACTTGGTCACAGATTCCACCTATGTGGCTGATATCGCACAGCGGTTGGGTCATTCAGTTTTGAAGGAGGTCAGTAATCCTGCCTTGTTTCATTTACTGAAGACCTTGTGGTGTGCCATTCAGGCCTGGGTTCATCCGTTCTATGTTCTGCATGTGAGGAGTCACACCACTTTGCCGGGCTTTATAGTGGAAGGTAACGCGAGGGCCGACAAGTTGGCTAACCCAGTGTGGGTAGCGCCTCAGCCTGATACACTCGCGCAGGCCAAGACATCGCATGGGTTTTTCCACCAAAATGCACATACCCTGCAGAAGCAGTTTCAGCTGATGCCAACTGAGGCTCGTGACATTGTTGAGTCATGTGATGACTGCCGTGCACTTACCCTGCCTTTGCCGGCAGGGGTATCTTGTAGTGTGTTTTTATATTTTGTAATACTTTGAAGTAGTTTTGTTTTGTATTCTCATATTTTTCCCAAATGGTTTATCCCAAACTGTACCCCCCTCCCTTTATCTGTGTTATCCCACTCCCGGGATGAGATCATCCCCTAATCCCCACCCTGGCTCTCTGTCAGTCACTCAGCATCCCATCCCCTCCATCTAGAAGTTTCGGTCCAAGTCGTCGAGTGATTAGCTAGAGGCTAGGAGTCAGCCCCCCAAGCCTTGCCCCATACGCTGTCCTATATGTCTATCCCCCAGCATCCATCCCTTAGGGTCACTTATTGGTTGGTAAAATGTTATCTACTTTTGGTTTCCACCTCCCTTTAAATGTAACCTTGGCACATCTCCCGGGGCTCTCGGCAGGAAGCCCCCTGAGGTACAGGTGCTCCTTTGGGACTCCTAATAAAACCTTGGATTAACCCCTGCTAAGAGTCGGCCCTTTCTCTTCTACCGATGTCTCTCATGTCTCTTCTGCTGCAAAGGCGACCAGCCCAGCTGCCTTCAGTACCCTTGGGGCACAGAGAGTGTCTCCCCGCTGTCAGCCATGTCGGGGCTGCCCTCCCGGTGTCTGCCGACTCGGGACTGGCCGAGGGTTCCTGAGAGGCTCGCAGAGGAACCGAGACAGATTGGCGCCATACGTGGGTCTCTGAGACCATCCCCGGAGCTCACGGACGGGGCTCGGACATTCTTTCAGACTGTTCGCAAAGCCTTTGGCCGGCAAGCTACCTCAGAAGAACACACTCAGTTTTAATGAGTTGCTGTCATGGTTTGACACTGGCACAATGCCAGTGCCCCCATGAAGATACCCTCTCCCTGGTAGCTGCTGTGAGATGTGACCAGGAATAAGCAAAGCAGGCTCCTACTTAGGAAAGAAAAAAACCCAGAACTTTATTAACTACTCTACAACTATAGATAAAAGGAACACACACACAGGGAAAATGAAAACCTTACAAATACATTTCCTCTTCCCCCCACCAAATTCCCAACACAATATACCTATTCCTCAAATCACCAACTCTTAGTCCAGCACCACTCTTCAAACAATCAACCCTTAGTTCATCAAGAGGAGAGGAGTCCTTCTTGTACCATGGGCTTGCCCTGGAAACACAGCTGAAGCCTTGTGTGTTTCCGTGTCACTCATGGCACCGCCCAGAGAACATCTGCCGTCGTGACCTCTTCCTTTTCATGTCCAGTGCTCTCACCACTGAACATGGACCAGAGTTGCTTCTAGGGTTGTCTTTTTTAAGGATGCTCTGCCCCGATCCAAAAAAGGCACAGTCTCTCCTTTGGGACACCTGTCCCCACAATCTCTCCTTTGGGACACCCGTCCCCCCCATATTTTTTCACCCCCTGGGGCCGAGGGGCACCAACACTGAACTCTCTTGGTTCTGTGGCCATTGCCTCCCCCTAGAATGCAGTCTCTGTGTCACAAGGAACATGGTTCTGTCCATGGCTGTACAAAAAGAGTCCAGCAAAAGCCACTCCATCATCTCTTCCCACTAGGATTCTTCTCTACTCTTCCACTATTTCTCTCTCGCCCAGACCTCTCTCACACTTGCACATTCCTTCCTCATCTTCCACTCTATCTTCTAGGAGAGGTCAATGATCTGTAAAGTTCTCATTCTCCGAAAAGGGGTTAAAAGCTCTTACAAGCGTCTGGCTGCACCCCCCCCTTCTTCTCCGTCCCAGCCGTGCTGCCGGCACAGGCCCATGTTTATCCAGTTTCAAGGTTACAGTCTCAGGCAGCGGCTCTTTCTCTCTCTCTCTGTGTCTCTCAGGGGGGGCTGCCTGATGGCTCCCGGTGTCTCTCTCTCTCTCTCTTCCACCCTTCCACCCCCGGGCTCAGGCCTACCTCTCCCGGCCACATGGCTTTTCCCCTCCCCCTGCCCAGCCAGCAGCTGGGCCAGGGGAGAGACCCGAACTCTTTCCCGCCGGAAACCCAAAAGGGCCCTCCCAGGGGAGAGCTCTGCTTTTAACCCCGTGTTCTCAGAGGCGTGTCCCATGTCCTAAATGGCCAGGTTAAATGCCAATATTAAAGCCTGAATATCCATTGGCCCAAAACACAGCATCCCAAAAAACACATTTCCTGTCAAACCACCACAGTTGCTCTCCTGCAGATGAAACTGGTAGCTTTTGAAGTGCCCTCAAGAGTCAGTTTCAGGTAGAAGTCACCATCCCAGGACCTCCCGTTTTCCTGTCCTACAGCTGGATTAGTAAGTTTTATCTTTTTACTGTTTCTCCCCTCTTCGGGAGGGGGGGTATTTTTCCCTGCCTTTGTTTTCAGGCTCGCCTCGGAAAGCCAAATTGTTTTTCTCTATTTTTGGCAGGCTGCCAGCTGCAGGCTTTTTTTTTCTTCCTCCCTCCCCCGGGTTGGTGAAATTTGAGATACAAAATTTAAAATCACAGCTACAATGGGTGCAAAGCTTTCTGTATCTCACAAAAGTGTCTATTATCATCTTTTGAATTTTCTTAAGAGTGAAGAAATCCAATTTTCAAAAACAGATGTTAAACAATTACAGATGTAAACAATTTGTTACATGGTTGTTCCTTCATTTCCCCGATGTATCAACTGAAAATATTCATGATTTGGCTTTTTGGTACAAAATTGGCAATGAGTTATTGAGAGCAGGGAAGTCAGTTGACAAATCTCCGTCAAAGTTTGCTTTTTTAGCTATGCAGATAAGAAATGTTGTAAAATCCAATTCAAAGATGCAGGAACAGCCATCCAGGAACAGTTTCAACACCTCTGCTTCCCAGAAACCTGATTTACCCCCCTCCAAGTTATGTTTTCCCTTTCCTAGCCCTCTTTCCTCACCCTCAGCCCCGACACAGGACATTCTGAAGAAAGCTACACTCCCTAGCTGCCCTCAGAAGCTCCCTGTCTCCAACCCGGACAGTTCTGGCCAAACTTCCTGGGACTCTACCCTTCCCCCTACTTCCCCAAGTTGTGATACCCCATCCTGGAATTCTCGTGCCCGCTTTTGTACCCCCGATCCGCTTCAGGTAACTTCCCCAGACCATGATGGTGGATACTACATGGCTGTGCCTGCTCCTTCTTCGTCCCACAATCCTTTTCACTCTCCCAAAAACCCATTCTGGTCAGAAAACCCCTCCCCTGAAACCCTCCCTCCCAGCACCCTCCCCCCGCCCCTTCCTCCTACCCTGGCCCCGCCCCCCTCCACCCCCTCAGGGCTTTGCCCACCAGCCGCCGCCTCACTCCGCCCCTCCCTCAGCTCGCCCTCCAGCTCCCAGGTCAGAGAACACAGAGATGCTGAGTTCGGCAGCCAGAAGCCGGAAACATCACTGGTTCTTTCGGCAGCCCCTGTGTCATATATTTCAGATTTAAACGGGGGGATTCAGCCACATTATACCCCTCTTTCCATTGATTCTGTCAAAGAACTTGCCAAAGCCCAAAAAGATTTTGACAGATCAAGTGAATATTTTAGAGGACTCCTTAAAGCTACACTTTCTGCTAATACCTTAACCCCCGCTGATATCAAACACCATTTTCCTGCCTGTTATCCCCATCTGAATATCTCTTGTGGGATGCAGCATGGAAAAAAGGATTGAGAGAAATTTTACCAGCCCTGTGGGCTGATGAAGCTACTGCCCATGATGTTTACAGTAAATTGATATCTCTCGACCATCTCTGTGGACAAGGTGAGTGGGAGGAAGGAGCAAGTCAGGCAGAGGGCATTCCCAGAAAGGTTTTCAAAGAATGTGCTAGAGCAGCTGAGAAAGCTTTCTTTGGGCTCTGTCCTGGTGTTCCGCTTGAAAATTATTTGAAAATAACACAATCTTCATCTGAGTCCTTTTTGAGTTTTGTGGAAAGGTTGAGAAAAGCTGTCGAATTGCAAGTTCAGAACGAAGGAGCCAGGATGGAAATCCTCACCGAGATTGCTAAAGAAAATGCCAATGACAAGTGTAAAGCTGCCATCCTGAGCCTGCCTCTCGATCCAACACCAACACTACAAGCAATGCTAGAAGTGTGTGAGAGGAAAGTTACCATCACCCTTGCTGACCAAGATGAGAGACCAAAACCACAGTGAAAGATTGCAGCTGTGGACGCCCCTGATCCACCATCCACCAGCCAGCTTCAGCGTGTCACGATGCCACAAGAGAGAACCTCCAACTCTAATCGACCTTGCCATCTTTGTGGGAAGTTAGGGCATTGGATGCCTGACTGCCCTCTGAAAAAGCAGTTTTTAGATTTTAAATACAATAAGCTTAAAGATCAGAATTCCCCAAAAGACAACCTTTCAAAAAACTGAATAAAGAGCGCTCTTTTTCCCAACGCTATGACAAAAATAGGGTGGGTTCAATTCCAGCACGGGGGGGACAAAATACCTAGTTCAAGACACATACCTGTGCCAAGTCAGCCACTAGCATTGAACAAAACAGAACATTCATTTAATTGTGACAATCCCAGACCAATTCTAACTACCAGTTCTCCCCACAACCCTTACAGATTGGCACTGACAGAGCCTCTCCATCTCAAGGACACTAACTGGCATTTCATAACTGCTAACCCTGAACATCCAGGTACTTGGACACAGCTTTGCCAGAAATGTCACAGTAAGTATGTCGTCCTTGGGGACATAAAACACACACCTCAAGAAATTAATATTCCTCCAGGTCTCATATCATCAGACCCAAAACAGTTTGTCATTTGGCTCCACTGTACTCACCTACCCGTGTACTTGCCCAAGGGCCAAATAATAGCCCAAGCCATCCCAGTGCCTGAGCCTCCATGGGACCAGGAGCAGGCAGACACCCTCAGAGATAAACTCCATCCCAATGTCTGCTGGACTCAGGTATTGGGAAGAGAAAAACCCAAGTTATCATGTGGGTTGCACCGAGGTGGTGAGTACAAATCTATACAAGGACTTTTAGATACCGGAGCAGATGTTACGATCATTCCGTCCAAGGAGTGGCCGTCACACTGGGAATTGCAAAACATGGCAGGACACAGGCAAGGTGTAGGGGGCATTCAATTGGCAAGACAGTCAAAAAACGTTGTCCAAATTGAAGGACCGAATGGCAAAGTAGCTTCCATTCGCCCATTTGTTTTAGACTACACAGAGCCCCTCTGGGGCAGAGATTTAATGGTTCAGTGGGGAACCACAATTAACATCCCAGAAACCCCGCAGGTTTTTCGGGGAGCGGTCACTGAAGTGCGCCACGCCCAAAAATTGATTTGGAAAACTGATACTCCAATATGGGTAGTTCAGTGGCCACTCAACAAAACCAAATTAAAGGCTCTTGAAGAGCTCATAGAAGAGCAGCTAAGAAAAGGTCACATTGTGGAGACCACGTCACCATGGAATTCCCCTGTCTTTGTCATTAAAAAACCCAACAAAGACAAGTGGTGGCTTCTCCACGATCTCCGTCAAATCAACAACATTATTGAAGACATGGGCTCTCTACAACCAGGGATGCCCTCAGCAAGCATGCTTCCACAGAATTAGTCTTTAGCTGTAATTGACATCAAAGACTGTTTTTTTTCAAATTCCCCTACATGCTGACGATGCCCCGCATTATGCCTTCTTGGTTCCCACCATTAACCTAGAGGCCTCAATGAAGAGATACCACTGGAAAGTTCTCCCACAAGGTCTCAAAGTGAGTCCTGTGATTTGCCAGTGGTACGTCTCTTCCTTGCTGTCCCCATTCCATGAAGCTGCAGGAGATTCCATCATCCTGCACTACATGGATGACATCCTGGTGTGTGCCCCAACTGATGACATGCTTACTCACACACTTGACCTGACAATCAATGCATTGGTTGCTGCAGGGTTCGAGCTCCAGGAATAAAAGATTAAAAAGATGCCACCTTGGAGGTACCTGGGTCTCGACATTGGAAAGCGGACCATTGTGCTGCAAAAATTAACTATCAAACATGACATCAAAACCTTAGCGGAACTCCATCAACTCTGTGGGTCTTTAAACTGGGTGAGACCTTGTCTAGGCATTTCCACCGAAGACCTAGCCCCCCTTTTCAATTTGTTAAAAGGGGGAGATGACCTTAGTTCTACTAGGACCCTCACCCAGGAGACGAGAACTGCACTGGAGAAAGTTCAGGAAATAATGTCCACCAGGCAGGCCCACAGGTGCCAGCAGGGTCTCCCCTTCAATTTTATCATCTTAGGCAAGTTGCCACACCTCCATGGGATGATCTTTCAGTGGGAAACTGCCCAGGCAAGGAAAGGTGACCAGGCCAAGAAAGATCCACTCTTAATTATAGAATGGGTCTTCCTCAGTCACAACAGGTCCAAAAGGATGACAATGCCACAGAAGCTGATGGCAGAACTGATCCGGAAAGCAAGGATTCGGATCAGAGAATTGGCAGGGTGTGACTTTGACTGCATTTACATTTCCTTAAACCTGAAACCAGGCCATCTGTCTCAAGCAATGCTAGAGCAATTCTATCAAGAGAATGAAGCCCTGCAATTTGAGCTAGACAGCTACACAGGCCAAATTTCGATTCACCGACCGGCCCACAAAATTTTTAATTTGGATGTTCAGTTTTCTTTATCATTGACAAGTATTCAGAGCAAGACGCCTCTAAAGGCACTGACAGTTTTCACTGACGTGTCTGGTGCGTCTCACAAGTCAGTGGTGACTTGGAAAGATCCTCAAACTCAACAGTGGGAAGCAGATACTGCCAAGGTGGAGGGATCACCCCAAATTGCTGAGTTGGCCACTGTCGTCAGAGCCTTTGAGAGATTTTCCGAGCCTTTAAATTTAGTTACTGATTCAGCTTACATTGCAGGTGTAGTGTCTAGGGCAGAGAATGCTGTGTTGCAAGAAGTTTTTAACATTCCTTTATATGAATTACTTTCAAAATTAGTAAGAATTATCTCTCACTGAGAACAACCCTTTTATGTGATGCATGTCAGGTCACACACAGACCTGCCGGGGTTCATTGCAGAAGGTAACCGTAGGGCTGATGCCCTTGCGGCACCGGCCAAGATGGCCCCGCTCCCAGATGTATTCCAACAAGCAAAGATCAGTCACCAATTTTTCCATCAGAATGCACCCGCCTTGGTTCGGCAATTCCGCCTGAGGCACAAACAAGCCCAAGCCATCGTAACCACGTGCCCTTCTTGTCAAAATCAGTCACTACCTTCCTTAAGTACAGGAGCAAACCCTAGGGGTTTGCAGAGCTGCGAGGTGTGGCAGACAGATGTAACCCACATCTCATCATTTGGCAAATTGAAATATGTCCACATCTCCGTGGATACCTTTTCTGGTGGCATCTATGCTTCTGCCCACACAAGGGAGAAGGTCAGTGAAGTAAAAAAGCATCTCATGCAAGCCTTCTCCACATTAGGAATCCCTAAGGTCATCAAAACAGACAATGGCCCAGCGTACAAGTCCAAAGACCTTCGGACCTTTCTGCAGCAATGGGGAATAGAACACAAAACAGGCATCCCCTATTCCCTGACAGGCCAAGCTGTGGTGGAGAGGGCCCATCAGAGCCTAAAAAAGGTCCTTCACCAACAACATGAGGTTACAAAGATGGAGACCCCTCAAATCCGGCTGTCCAAAGCGCTGTTCACACTGAATTTTTTAAACTGTACCTATGAAAACCTTAACCCACCTATCATAAGACATTTTAACGAGAACAGTCAGCACAAACTAAAAGTCCGGCCACCAGTCCTCATAAAAGACCCTGAAACTTGGAAAATAGAGGGGCCCCATGAGCTCGTGGCCTGGGGTAGGGGATATGCATGCGTATCCACTCCCTCAGGCTTGAGATGGATCCCCTCCAAGTGGGTGAGACCATACATTCCAAAAGTGTCAAAAGACAAAGCTACAGCACAGGTAGCCGATGTCTGCTGGAGGAGGAAGCCTCATCAGACTCTTTAAAGTTAAGTTGCTGTTACCTGAACCTTATTCCTAACATTTTTTATTTTCAGTTTTTTAGTGTTTTCCCTTGATCTGAACTCAGCCCCTGTACCATCAGAATGAGCCCCATCCTTCCGCTGCTCCTGTTGACAGCCGTCCATCCAAGTCAGATGTGGATTGTTTCTCAGCCTCAGGCAAACATATGGACCACCCTCGCCAGAGTCCTCAACCAAGATCACATTTGCCTGTCAGCCTCTTCTGTGTCTGACCTGATGTCCACTTGCCTTGTGGGGATCCCATTTAAATATGATGAATTTCTGCCAACATTAGCTACCCCCTTTTTTCCAGTATATAATCCGTTATCCCCTTGGGCAAAATTAATTGATAGACAAGCAATAACAGAAAAAGAACCCCAAGAATTTGAACTCCTTGGTTCTGCAAAAGCATTCTATTGTGTTCAGTTTATGTTTACACCAAAAGATCAAGTAAATTTGTACCATGAAGTTAAACAGTTTAAAGTAAACTACACAGCAAAAATTTGGTGTAAGAAAATTTCCCATGTAGAAATGTCTTCTATCCCCGATAATAAGCCCCGTGCCCTCCCTAAAGGGTTTTTCCTCATTTGTGGTGACAGGGCATCCCCTCTCATCTAATTGGAGGTCCATGCACCATTGGAAAGCTGAGCCTGTTTACACCCAACAAGACCCAAATCATGGATTGGCGAACCAAAACCAGCGCCCGCAATTTGGCCCGCAAAAAGAGAGATTTAAGGAATTTAGACCCAAATTGCGATTCTGAAATTGTACATTGGTCCAAACCAAAAGGGGTTGCGATCACCGTGTTTTTGCCGTGGGTGTCTGCAGCCAAAGCTCTAGGCGAATTATCACATCTAGAGTGTTGGGTAGCTAAACAGGCCAATATTACATCAGCTGCACTTTCAGACCTCCTGGCAGATGATGAAACAACAAGGCAAGCCACCCTACAAAATTGTGCCCCAATTGATTTTCTCCTTTTACTACATAATCATCGGTGTGAAGAGTTTGAAGGTCTCTGTTGCCTGAATCTGTCATCCAAGGCTGAGGATGTCCACAAAATCATCGGAAAGATGCAACAAATGGTCCAAGACATCAAGCAAGAAACAGCAGACTGGATGGACGGACTTTTCCAAGGATGGGGACTCTCGGGCTGGGTCAGATCCATATTGAAGTCTGTATTTTTAGTTTCGTTTGGTTTTTTGTGTTATTTTGATCAGCTTTGGGATCATCAAGAGCATCGTGACCAAATTGATATTGAAAGCTACTTCCCCTTTAGAGATTAATCAGGAGACTGTTCCCATCTCTTCTGAGGAGGAGACAGAAACCTCTGCAGAATTTACAAAACAGCCTTGGTTTGCCGATGCTTGAGATCAGTCCGAGCTGAAATTTAATGTTTAGGTGCCTCTCCTTTTTATATTTAAACTAAAAGAGGGAGATGCTGTAGTGTGTTTTTATATTTTGTAATACTTTGAAGTAGTTTTGTTTTGTATTCTCATATTTTTCCCAAATGGTTTATCCCAAACTGTACCCCCCTCCCTTTACCTGTGTTATCCCTCTCCCGGGATGAGATCATCCCCTAATCCCCACCCTGGCTCTCTGTCAGTCACTCAGCATCCCATCCCCTCCATCTAGAAGTTTCGGTCCAAGTCGTCGAGTGATTAGCCAGAGGCTAGGAGTCAGCCCCCCAAGCCTTGCCCCATACACTGTCCTATATGTCTATCCCCCAACATCCATCCCTTAGGGTCACTTATTGGTTGGTAAAATGTTATCTACTTTTGGTTTCCACCTCCCTTTAAATGTAACCTTGGCACATCTCCCGGGGCTCTCGGCAGGAGACCCCCTGAGGTGCAGGAGCTCCTTTGGGATCCTAATAAAACCTTGGATTAACCCCTGCTAAGAGTCGGCCCTTTCTCTTCTACCGATGTCTCTGGTGTCTCTTCTGCTGCAAAGGTGATCAGCCTAGGTGCCCTTAGTACCCTTGGGGCACAGAGAGTGTCTCCCCGCTGTCGGCCGTGTCGGGGCTGCCCTCCCGGTGTCTGCCGACTCGGGACTGGCCGAGGGTTCCTGAGAGGCTCGCAGAGGGACCGAGACAGGGGTAAACCCCAGAGGCCTTAGGGCCTTGGAGCTTTGGCAGACCGATGTCACCCAGATTGCCGAGTTTGGCCAGCTCAAGTATGTGCATGTCACAGTGGACACGTTCTCCTCTGCAATGTGGGCTTCGGCTCACACTGGGGAGAAGGCCCGTGATGTCCTTGCCCACTGGAGGCCGGCCTTTGCCGTTCTGGGCATACCTTCTGCGGTGAAAACCGACAATGGTCCTGCTTACGCATCGCAAAAGATGCGGCAGTTCCTGCAGTTGTGGGGTGTCTTGCACAAGTTCGGGATCCCTCATTCCCCGACTGGTCAAGCTATTGTAGAACGCGCTCATGGTACTCTGAAGCGGGTTCTTCAAAAACAAAAATGGGGAATACAGGGTGAAACCCCGCACAGTCAGTTGGCAAAAGCTTTGTGCACAATCAATCATCTCACTGTGCTGCAGAACTCAAATAATCCTGTCATTTTGAATCACCATCTCTCGTTGCAGGCTGCGGACGAGGCACATCAGCCTCGAGCGAAGGTTCGGGTGCGGAATTTAGTCACCAAACAGTGGGAAGGTCCGTATGACCTTATCGCTTCAGGGCGCGGGTATGCTTGTATATCCACAGATACTGGGGTGCGCTGGGTGCCTTCGAAATGTGTTCGCCCCAACCTGCAACCTCAGAGACAGAATCCAGTTGACGAGCAAGATGGAAGCCATGACCAACCTGAAAGGCATCAAGCGGGTGAATCATTGAGTGATGACTCGGATGCAGATGATGAGAGCGATCACTTCGATGATTCCTCCGCAAATGGACACTGAACATTGTTCATGTTTTCTTTTTCACATTGTCGATGTTTTCTTTTTCACATTGTTCATTTTCTTTTCTCTTTTTCTTTTTTAAACGGAAAAGGGTGAGATGCCACCCTGTTTTTTTAAGATTTTCTAAGCCTTCTGATGTTGACATTCTTGTCGTGAACTTTCTCACACACTTTCTGTAAATAACTCATTGTTTTGCATTCCTTTATGGAGGAGGAGAAAGTTGATGGACTGTTGGTTTGACCAGTGTCATTGAAGAGGTGGCACTGTCACCCTCCAATCCGCTGTCACTTTTGGAAAACTATCAATGTTGGAGTCAGAAAATAAACTTCCCTTTTTTCTTCACCTTGAGAACAGCGGTGTGTGCTTGTGTTTTTTCGTGTCCTATAGTGACAGTCGTCCCATTGCGCACCGACCTTTTGAAAGAATTCAAGTTGATTTTACTGAATTGCCCAAGGTGAGAAGGTTCAAATTTGTGCTTGTGATAGTGGATAAGCTGACTCACTGGGTGGAAGCTCTTCTGAGCCCAAGAGCAACGGCTCAAACGATGTCCAGAAAACTGATGGAGGAGATTGTGCCCCGATGTGGGGAGGTAAATTACATAGATTCGAATCAGGGAACTCATTTTACTTCGAAGATTATTAAGCAGTTGGCAGAGGCACTAGGCATTTGATGGGAATACCACACCCTGTGGCATCCCCAGAGCTCAGGACAAGTTTAAAGGATAAATCAGACCTTGAAAGCATGGTTGTCTAAATTGATATTGGCAACTCGGATGTCCTGGCTGAAGTGCCTCCCTCTTGCCTTGCTTAATATCAGGACTATGCCTCACTCAGAAACGGGGGTCTCACCATTCGGGATGCTGTATGGAATGCCATATAAGCATGGGATGCCAGTGGGACACCCCAGGCTGGAGGATAGCCAAATTCAACCCTACTTGATAGTGACAAATAAGAATTTACAGGAAATAAGGAAACAGGGGATAGTATCCCAGAGCGCTCCTCTGAGGTTTGCTATCCACAAAATTCAACCGGGTGACAGAGTGCTTGTGAAAGTGTGGAAAGATGTACCCCTCTCCCCTCCCTGGGAAGGTCCCTTTCTTGTCCTTCTGACAACAGACAAGGCCATTGGGACGATGGAGAAAGGTTGGACACACACATCAAGGCTGAAAAAGGTAAAGCATCAGGAGGAGGCTCCTGAGTGGAGGATCACCTCTTCCCCTGGAGATCTAAAGATCAAACTACATCGTCCACATAAATGACCGACAGTGAATGGATAGGTTGTATACTGTCAAATTGAGCATGCTATCCGTTCACGCACTTTGAGTGTGAATATTGTCAGGAAGTTTTTGTTGTGCATTGTAGAAGGGGACAGAGACCGAAGGGGTTGTGCACTCAGTGTTTGGAGGGGGAGCTTGAGCTGACTGACCGAATCTTAACTCTTGCCGCAAATTTAGGAGTGGTTCCACATTTTCCAGAACAGGGTGCATGGAAAACTCAGTTCGAAGGCAGAAATCTTGGATGTTGAGTGCCAGAAATTGATCAAGGTACTGTGCAGCTCAGATGCAGTCAAGATATCCAGGTGGGGCACCTTTAAGAGGAGGTATGCAGCACAGTCCGAAAACGTATTCCCTGAAGAGTATTCCTGCTGCCGCAAAGATGGTCTTCCTCGCTGCTGGTGGCACCCCAGGGGGTGGAGGCAAAGGCAGAGAAGTATGCCTAGTGAGAATCCTGATTGGCCTGAGCCTAGCTGTGTGCTGGACATTTAGTCTACACAGTGAGACCCCACTCCACGCTGGGGAACAGAGCCCCGTGGATGAGTGCAGTAAGTGCACCCAGATTGTCCTTGATTGTAGCCGTGATATTTTATGAAAAATCCTTTCCTTAGGATTTTTTTCTCCTGAGAAGCTGAGAGGCCTCAGGAACAAACTGTAAACAATGATTATCTGCTGCTGTGGAATGCAACAGGTGCATCTGTGATTGGTCTTGTGTCGTTGTTTCTAATTAATGGCCAATCACAGTCAGCTGGCTCGGACTCTGAGACACAAGCCTTTGTTATCATTCTTGCCTTTTCTATTCTTAGCTACCCTTCTGATGAAATCCTTTCTTCTATTCTTTTAGTATAGTTTTAATATAATATATATCATAAAATAATAAATCAAGCTTTCTGAAACATGGAGTCAGATCCTCATCTCTTCCCTCTTCCTCGGACCCCTGTGAACACCATCACACTGGATGAACAAGGAGGAGGGGGGTGTCAGCATATCGAGCCCTGGAAAACTGCATCGTGGAGCAAGGCAGGTATTGTGCGATAAACGGCACTCAATTGAAATTATGCAAATTGGGCAAAGAAAGGTTGTGTTTTGACCCGAGAGCAAGAGTTGGGAATGGGCGGTCAGGCAAGCCCAGCCACAGAGTGCAGAAAAGCAACGTGGAACAAATGTCGATCCCCACTTGTAACCAATGTAATCGGACAATGTGGGTTGGGGGAAAGACTGAATCGATTTTTGTAGCGTGCCACCAAGTCAATCAATTGTGTTATGATAATTCTAAAATGGGAATGTGTATCATGAATGGGAGAACGTACTGCGTTGGGAGAAATTTGAAGTATGAAAGTAAGCTCACCCTAAATAGGGAACCTGTCATGCTGGATCTCGTCCAGGTGGACGATGACAGAGCTTGTCTGCAGTATTACAGGACTTTCTGTTTTGCGAGAAATAAGGAAGGGATAGATCCTGAGGGCAAGATGAAACAGATAGCTTAGGAACTAAAAGAAGGGAGTCGGAGTTGAGAAAGAAGAGGGTGGAGCAAGAAAGACTGAAGACGTTAAGTGAACAGTACGAACATCTTGAGAAACAATATGGCAACAGGGGGGTACCTGCCCCTGATCAAAACCTATTCATTGATTTGGTTCAGGAAATTGCAACTGAGTTGGGATTGTCAAATTGCTGGATTTGGGGGGGGCTGAAGTCTGTTGAGAAATGGCCCTGGAAGGGTGAGAGTTTAGCTCTGGAACAACTTTTGAAGTGGGACAATCCATGGGTCTCAAAATTGGCACAGAGACCTGAGGGATGGGTGTTAGACCAGCAAGTGATTGGAACTATTTGCATCAGTTGAGAGGGAAAAGAATATACCAAAATGGTGGGATATACGCCATGTATATCAACTCTGGCGGTAAATTCAAATAGTAGGAGCAAAATCTGGCGACCAGAACCTCCTACAGGGTATTTGAGTCAGAAAAACAAGTCAAATTGTGAATGGAATGGTCAGATGGGACTCTGCTGGGTCAAGAGTCCCGGAGCTAATCTTTACCAATCTTTGGGGGAACTGAGAGGATACTGGAGAGAGACAGGAAAAACAAATATAAGGTAGAAAGCCCCAGATGGAATTTATTTGAATTAATGCAGCAGAAGTCATGGCAGAATTTGAAAAAAACAAGTCAAAAGTAACAAGAATGGTTATAATGTCTATCAAGAAATCCCACAAGGAAAGCAAGGCATGCAGAGAGTCTAAATAAGTCCCCCTCTCTTTGTAGGAGATCCTTGGAGGTGGAGGGTAGATGTAGATAAAATATAGATAATAGTTATATGGGTTGTAGTGGGAGCATGAATTAATGTGTATATATTGAAGGGGAGGGATTGTAATATATGTTATGAAACAATTCATGCTTATAGAGAAAATGTATTTTATAAGATTGTAAAATCCAAATGAGTCTCTGACCACAAGCAGCCCAGGGACAGATGTCTACTTCGGAATGTCAAAATTCCTGAAGGCAGCAGGAGAACAATACCCTGTTTACCTATGAATAGACATAGCCAGCGCGATTATTGTCATCCTCCAGGGTAATCAGGAGACACTCAAGAGTAATCATCGCTCAACTGATCCATCGATCGAGATAGCAGAAGTCACCAGAAAAATACATCTGAATACGCAACTTCCCCTGACATGATCAGCACCTGCCACTATTCAGGAAACAGCAATGGTCCAGCCCTGCACAATGAAAGAAACTCTCATGCATATGTGGGGTTACAAAAGAAATCGGGGCACCTCTGCCTCAGGCATAAAAAACTGTATTAAACAGCCCTGCTGGAAGCGGCACGCGTGAACAGAGGGAGGTCCGATGCGATAGAAGTCGGATCTATGTTCACCCAGCAACAATCTCTGGCTCGACGCTGTCTCTTTGGCTGTGGTGGTTTTGAGGACCATATTTTGGTTGCGGAAAAAAGATAAATAAATCTTTTTGCATTTTTTGATAATTTGGTTTTTGATTGATCATTTATAACACAGCCTTTTCTTTCACCATTTTTTCTTTTATTGCTTTTTTTTCTTGGGGGTTTTTGATATTTTTAAAGATGGTATTTTCTTACGATCCCCCCCCCCACACCAGCATGTAGTATGTTCTTTTTCTTCTGTATTAAATGTTTTTTTACATCTAAATCCAGAGCTTAACAAATCTAAACTTCTGCTTGGATACTTTGAAACAGTTGACGAGCTACCTCATAGCCTTCTCATGTTGTTTTTCACATCACCCTTTTATTTATCCTTTGGCAAATTATGCATCTTTCAGTTACTTGTTTTTCTACTCCAAAAATCCCAATACACCTGTTATAAATGATCAATAGAAAAGCCGAATTTATCAAAATGCGAAAAAGATTTTATTTTTCCACGACTAAAATATGGTCCTCAAAAACCCCACAGCCAAAGAGACAGCGTCGAGCCTGGGATCGGCACTGGGTGAACCTAGATCTGACCTCTATCACATCATATCTCCCTCTGTTCACGAGCCCCGCTTCTTGCGGGGCTATTTTATACAGTTTGTTATGCCTGAGGCAGAGGAGTCCCAATTTCTTTTGTAACTCTGCATATTCAAGACAGTTTCATTCACTGTGCAGAGCTGGACAATTGCTGTTTCCTGAGCGGTAGCTGGTGTTGATCGAGTCCGAGGAAGTCGCGTATTCAGATGTATTTTTCTGGCGACTTCTGCCATCTCGATCAATGATATCAGCTGGGCAATGATCGTCCTTGGGCATCTTCCAATCACTCTGGAGAGCGGCAATCATTGGCCTCGTCTATTCATAAGTAAACTGGGTATTGTTCTCCTGCCGCCTTCAGGAATCTCGAGATTCCATGTAGACGTCTGCCTCTGGGCTGCTTGTGGTCAGAGGCTCATTTGGATTTCACAATCTTATAAAATACATTTTCTCTATAAGCATGAATTATTTCATAACATATATTACACACCCATAGTTCCTTAAAAAAATGATCACACAAAGCCTGAGTATCCCACTGGGTTTTCTGATGCGTGTCTTCTAATATTCCCTAGTCAGCATTTTATTATCTAATTGTCTTCCATCAAGATGTTTCTATTTCCCTGATTTATCTTATTCACCACCTATCTTGTTTTAATTCCTTTTTTCTCTGCTTCCCTAAACTTTGGAATTTCCAATTTTTCCTCATTTGGAGTTAATATTAACTCTTTCAGCTCCGTTTTCTGCTGCAGCTTTAGCTTCCTGATCTGACAAATTATTTCCTCTTATTTCTAGGGTCTTTACCTTTTGGTGTCCCTTAATATGTACTATAGCTATCTCTCTCAGGTAATTTTAATGCCTCTAAAACCTCTAAAATAAGTTTTGCATGTACTAATCCTTTTCCTCTTGAATTAACTAATCTCCCTTTTAAAATTTTTCTTAAGGTATGTGCTACTCTAAAGGCATACCTTGAATCAATATATAACTCCTTTCTTTTGTGTTAAATATTCTACTGCTCTTTTTAAAGTATATTATTCACAAGTTTGGGCCTTCTAGTTTAAGGTTAATTTCCCTTTTTCCATAGTTTGCATGTTTTTCTCATCAACTTCTGCATACCCTGTATTTTGGAAGGAGTTGTATTTCTGTTAGCTAACATAACTCCCAAAGAGCTACCTTGGGGGTATCTCTTCTAGTATGCTTTTATTCCCTTTTTTTTCCCTGTATCCAACTTACTGGTTTTCTGTTCCATTTTCAAGATCTTATGTATTCATCCCCTGCCTCTGTTTCTCACTTTCACTAACAGCTTAAATACCACTTTTCTTTCAACTACTCACACTCAAAAATAAATAACCTTTTTCTCACACTACTTTTCAATACAATACACCTCCCTCTGAGGAGATATGGTAAAGCTTCTACATTACATATACTTCCATTCATCTACATTCACTCACTTTTATTCCTCATTCACTTTCACACATTCCTTCACACCCTCAAGACACAAAGTGGATCCCTATCACTAGAAAATCACGGGTCCCTGTGGCCCCCCTTGCCTTGGGGTTGGCCTCTGGGTCTCAGTATCTCCGGGCCTCCTGGAAGGGCCCTGACTCTGGTCTCCTCCGGTGCCCGTTCACCTGTGAGGCTGTCTGCGTGTCACTCACACTCTTCAGCCACGGCCCCTTCACACGTCTGGGGGAACAATAGTCTGTTTGTGGGTCACCTACACCTTATGCCACAGCCCCCCACCTGCCCAGGGAAACAATGGCTTATTTTGTGGGTCACACACTCCTTTTCCACTGCCCCCCCTTCCCACCCGCCCGGGAAGTTGAGGCTGATTTTGTGTGTGACTCACTCTCACACACACAACAAAACAACAATAAGGTAGCTTTTACTTTCACATCACATATTACAAGTTTAGGTGTTACTGGCCAGTCCCGGTGCTATTGGATATCCCTCAACCCAGCTGTGTTGTCCAACCCCATATGCTCTTAGGCAATTTTCCCCTCAATCCTGCCATGTTGTCCAAGCCCAGATACTCTTAGGCATTTTTCTGTCCCTCAACCCAGTGGTGTGGTACAACTACAGATGCTCTTGGGCATTTAATTTTTTTTTTGGCTGTGTTGTCCAACCCTGGATGTTCTTGGGCATTTTTTATCCCTTAATCAAGCTGTGTCATCCAACCCCGGATGCTGTTGGGTAAAATTTTTATCCCTCAATCTAGCTGTATTGTCCAACCCTGGATGTTCTTGGGCATAGCCTCACTCTGGCAGATTTCTGCTCAACCCTGAATGCTATTGGAATGTTAATCCCTCAACCCAGCAGGTTTTTTTAGGGGCCCCTCCTGTCCCATTTCCTAGTGGATTGGGCTAGGAAACATTGCTACCTACCTCGGAGGGGTCCAACCCCTCCCTGAGACCCAGTCCCAGTTACCCCGGGGGATTCTTTCACTCCTTTTATCACTCTCTTTGTCTCTTTACTGGCCGCTTTTCTCGCGAAAAGCTGAAAACGCAGCATGGGAGACTCCAGCACTCACTTGGCAGGTCTGAGACAACCAGCCCGCCTCTCATTCACACACATTCATCTCCCGCCACTGCCCTCCCAAGAAATACTTACCAATCCCTTTTCCTTCCCGGGTTCTTCGTGCGCACTACTAGTCTTAGGGGGAAAATTACTGCGGTTGTGGGGAGCCTTTTCCTCTTCTCTTTGTTCTATTGCCTCCCTTTGTCCACCGATTGTAACCTGCGTCTGTCGGTCATCCCAGGTGAAACAGAGCGAGGCTGCCAAATAGGGCAGGGTGTGCCTCCCCACTCTGACTCTCCTAAAGCACCAGTAGCGAGGTGTTTACCAACCTCTACTACCATAATTGTGAAAAACGCTAATCACTTGTTTTTAAAATGTTAAAAGTTTAATAGTAATGCAATTAGAGTAATAATAATTTGGACAAATTGAATTAGGACAATATGAGACAATAGAAACAAAGAGTTATAGACATCGGACATCCGGGTACTTTTTTCTGGGCAGCACAAGCCCGAAAAAGGACACCCGTTAACAAAGGATTAACCCTTAAGGACAATAGCCTGTTGCATATTCATACGTCTCATACATGATGCATAAATTCCATTCAAACAAAGGATTCTGTCTGGTCATCGGTCAACTTCTTCCTCCTAATCCTAAGGCGCCTTTGATCCTCAGCCAGGCAGGAAGAAGTTCGTTTCTTCTGATAAGAGGGCAATAAATTCTTTTTCTCTGAAAGATTTAGGTGTCCTGTGGCTGCTATCTCGCTGCGAGTCCTTTCTTTAAAAAAAGTATCCTACATAGCATCGTTTCTATTTTAGCATTATTTATAACCTAAAACTATATTTAACACAGTACTTAAGAGAATTAATACAGCATTACTTTCTAACACAACACATATAATATTCATTTTAATATTTGCAAAAAGCCAATCATAAAATATGTATTTTTCACATATTTGGTATACAATTTGAACAGATGGAATAAATTTAGCTCTCACACTGTACTCAAGAAGCAGCTGAGTGTCTGTTTGAAGCTGAAAGTTTGAGTGTGGTGGGCTTTTTTCCCTTGTAGTAGAATTTCTGATTGTATCATAGAAATTATTGTCTCAGTGCTCTGCAGTAGCCTCAGACAGTTAATCGGTGGGGTGTTTCCCCTTCTGTGGTTTAATGTGCTGTTGGTGAGAGAGGAGGGAGTATGGACAGTGTATTTCTCTTCTGGGTAATGGACTAAATCTCTTCCTGGTTTAAACTCCATGGTAACCAGTGAAGTTCAATCAGGGCTGAACTCAGCCCCTTCTGTTTTGGTACCATCTATGTCAGGGTGACTATCCAGCTTTGTTTTGAGGAGGGTGTAAATGAAATAGTAATTATCATGGTTTAACCCTAGCTGGAAAATAAGCACCACACACCCATTCATTCCCCCCACCACCCCTGGTGGGATGGAAGAGAGAATCAGATGAGTAAAAGTGAGGAAACTCTTGGGTTGAGATTGACAGTTTAATAATTGAGTTTTGATCAGTCCATGGCAGATGGTTGGGCTGTGTTTCCACCCCTGAGACAGTTGATTCCAGGTATACTGGACACCCCTCTAAGTGAAAGCAAACTGTGGCCTGCACTCTGCTTCCAGAGGGATTGAGAAAAATGCCTTAGTGCTATCAGTTGCAGCATAATTTGTCTGCTTTTGACTCCAGTTCATACTGAAATTCCAACATGTCCTGTACAGCAGCACTCAGAGGTGGCATGACTTCATTCAGGCCATGATAGTCTCCTGTAAGCCTCCATTCTCTGTTAGACTTTATCACTGGCCACATGGGGTTGTTAAAGGGTGAGCAGGTCCTGTTGATCACTCCTTGGCTCTCCAGTCAACAAATTAGTTCATGGATGAGAATCAGGGAGTCTCAGTTGGTGTGGTATTGCTACTGCTGTGGTAGCAATTGGCACCTGTTGTTCTTAAACCCTCAGCAACCCCACAAATAGAAGGGTCCTCCAAGAGACAAGGCAAGGTAGACAACTGTTTATTTTCCTCCATCTCCAGGACAGCTGTACTGAAAGCCCACTGGTACCCTTTGGGGTCTTTGAAATCCCCTCTCCTGAAATAGTCTATGCCAAGGATGCACAGAGCCTCTGGCCAGTCCCAATGGGGTGCTTTTGCCATTCATTCCCAGTCAGGCTAATCCAGCTTCCAATAGTCAGCTGTTTGGATCTCCCTGTCACTAAAGAAATACAAATGGGTTCTGCCCCTGTATAGCTTGATAGCATTCGGGTACACTGTTCACCAGTGTCTACTAGAGACTTGTACTCCTGTGAGGATGCTGTGCCAGGCCATTGAATTCACACCACACAGTAAACCTAATTGTCCCTCTCTTCCATCTGGCTGGAGGTAGGGCCCCACTAGTCCTGGTCATAGGATTCTCCATTTACTTCTTGTAGAAATAGATTAGAATACCTTTCTATAGGATCAGGAGTAGGATCAGTCCTTTCACTCTGCCTGGGGAACTGCCCAATGGAGACTTGAGCAGCAACTTCCCTGGAAGAACCCTCATTTGGGATTATCTTTGCAATTCACACACCTGTGCCTCTAGGGTTGAGGTAGATTTTCCATTCCACTTCCTCATGTCCTTTCCATGGTCCTGCAGGTAAAACCACAGGGTACCCCAAGGTGTATACCCAGTATATTCTCCTTCTTATGCAAAAGTACACTTAGCTGTGAGTCCATACAGGTGGGGAGTAGAACATATTCTCTTTGAATTTCTGTAACTCCTTGGACAGTTTTTTCACAGCCTAGACAAGGGAGGAAGAGTGATTTTCTTTGTACTCCTGGAGTTGGTGAGCAACTTCATCCACTGTTGGTGCCTCTTCGTCTCTCCAGGTCATTACTGCCAGTGAGTTGGCATATGACAATGATGCGCTCTGAACAAATTTCCGCCCCATGGGTTGTGTGCACTGGACTTTGGATCTGTGGGTGACTGCACGTTATTTGAGTCAAATCATCTCTAGCATGACTAACTCCCCCTGCCTCTACTACAGTCTATTTACCTGGGCAACACATCTTCCTTGAAGGGTACCTTCACACTTGGCAGGAGTCAGCTCCAGAGGCCAAAGACCTGTGTCCCTTTTCCAATCACGTTCTGTAGAAAGTGATCCCAGCTGCTTGCCTTCTTTACCTTCTAATTTTAAACTGCTAGCCCTGTTGTCCCAGCATTGGAACAGCCAGGTGATAACATGCTCAGCTGACAAGATCTGAAATTGTTTTGCATATCTTGCAGCTCACTCAGGGATAGGGATTGAGTGGTTACCTCTTATTCTGTCTCTTCCTCCTATTCCTGAGCTGGCTCTCCTTTGTCCTCCTTTATTAAATGAGATGCTTTTTGTGAAAAATGCCAATCACTTGTTTTTAAAATTTTAAAAGTTTAATTGTAATAAAATGGTTATAAAAATAGTAATATAATTAGAGTAATAAAAATTTGGACAATTAGGATTAGGACAATACGAGACAATAAAAACAAAGAGTTATGGATAGTCTGGATACCTCTTTCTGGGCAAAATAAGCCCGGAAAAAGGACACACATTAACAGAGGATTAACCCTTAAAAGCAATAGCCCATTGAATATTCATACATCTCATACATTATGCATAAATTCCATTCAAACAAAGGAGTCCAGCTGGTCAGTGTCAGCTTCTTCCTCTTAATCATGACAGCATCTTCAGGGATGAGCGAGGCAGGAAGAAGTTCATTTCTTCTGGTAAGCGAGCAATAAATTCTCTTTCTATGAAAGATTTAGGTGTCCTGTGGCTGCTATCTCGCTGCGAGTACCTCATTCCTCACTTTTTAAAAAAAGTATCCTACATAGCATAGTTTCTATTCTAACTTTTTTTTATAACCTAAAACTATATTTAACACACTACTTAAGAAAATGAATACAGCATAACTTTCTAACATAACATATATACTATTAATTTTAATATTTGCAAAAAACCAGTCATAAAATACGCATTTTTCACACTTTTTGTGTCCATTTCTTCTTGCGTATAGGGGCAAATGATACCAACAAGGGTTGGTTCTTTGCTTCAGCTGCATCATTCATCACCAGGGTCTGAGTAGCTGCAGTGCCTGTTGCGGGGGTTGGTATAGCCACAGGTAGTTGCTGAACCCTAAACAAAATCTGAAGCACATTCAGCATTCTTAGCAATAGGGCCAGGACCAGAAATAGCCTAGTTTCAACATCCCAGGGATTTTAAAAAATTTCAAAATTCTCAGACAGTTCTGGAATTAGCCTGGAGGAGAAAGGGAAGATGTAAGAAGATGTCTTCCCCATGGGTCAATTCTCTGAGGAGAAAAGGCAAAAGGTGTAATTATTAATTATGAATGTAATTTATATTAATAATTAGAAATAAATATATTTGTAAAAGAATTATTTTGACAAATAATTAATTATTTGTCCCAGTTTGAGACAAAATTTAGGAGGAAACTCTGCAAAGAGGTCTCCTCTAGAAAGAAAATGTCTTGGTTTGAAAAAGACAGGTGTCTGCTAAGGAAGGCAGGAGCCTCCCCTGAAATGGAAAATGTAAACCCCTTCCCTCTGAATTTTTATAATTTTGAAATTAAGAGGGGCTCTCAGGCAAAAATATGGGAGCAGGAATAACAGTTCTTTATTAGGGAAGAAAATAAAAAAATAAAATAAACAATGCAGTAATACAAAACAACACTGACAGAGTCATAATGTGACCTGACACCCTGTTGGTCAGGGTGTTGCTAGCAGTCTGATTAAATGGTGGCTGCAGTCCTCCTGGAGTGACAAATGTGGTTCCATTGAAGCAGTGATCCTGTAGAAGGGTGTAGTCTTCCTCTGAAGATCCAGTGGTGGTGTAAATGGGTCTGGTCTTCCTCTGGGAGTCCAGTGGAGAAGGCTGGCTGTGGTTTTCCAAATCTCTGATTATATCCAGGTAGGATAGCTCCCTCTGGGCAGAGCATCTCAAAATGGGATGATGTAACTTTATCAGTCATGCAGTGAGACTCAGTAGCCCATTAACAGAAGATATCTCCCCGGAGGGAGGATTGGTTGTGGAAGAGATAAAGAAAACTGCTCAATTAACAGAAGATAACTGCCCCACTTCTAACAGATAGGAATAGAATACACACCCCTATTTCCAACCTAAGACAACAAATTTCAGCAGCCCCTCCCCCAACCGATTTGGGAGATAATCTCCTTGGAGAAAAGTGGAATAAGCTGTTTATTTCACAAGCAAAGTACTCAGAAACATGAGAAAATGAATAATATTAAACAATAAAACCTCTCTTTTCTCTGACAAGATGGCAAACTCAGAGAGTCCTTCTGTGGTTCAGAGAGAGAGTCTTCTGTGTGTGTGTCTCGGTCTCTTCAGTCTCTCTCCGTCCTTCCGGGGCTGGGATGCACCTTCCCAGACCTCTGATGGGCCACAGGCATGAGCACCCAGTGTTATTCTGGGTTTTCAGTCTGGAGCAGGGCTGAATGGTTCCAGAAAAAAAAAGTCCTGGGAAAACCTCTCTGCAGTAGCTAACAAGGAAAAACAGCGAAAAAAGCAAAGAGAAACTTCCTGTCTCTCTCTCTGCAAAAGATGAGAACCAGGAGATCATTGAGCCTTATCTCTCTCTTGCTGTCCGTGCTAGGCAGCACAGTCCCTGAGAGAGAGGAATTCCAGGGGAGTAAAGTGAAGCTTCTGCAGACAAACTGCAAGGTGCTTCTCCACTCCCCCACCCTCTCCCCCTTCGCCCTCTCTCTGGGCCTAGCTTAAAGCTACAGGACCCATTTCTGAGCAGACTATGGGATACCAGACCATACAGTCATCCCAGGACAAATCACAATAAATAACTCCCAAAGTATAGAGGTGACGGCAATGCTGAGTAGACATACCAGCAATCCTATCATATCACAAGCCAGTATTACAAAGTACAACAAAACAAGAAACTTAGCTGTCATGGTTTGACAGGCCCCAGAGACGACAAATACCAAAAGAGCAAACGCTGCAAGTACGTAGGTACATAATGTAACTCTTAGAACAAGCGCAACAACTCTGAGAAAATAAATCAACATTGTGACCAGTGACTATTAAACCAATACAATAGAAGCTTATAACAAATTTGTTTTAACATGCTTTGGTAAAATCTGTCATTATCTGAACCCGTCATGCCCTACATCAGGCACCAAAAAAGACTGTCTACTCCAGCCAGCACTAAGTACCACATACGATCACTCACTCACCCCCACCTCCCTGGGGAGGAGAATCAGAAAAAAAGTAAAAACTCGTGTTGAGATTAGAACAGTTTATTAATTTAAACAAAGTAAAAGATAATAATCAAAATAATAATTGTACTGAAAAGGACAAAGGGAGAGGAATAAAACCCAAGGAAAACAAATGATGCACTGTCGCTATTGAGCCCCACATGGCGCAAAGCACCAGGGCTCAGTCAGAAGGCTGTTTAGACTTATTTATTAAAGCAGCATGTTTCTTTTATAGTTTTACAAGATGTTTACATTTACTTAACGAACACATACACTACCCATTGGTCATAAAGAAGAAACAAAACTTTCAATAGGTGAAAGAAGCCATGCCACTGTGTAAGCCAACCAAAGTCCAGATCTTCTTGCTTACACTTTTTTCTCTCTCATTCCTCGAGTTGTCATGGTGATAGCCTTGATAAATTCCCTGAGAGAGATATGAGGCTTTCCTTATCTTCAGGAAGCCTTCGCTGGCTCACAAGAACAGCACAGAAATGTCTTTCCCACAATGCACAATACAGGTGTTCACCACCTGTTAACCGATACCCAGACTGTCCCCAAGCAGCAAACCCACCTTCTGGATAACTCCCCTCAGTTTATATACTTGGCATGACATTCTGTGGTGTGGAATATCCCTTTGGCCAGTTCAGATCAGCTGTCCCAGCCATGCTTCCTCCTGGCTTCTTGTGCAGCTCCTCTCTGGCAGAGCCTGAGACACTGAAAAGCCCTTGACTCAGGGTAATGCTCAGCAACAACCAAAACATCAGTGTGTTATCAGCATTAATCTACTGAATCCAAACCACAGCACTGTGCCAGCTACTAGGAAGAAAATTAACTCTATTCCAGCTTAAACCAGGACACTGTTTCAGCTATAGTCATACTTTATATTAAAAATATTAAAAATATTTTTTTTCCCAGTTTCTTCCTACTGAAATTTGTTTCAAAGATCATTTTCTCATTTTCTTGTTCTATCTTCCTTGCACTTTCCTGAACTCTTTAGGACTTCAGCATGCATTTGACAGTGACTGGGAAGCTGGGAAAATCACTTACAACAATTATTAAAATAGATCTGATTATGTTGTTCTGGCTTACAAACTCTTGGTGCAAACAGGCAACCGAGCAAAGCCCATTGACATCAGCCAGGTACTGTATAAGAGTCCATAGTGGTTTATACAGGAACACACAATCCCATCAGGAGTTGGGACAGATGCAAGAAAAATGCCATAGCTCCTTTTTTAATCTTGATGAATTGAAATTTCTGAGTTGTACCTAATTGCGTAGCCTCACTGACTTTGAGCTGCATGTTAGCTGCAGAGTCTGGCCTGTGTTGAGAAGTATTTTAAAATCAATACCAAAAATGCCTGTCCTTCGTGATTATTGGCTGGCGTGGGTTAAATGCTGTTCCTGTCTCATATACACATGCACACACAGTTTCCTCTACAACTGGTGTGGAAGATGCTACTCTGCATCCTTAGGTAGGTGGAAATGGGTGCAAGACATAAAGTCAATGTTAGTCTTGTTGCCCTAAGTGGCATAATTTCTGATTTGAATCAGATTTTTATATAGGGATGACCTTTGCTCAGCCTTCTGCTGTGGCTTTGAATCTAGCATTCACAATTATTTGGTTAGTTCCTACGAATTTATTCAACACACACATTTTAAAGAAAGGTGTTTACAAATGATAGTGAATGGAAGGGAACTGAAATAATTATATACTGTACAATATTATTGTACTGTCATTACTAAATATAGATATACTGTAGTAGAATGCAGAATGGCAGTTGGTTGAGCTGCCTAAATAAAATGCATCCTAGCTTCTTTCACAAGGTTATCACAGCATATGACTGCTTTTTCTGCTTTTTAGTATCATATAGATAGGTGAAATATGCTGGGTTTAACTCCTTATGCCAAAATTTTATTTTAACCCTTTTAAGAAAAAATCGTGCAGTAACCCAGTTTCTTCTCTCCTAGAATCATTGACTCAGTGCTTTCAGGCAGAAAATACTCTCTTTAGTGAGTTTTGAGTTTCTCAGCAGATCTGCTTATTTTCATTTTTTTCTGACATTAAAAGTGACAAATTTATGGATTGCAGTGTTCAGTTACTATGGTGTGTAAAATACATTGCTATATGGCAGTATGGCAGCATGCAGCATGCTGTCAGGTTTGAATGACGCTTTAGCTATGAATTAAGCAAAGATAGGCAGCCAAAGAGAAAACCTTTATGAAATTTTGTTTAGCAATGTCTGCCACATACACGGCAGAACAAATGTGATCAGACTACAGTTGTTGATACAATTTCCCATGCCTGGGAGGGAGAAAAATGTGGTGCACCCACAAGGGCTGAGTACTGTACCATACAATTCCAAAGACATCTTGAAGACATACAGTTGATGCATATCCTGTGGATTAACTGAATCCAGATCCTTGGAATCTAGTTGAGGGGTGTGGGGTTTTTTTTGAGGGAGAGAAAGGTTGACTTTTTTTTTAATTGCTGTCAGTAATGTTCTTCATTTCATTAAAAGGACCTGAAACTGGAGCCAAGTCAGAGTTTTAAATAAACAAATCAAACAGAGAAACCCCACAGTAATACGTTTAATCCAGAGTTCTCTGTCATAGCTCTAGCTGTGCAGTATTTGGCTGAAGAACCCTAGAGGCATATCACTGCTTTTTACCCCATAGATACATTTGCCAACAGTGACCCAAATAACACAGTGCACTTGTCTGGCTTTTTTTTGCGCTGGGCATTTTCTGAAATACATAGATCATGGGAGACAAGTGTTAGAAAAGTTTATACAGACGTTGTTTTATTTTTATAGCTCTCCATTTACTTGGTAGCATTTTCTTCAAAGTTAACAAGAGAGGTTAACTGCACACAGGCATGTATAGGCACTCTTGCCAATTTTTTTCCCTTTCCTTAAAATACATTTCTTCAATTCTGTTGTTTTTCAACATCAGTTACAGATAGTTTTTTTGAATTTGTATTTCAATTGTTCCGTTTGTTCTGGAACCATCTGCTGATATAGTGGGTGTTATAAAAATTATATAAATATTAGTTTATCAATAACCAGTTTCCACTGTTTCTGTAGTTGTTTGGATTTTTTTCTTTATTCTCAAACAATAGCTTGCTGGTAAGCCACTTCAAGTGAAAGTTAATGCTATTTGTCTTTTTCTTTCCCCCCTCCTATATGTGTGTGTTGCATCTCTAGGCTTTTTGTCATAAGCTTCATAAGCTTTGCAGCAAGAGCCCTGAAAGCAAAACTCATTCTGAATGGCTTCTAATCTTTCCATTTTGCAGTTGACTAAACAACGTTTGGTGGATGCAGATGGAATCATTAACCCAAACGCTTTTTACATCTACCCGACAGCCTGGGTTAGTAATGACCCTATGGCCTATGCTGGCCTCTCCACCCAGAATGGGTCTATGACAAAGCAGACTATATGCCAGAAACAAGGCTGAGAAGTAAGTAACATTTAATCTTAATGTCTTACAGTTTATATATGTGGTCTCACTCCTTCCTTTAAGACCTAGCAACTATAGTTGGGTGATATTGTATAGGGCTCAGAAGCATAAACAGAACAATATATTGTGCTACTCTGTAGACTCAGGATACAAATGCAGTTGTTGAACCTAGTGTAATGTGGCACCACTGAAGGGCTTTATCATGTTGAAAAATGAGTTTTATAACAGTTTCTAGCAAAGCTCTATGAACTTATAAGAAGTATTGTTCTTAATGTCACTGGATAGTTCTGTATGCAAGAGAAACCTGGAGATTGCATTAAATTCCTGAATTTCATCATGTTTAACCTCAATTTTTGATATGTAAGGAAATTTCATCAAGTTAGCTCATATGTATAAGATACCAACACCAATATGGTACAAGAGCCATTATGGTGAGGAGTCTATGTGAGTGGGTGTTCTCCTTCTGTCCCTCCCACTCTGTGCTGTTCACTGTTTTGCATCCTGAGTAGCAATGTTGGTTCGCCTTGCTTCACTTCAGTAATTTATTGGGAGGACTGGTAGTTGGACACCAGTGGGGAATGGGAGCATACATGTGGGGTGTTGCGGTGTGATGTCATGGTTTGCCTCAGATACCTCGGGTTTCTCCCTGTAGATTTCTTCCCCAGGTGTGTCAATCATCTCTCCTTTTCCCCACCCTGACCCCTGTTGAGTGCTGTCTGTCAGTCCTGGCATTCCAGAAGGGCATCAAGTGATTGGCAGAGTTCAAAAGATGCCTTTCAGCCCTGGAGGACATTGGGCCATCAAGGTGTCACTTGTCCCCTGAGACTTCCCCTCCCCTACCTGGTTGGTGAGATCCCTACCCCTTCCCTCCCCCTCTCCCCAGGGTTAAAAGGAACAACAACCACGTGGTTCGGGAGGTTCTGTTAGAGCAGTTACTGGATTCAGAGGCCTGTGGGCCAGGAATAAAGCTCTGGATCAAAACCCTCTATCAGAACCCGACTCCTTTTCCTTCACCTCACCTTAAAGCTTTTCCGCCAGAGGTAAACCTGAGCTCCTGCATGTCTGGACTTGTCTCTAGCGCCCAGCTGCAGCATCCAGCTTAGCCAAAGGTGTCTCTGAGGTGAAAACACCATTCTTGCTGCCTTTTGGTCAAGCAGCAAGGGCCGGACAAGCCCAGGCATGTCCCATCTGGCTATATTGGTATTAATTCTAATAGTGGGGGAGGACTGGTACTCTTGAAAATGTGAGTGGGTAACAAGCTAGCTGTGCTTCAATGTATCCAAATCCTAGGATAGGTATTCAGTAAAAAGCTGGTGAAGACTGCATACATATATTGAAATCTGTAGTTGTTAAATGATATAGAATTGTTTGGGGACTTGATAAAGGCTGTGTTTATCACAAAAATAGTAATTTCCTTTATTTGGAGTTTTTAAAGTGTCAGTTGTTCCAAAGATGCAAAGATTTAAATTCAACACCTTTAAGCATTCTGCTATAGAGAACAAGTGTCTTGTTAACCATTCTGTCTGTGTATCTCCTTCCCAAACATGTTAAAACATTGCCATACTTTTCCTAGTTCCAGCAGCTGAGCCCATAGAATATGCTCAGTTTCCTTTCTACCTCAATGGATTGCATGAAACTTCTGACTTTGTGGAAGCTATCAAGAAAGTGAGAGCTATATGTAATAACTATGCTGGTATGGGGATTGCTAGCTGCGGAAATGGTTATCCATTTCTATTTTGGGAGCAGTATAGTGGACTTTGTCACTGGCTTCTCTTATCCATTAGTGTGGTTTTGGCTTGCACATTTCTGGTGTGTGTCCTCTTCCTGAACCCTTGGACATGTGGCATCATTGTAAGTTTATTATAACGGTCTTTGTTGAAGTTAAATTCCTTTCAGCATAGCTCTTGCTATAATCAGGAAGGTTTTGTTTATGTCTGGGCATCTAATAGAGTATGTATATTGCATCATCCATTGTATATTTATTCAGCTTGAAGGGGTAGAGTTCATGCTAAAGATACAAACCTTTATAACCTTTGTCCACCTTAATAACCTTTGTCCTTTGTCCAACTTTTTGCAGCTTGAAAGGTTTTGTTATAAGGATACATGACTTTTTATCTTTGTTCAGATGCCCATTAACATGAGAAATAAAGATACTTAGGAAAATTTAGAATGTTATTAAATATTAAAGTTATTTCTATTTAGTTTTTCCTTCTTTTTTATCAATGTTGTTTTTCAAGGCAGTTGCTTGTGACTAACTTGCCTGTAAATTTACCCACTGGTTTCTGAATGCAGTCTTTCTGGAAGGACTAAAATGGTTAGGTTGTACAATACACACTGAGAAAAGAGTGTAACTGGGCTATTGAGGAAAAAGACTTATAAAATCATAAAGTGAAGAGAATACTCCTTCAAGCTTTCTGCAAGGTACCATAAGCCTCATAGTAAACATTCAAGTTAAACTGGATTATGATGTTCCTATGTTTACATTCCATAAACTGTTATATGGTTTATGTGTATGGTTTCATAAATGTTGTGTGGCTTAGAAAAATGTAAAATAGTTGCTAGTTTTTGTATTGTACATTTATATAGCAAGTATGTTAAAAGGTACATGTTTAGTCTAGAATATTTTTTCATAGCACTGAATCAAGCAATTTATGTTATTTTTCTTGATTTATTAGCTTATAAAATAGTTTATTATAGTGCATACTTTTATCCCTTGGAAAGGTGGTTTATTTTCAGAGTCTAACATTGCTTTTTAAGTTTGTCTCTTTTTCCTGCTTGGCTTTAGAAACTTTGAAGTTGATTCCATGGATTTCCTCCCCTCCTTTATTGTATTTTACAAGGTAGATGAAAGAAAAATAAAAGCTTTCTCTTATATTTATCTATTTGCATTGTCCATATGAATCCCTTCAAGTATCTTTAAAGCTCAAAGGCCCCCTGTAACTCGAGACTCATCAGCTAATTATGACATTCACCCTCTTCTGAGCTTTAAACCTCTTCTGGAGTCATCCTCACATTTGGAGTACTACAAAAAGAATTCCAATGCAGTTATTTGAAAGTTAATTTTTTTTCTTCCTTCTCAGGGATATTCACTGGAACATTCTTTTTCTCTTTTTCACCCGTTTCTCTGAAAAACCTTATAGAAAAAACTATTTTTCAAATCACATTGATAAATTGTTACCAATAGAAAAGTGATGCTTGATCTCTTAAATGGTTCTTGGGATAATAATTTAAATTGACACTTTAGAAGGTCATTGCCATTGAGCACGATGAAACAAAGAAAAATGGCTTGTCTTTGAGGATAAGAGAAGGACTGATATGAGGGATATATTTTATAGTCCCCATATTGTTTTATAATATCCTTCTTCATTTGTCTTGAGTATGAGAAGTTACTAACAGCTGTTTGAAATCATCTAAGTGGTGGTTCTGGCTCTGATGACTGTGGAGCTGTTTGGTACGATGGGTCTAACTGGAATAAAGCTGAGTGCAGTACCTGTGGTTATCCTGGTTGCTTCTGTTGGCATTGGTGTGGAATTCACTGTTCATATTGCTTTGGTATGTAAAACTAGAAAACATTTTCAAAGTATTTAAAAATAAAATGGTAACTGTTATAATTCCAAATCCTTACCTAAACTCCTAAGTCAGTGGCATGATTTTCAGAAAAGTATCAGTCAAACTCACCACAAAGTTTTTTGTGCCATTTGGATTGTCATGGTAGAGTATATCTGATCTGAAGAAAATGTTCCTAACTGTTGAGTCAGTCTCCTAGAAGATAAGAGGGAAAAGATAACAATATTTTAATATTAATAATGCTTTTTTAAGACTGATTTATTAAGATTATGGGTAAATGTGGTATCTGATTGTGTGAGACACAAATATGTAGACAAAGCAGAACTCTTAATATTCGTTATTTTAGGCCAAACTCATTCACCGTCTGCAGCCTTGCTGTTGTTGACTCTCAGTGCTATGTAGTTCTTTATGCCCTCTTGTGTGTAGATTCTGTATCTTGTGGTAAAGAAACCTTCAAAGGGAGATATTCAAAATGATATAATTTCATTTAATTTCTCTGGAACACTAAAATTTGAATGTTTTTAATTCTTCATTTAAAAATCACCTTCTTTTCAAAACCCAGCAGCTATTAATAATGAGCTCAAATGTGCAATCTGTAGGGAAAGTGTTTTCCAATGTAACAAAGAAAAGCAGAGAGGAATAAATGCTTGAATGTTTTATATAAACATTTTCAACACTTTCAAAGAGGTGCTCAAATCTAGAGTGCACCTAATCATCCAACTTAGTGAACCTGATGTACAGAAGTGCAGAAAAATGACAGTTTTCCTGCACGGGAGCAGTTTTGGATGTTTGTTATGCAAAACTCCTCCTGCTTTATTTGGCAACCAAGACTGGATGGAATAAAGGGCTATTTTTCTGTGTTCACATTTGACACTGGAAGCACTGATGTTAAGGATAAGTTTAGACTAAGGCCTGATTTCTTTTTTCTGTCAATTAAGCAATTTTTATACTAAGTTGGAGGATTTAGATATTTTCTTAGAAATTAGGGAATTTCAGAATTTAAATGTTTATATACTACAAATGAAAAGCTACCTATGTTTTAAAACATTTTCCATTTATTTGTTCTTAGTAGTGTTATATCTCAGAACTCTCAACATTACATAGGGAAAGGTCTCTTCACACACTCAACATAAATCCTTTTCCTGTAAGACTATTCTAATCCATTTTCCAGAAGAATGTTCTTTTAAGAATGTCATTCTCTTTATAGATTTGAATCTTACCATATTAAAAGGTAAGAATGGATGAGTCTAGTCAATATAATATCAGCTCAAGAAAAAGACGTTTGGAGCCTATTATAATCTGTGGTATATTGGTATCATAGCAAAAAATAAATGAAAGGAGGGGACTGAAAAATGGGGTGAGAAATTGAGAGATTGGATGGAGATTTAATAGAACTTTTAGACTCAGCAGGAGGATGGGTAGACTATTGAGAGGATCTGGTAACAGTGAAAAGGAGCTGATAATTAAAAGGAATCCAAGCACACTGGTGATGGCCAAATATTTGGAACATAATAGGGGAGGGACTTGAACCCACCCCAATACTGAGTGGAACTCAAACCCACTTCAGTATTTACACCAAATCAGCTCAGGGAGTTTTAACACTTACCTTTTGATGCCTCCCATGTAAGGGGTTCCAGCTGAAATCACATTCTTGCCAGCAGTTGGATGTTTGAAGATGAGAGGATCCAAAAGTGGTAGCCTAGGGTCTAATTTGGGTCTCCAAACTGTTAATACTTCTCTACCCTAGGTATCTTGTAGCAGTCTCAAGCTTTAAATCTGGAAAGGTAATTTATTTGAGTGGTACAGCAGTAGAAACAGCTCAAACTAGGTGCCTCCAGAGAGGGACCCTGAACAAAGAAATACCTGGGCTATTATACCCTTACGGTCTAAGTTTCCCAGCCCTCACATGACAATTTGGTCCAATAATAATATTTGGGTCTAGGGTCTTCTTGTTCTTCATTGGTTCTCTTAATTGTCTCTAGGCAGGCCATTTCTTCTCTTATCTGTGAGGTTGCAGCTTCTGCTGAAGGGGTAGTGGCCTTCCTTGCTTCCTTATCTTTCATTGTGAACTGGCTCTGAGACCTCCTTTTACTAAACTAGGTAAAAGTTCAGGGTATCTAGTCTTGCAGCCTAAGGCTTCAGAAAATTTAGCTACTAAGGCTAAGCAAGTTCTACTAAAATAATCCTCTAATGATCATTAAGTCCAACTTCCCTGCCATGGGCAGACTTCTTTCACTAGATTAGGTTGCTAAAAGCCCTTTCCAACCTAACCTTGAAAACTTCCCAGGATGGGGCATCCACAACTTCTCTAATCAACCTGTTCCAGTGTCTCATCACCCTCATCATAAAGCATTTCTCTTTATACACAATTCAGATCTACCCTCTTTCAGTTTAAAATGCTCCCCCCTTGTCCTATCACAACAGACCTTGTTAGAAAGTCTCTCTTAATCTTTCTTATAAGCCCCCTTTATATAATGAAAGGCCACAAGGCCTCCCTGGAGCCTTCTGTTTTCCTGGCTGAACAACCCCAACTCTCTCAGCCTGTCTTCATCAGAAATGCATTCCAACCCTCTGACCATGTTTGTGCCCCTCTTCTGGACCTACTTTACCAGGTCCATGACTTTCCTGTGCTGGGGACCCTAGAGCTGGATGCAGTACTCCAGGTGGGCTCCCAAAAGAACAGAGTAGAGAGGCAGAATAATCACCCTCGACCTGCTGGCCACTCCTCTTGATGCAGCCCAGGATATGATTTGGTTTCTGGGCTGCAAGTGCACACTGCCAGTACATATCAAATTTTTCATCTACCAATATCCCTGAGTCCTTCTATGCAGGTCTGTTTTCAATCCATTCATCCACCAGGCTGTATCAGTATTGGGGATTGCTCTAACCCAGGTGAAACACCATGCATTAATATTTAGAGGGTTTGTAGTATTTCTTTTCAAGGCTTAACTGAGAACCACTCCAGATCACAAATGGTAGCTAAAAGACAGTCCAGAATTGTATGAATATTCACACTCTCTTTCTCTCTTAGTGCTGTTTCACACTTTCTTTTCTGCCATGGGGCATTCAAGGAAAAGTATGCACTATAATCACATTTCAGCAGTGTCCTAAAACATAATGCTATCATCATTGCATATAAACTCTTAAAAATATATTTCTGTCAAAAGACTGATTGACTTCTATGTACACTACAAAAAAAAGTTTTCACATAAATTATATGTCATAATTTTATCTTTGTAACTGAAATGACACTGTCTCGGTTTGAGACAAATTAGAAGGAAACGTCCTGAAAGGGTGTCTCCTCTAAAGAAAGGTAGGTTTTGGCAGCCTGTCCCCAACAGGTTCGAAAGGAATTTCTTGTAGGAAAGTGAAAAAAAAACTGTTTATTTAACAAGCAGAGTGCCCACAGGCACAGGAAAAGAGAAAGAATAATGTTAGATAATAAAGCTTCTCGTTGCAGAGAAAGCTGGTGAATTTTTAGAGTCCTGCTCTGCTTCTCCTGAGTTCTGGAGCCAGGATGTGGCATCCCTGAAGCCTCCCCCTGCTGGGCTGCTGCGTGGGCCTCCCGGTGATGGTCTGGTTTTTTGGACTGGAGCAAAGCTGAACAGTTCCAGAAGAAGCCACAGTCCCAGGAAAACTTCTTGCCTTAGCTAACAAACAAGAAGCTAGCTAAAAAGCAAAGATGTACTCCCTCTGTCCGTGCTGACAACACAGCTGAGTGAACCCGGGGGAGGATGTGTGAAAACCACGCCGAAAGAATTCCACCTGTTTCACCTCCTCCCTCTCTCTGACCTAGCTTAAAGACAGGACCCATACCTGGGCATAAAGCAGACGATAGGGGATACAGTATCATACAGGCACCCCAAGACAGACACAAACCTACTTCTAATCAAAATAGACAGGTGATGAGACCCATCTTGAATATTTTTTCTTTTACCTCCTTATGCTGAAAGGTATGATGAACCTTTAATATGTTATATACTCTTTCCTATTTAACATTAATGAGAATTCTATGCAAATAAAAATGCATTTAAAAGGAAAAAAAACATAGCTGTCATAGTGTTTGCAATAGAAATAAGGTCCCTGCATTTTGTTTGGTATAAACTGTCATGACAAATACTGTAAGAAAGCATTCTTATGATACAAAAATATAAATATCATTCACAATTAAAAAAGTTTTAAAAATCCCCAAAGCAAACCAAAATAAATGTTGTCAGCCACCAAGTTCTCTCTTTGTCAATGTGACTATTGAAGTGTGAAGCAGCAGACAGGTCACCTGGACATGACATGCAGGACAAGGAATCGGGCAGGGGCGGAAAAATGATGGATAAAGATGAAGAGAGGCAGAATGAGAACTTCTGTTCTAGTATTTTAAGTTAAGGTTCTCCATCCTTATGGTTTGGTTTCAAACAGAACACAGAGATTGAAGCATTTTTTCAGCCCCTTTGATGCCTTGTGAAGGCTGACCTAGAACAGAGGCGAGATGGAGTTAAAGAATAAAGTAGGTATTTATTAAAAGGCCTCAATGGATACATCTTGGGCAGTACAAGAGCCCAGCCAGATGAACCAAAATAGACACAAAATGGACAACTGATCACAAGGTCTCTCACTTTTATAAGTTCTGGTCCATTAGCATATTGGAGTTAATTGTCCAATTATAGCTTTAGGTTATGAAGTCCCATCTTTCTTGTTTTTCTCTCTTCAGTCCACATTGTTTATGCTCTTGGGCCTGAAATTTGGATCAGTTGTCCTTGGTCCCATGCTAGAAAAGGAATTGCTTTGTCTAGCTACTCTGTGAAGAGAGCTTACCATCCCTTAATATGAAGCTCAGAACTACACACTAAAGCAGTACAGAATCTGAAAAATATAAAGGCTAAAACCTACGGCATCATCTTCACTTGCAGCAATTAATCTTTAGACTGAAACATAACCAAAAAAAAAAAGATAAATTAGTTTCACAAAGAGATCCCAATTTAACTGTTTAAATTAAAAGTGTCAATGCAGCATGGGAAAACCAATCAAAACAACAGTGGAAAAGTGTCACTCATTAGTCCTGGATCCAACAGAAAGTCATTCATATTTAATAAGTAAAAATAAAAGGGTTATTTTAAATTCTTCCATTTGATTTTTCTCACTTATTAACTTCTTCCCTGCAATTAAAATAAGGTGACAGAGGTTACTGCTTTGAATGTTATAAGGAGACAGCTGAGCTGTGGCTTACCAAGAAAAAAATTAGATTATTTAGCTTCTAATGCCACACAGTTAACAGTATCAATATCAAAATTGTTGCAGTGCGGTTTCCTGTTTGACCCGTCCCAGCCCCCTCAGGTGTGCCAACCTTTCCCCCTCCCCCTTTTGCCCTCCTGCCTAAGAGCTGTCCATCAATCTTAACATTCCAGCAGGGCGTCATGGGGTTGGCAGATGCTCCTCAGGTCTGGGCTCATTGGCTTGTCCAAGCGTCTGTATCCTGGGACCCTTCCCCTGCTCACACCTGGTTGGCCCTCACCTGTCCCTCCCCCTGTCCCCGGGGCTTAAAAGGACACAAGACCATGCGGCTGGGGTGTCTGTCTGGGAGCTGTTACCACATTCAGAGGTCTACCATGCTGAAATAAAACTCTGGATTTAAGCTCTACGGCAGAACCCACTCCTTTTCTCTTCACCGTCGCCTGAACCTTTTCCACCAAAGGTAAACAGTTCCTATTTTGCCTGGATTTGTTCTGGGTACCCAGCTGCAGCACCCAGCCGGCCAAAGGTATCTCTGCGGTGAAAATACCACAGCTGCAGCCTTTGGTCCAGCAGCGAGGCCAGACGAAGCCAGGCACCCCACACCCGGAAACATTCGGGGCTTAATATTTAATATAGTGGCGCCCAACGTGGGGCTGCACGGACCTGCAGCCCCAGAAGGACTCTCAGAACCTTGGAAAAGCGTTACAGCAGCTTTGCTTCCACTGGAAAGAGCTGTGGTTGCACAGCTCTCCAGAGAGACTTGGGACTAAACCCACAAAAAGCCTTGAGGAACACATTGCGCCTCTGGAAAAACAACTCCTTTCTGGTGAGCGAATTTTCCAGGGGAGAATAGGGGAGCCCCTTCCTGCCCAAGGGGTCCTATTCAGTGAAGAGACCAGCCTGCCTGACTTTGCCAGCAACAGCTTCGATTTTGGTGAGTATTTCTGCTCCTTGGGGGGGTAGAAGCTCAAAAATCCGTCTTTGCTGTGAGACTTGTTCCTTTTTGCTCTTTGCATTTTAGGCTGCGCAGCCCTGCGGAGATAAGGTGGTTCCCTGTGTAAAGCTTTAACTCTGAGGCGTGTTTTAGCCGCTTTTAGAATTCACGCAGCGCAGGTCGGAGGAGCGGGACGGCTCTGCCTGCCCCTCCCCCCAGCTCGGCAGCGCGGCGTGCCCGGCTCTCGGTGCGGGGGGGCTGCATTCTCGCACAGGGGAGGATTTGTCTGTCTCCACGCAGCGCGGGGTGGCCCCGGTTTCGGCTCGCCACGTGGAACGTGGGGGAGTAGCTCTCTCGGCTCTTGGCATGGGGGGACTGCGTTCCCGGGTGGGGGAGGCTTTTTCTGTCTCTCCACGCATCCGGGGCGGGTCCTGACTCCCTGCTGCTGCTGCCTCGGCAGTTTTAAAAGCAGTGTATACAGCTGCATTGTGAAAGCTTTCGTCTGTTATCGCCTTTTAACCGTGGTTTGTTGGGTTTTTTTTGAAATTGGTAGCTTATTTTGGTTTTGTATTCGGTCGGTGGGACTTGTTCTGTGCCATTTACATCTAACATGGGCTCAAAATTAGGCACAGCACAAAAAGGAGTGTATTATCATATTACTGGAATTTTAGTTAATGCAAATGTAAAGTTCTCTAAAGGAAAATTGAAACAGTTTATAAAAATAAGGCATATGCTCTTTGAATTTCTATAGCCAGCAGCACCTCTCAATGTTCAGCACATTTTGAAGTGAAAAAATAATGATTATAGTGTTTGCACACACTTGGCACTGTTTATGAAAAATGTCAAAACACTTGCGAACAGTAATTAAGCCTCGCTACTAACTCTCCTGGGAAGTAGATAAGTACAATTATGCCCATTTTACTGACTGAGAAACTGAGGCACAGGGCAGTTGCATGACTTGACCAAAATCATGTGTACCAAGTCATTAATCGAGTGGGAAACTGAACCACACTCCCAAACTCTGACTTCCCATCTTCTATTTTATCTTGCCCCTTTGATAATGGTAGTCTATGGTACATGTAAGTTAACACCAGTGCAGTTTTCATTAGTGCCTATTAACAGGGAAAGGCAGACTCACACCAGCATCAGTGGGTTCATAAGTCCATTAAGGGTTACCACACAGTAAAAGAGAAACTACAGTACACTGGGAACATACACACACTGACAGGCACACTTTGAGATGCACACATCAATACACACAGTAAAACAAAACCTGTACACAGCTAAAACTATTTAAGTCTCCAAGACTGACATATTTTACTTCATATCTGCTTATTTTTAAAAAATATTGTGCATAGTGTGTTTGAAAATTAACAGTAACATTTCATACTACCACAGTTTGTGATATGCAAATTTAAAATATTTTAAACAAACATGTACCTTTACAGAAAAAATCCTATTACATAAGCAATATTTTCATTGAATTATACAAGTAAATCAAACAATATTGAAGCAGCAGAGACTTAAGCTGAAATTTAGAACTAGATAATGTTGTGGCAAAGAGATGAAAGTACAAGAAGTACAGACCAAACCCAATATTGTCCTCACTCTATTAAGTGGAGGCAAATGAGTCCAGATTATACTGCTTTACAGTGTTCTTTTGTATATTGCATATGCGTACCTCTTTAAATATTTATGGAAATATTTTACAAAATAATACAATAGGTTGCAGTAACACTGAATTGCTGTCCTGATGCAGCATGTCCTTTCTCACAACTTTGAGTAGTACTTCTCTTCAAGCTTTTCTGGAAATACCCCTTTCCATCTTGGCCTCTTCTTTGCTTCAGTTATTACCCTTTACAAATACAGAGAAAAAATATTAAAACATTAACTAAAGTTCAAGAAAATGAAAGAAATCAAGCTATCTCAACACTCATTTTGTGATTCTTGTGGTCACAGTTAGCAGTGAGGCATGATGTTTCTCTTTTTCCAGTCACTGGGGACTTTGCCTGACTGCCATGGCTTTTCAAATATGTGTGGCTTGACAACTACATCAGTTAATTCCCTAAGGACCCTGGGATGCACCTCACTGGGAACCATGGACTCGTACATGTTCAGGTTCCTCAGGTAGTCTTAAACCTGATCATCTCCTACAATGGGTAGGACTTCCTTCCCTCAGTCGCTGCCTTGAGATTAAGAGACCTGAGAGATGTGGGAAGAGAGATTGCCATTGAAAACAGAAGCAAAAAAGTTGAGACCCTCAGCCTCCTCCATGTGGATTGTCACCAGATCTCCTATTTATCAGGGAAGATACAATTTATTTTCCCTTCCTTTTCTGACTAACATACCTGGAGAAGACCTTATTATTATTATTCACATCCCTTGCCAAATTTATCTCCAGCTGTGCTGGATTCCTGATCCCATCTCTACACATCTGGGCAGCATCCCTATATTCTTTCTGGGATGTGTGCCCCTGCTTCCACTGCTCGTGCATTTCCATCTTGTGTTTCAGTTTGACCAGGAGGTCTTTACTCAGACATGCCTTACTCCTGCCTTCCTTGCCTGATTTCTTGCACATGGGAATTTATAGTTCTTGTGCTCTCAGAAAAAAATGTCTTTAAATAGCTTCCAGCTCTGTTCAGCTCTTTTATCCCTGAGAGCAGTTTCCTAGGGGGTCCCATCCACCAGTCCCGTGAACAACTGAAAAAAATCCAAACATTAATTAAAGTTCAAGAAAAAGAAACAAATCAAGCTAATCCAACACTTATTTCATGATTCTTGTGGTTACAGTTAGCAGTCAGGCAATGTGGACTCTTCTTCCCTTAGTCATGGACTTCTTGGTAACGAAATCCTGATGCCAATCAAAAAAGATTTAGATGCCTTGATTTCTGAATGCCACAAATTCAGTCAAAACCAATGGAAACATCAAAGAGAAAAAAGCTGTATCTGATACCGGACACAGTTAAGATTTTCATATTTGTCTGCTTTTCAGCTTGGAAAATCTGAGCCCAAACATTTCCTTATTCTAAGGATACTATCACTTACTATATTCCTAGACTCTGAGTATAAATGAATTCAGGTTTATTTGCTCTTTGAGGTGTTTGGAGAGAAGTTTTATAAATCAGAAGGTGGTTTTATCAGGAATCATAAAAAAATTTCCATCAAAATTCTGCACGTATATGCGTGTAAATCTGCATATGTGTGTGTAAAATATTTCTGCAATCAAAATTAAATGCCTTGCTTTGGTCAAACTAGTGTCCTCCACTGAAAAGCTGTGAAAAGCAGAGCAAGAAAATAGGGACAGAGAGCTAAGTAAGGATTTAACACCTGCTTTTTTCCCCTCAAATGAGGAAGAAAAAAGAAGTTAAAATAATTAAATCAGTTTTCAACCACAAGCCCCAGAAAGCTTTAGGAATAAAAAAGTCAATTTATGCCTCTCCTTTAAAGCATTCCCCATAAAAAAAAATGATTATTTTTCCAGGAAAATAAACATCTTTTGTCTTCCCCAAACATCTAAAATCATAGAATCAGAACAGTTTGGGTAAGAAGGGACCATCAAGGTCACCTAGTTCCAATGCTTCTGCCATGGGCAGGGACACCTTACATTAGACCAGGTTGCTCGGGACCCTACCCAACATGTCCTTGAACACTTCCGGGGATGGGAATGGGACAGCCACAACATCTCTGGGCAACCTGTGCCAGTGCCTCACCACGCTCTGAGTAAAGAATTTCTGCCTAATATCCAATCTAAACCTACTCTCTTTTAGTTTAAAGCCATTCCCCCTTGTCCTGTCACTACATGGGCTTGTAAAAAGTCACTCTCCATCTTTCTTGTAGGCTCCCTTTAGGTACTTGAAGGTCACAATAAGGTCTGTCCTAGGGTGACGTTATGATGCTTGTATCCCCATTCATGTGCTCTGTTTATGCTGGATATTATGTTCTGTGCCTTTAAGACTGGCTCTGAAGAGTGAAAGTTTTGTTTGGGTTTTCTTATCAGCCTGGCAGGACACAGAGACGGGCAGTACATAGTGCTGCTTTTGCTTTTTTGCTTTTTGCTTTGCTCTCTCGCTTTTGCTTCTGCTTTGCTTCTGCTTGCTCTTGCTTCTGCTCATTAGCTAGTTTAGCTAAACAGTCCAAATTTCTTCCTGGACTGTTTCTCCTTTCCTTTTTTTTTGACCATCTCGAACCTGCTCCGGACTGGGACCTGGGAACACCGAGAGTTTGCACCTTGTGGCCTGCAGCAGCTGCCCCAGCGCCGGAGGGACTGATAACAGAGTGACCACCCCCAAGAGAGACTTTCTGAATTTGTCATCTTTTTCAGAGTGGTGTCATCCAGTATTGTTCATTTTGTGTGCTGGGGGGTGCTTTGCCTGTTAAATAAACAGGTTCTTTCCACTTCTCTCCAAGGAATTCTTCCCGAACCGGTTGGGGGGAGGGGCCGTGTGGGTTTGCTTTCTGGAGGGGCCCTCCTTTGGAAATTCTCTACCAATTTTTCCCTAAACCAGGACAAAGCCATTCCACCCCTTATCCCCATATCATCAACATACTACCACACACCATGCATTTATTCACACAAAATTTTCATCTGTTCCCCCAAAATTTACAAGCAATACCCATCATGCCCTCATCACATCCCCACACTGGACCACTGAATCCAGGCCCTATACTACAGAGCTGCAGGATTGCCCCCTTTCACTTTACTCACTCAAAGCTCCATCTATCACTTGCTCAGACCTTCGACACTCGCACATTTCCTTCTCCATCTTCTACTTGCCCAGACCTTCAACACTTACACATTTCCTTCTATCTCATGTCTGTATGGTTTAATGTACAGACAATGGCAGTAACATCCAATGAACAGTGATATTGCATATCATTCTCACCCCACAATCAGATCTCCCTGAGGTACACATTGTGTTGTTCCATCTCTTTGCCTTATCCACCATGTGCAACCTGACCCCTGAGCAAAGACAACCCCACGAATGGGTTTGTCTGTACTCGAGGCAGAATTGATCCACAGTGTCTTCCCTAACAAACCTCTGACACGTACCACTGGGACTTTATCTCCATCCATTATATTCAGGGACTCAGCCTGGACAGGACCTGCTCGGTTGGTGGAACCTTGAGTGTTAACTAACCGGGTGGCCTTTGCTAAATGCTGCTCCCAGTTTTTGAAAGATCCCCCACCCAAAGCTTTCAACTAGGTTTTTAGTAGTCCATTGTACCTCTCTACTTTTCCTGCAGCTGGTGCATGGTAGGGGATATGGTACACCCACTCAATGCCATGTTCCCTAGCCCAGGTGTTGATAAGGCTGTTCTTGAAATGAGTCCCGTTGTCTGACACAATCCTCTCAGGGGTACCATGTGTCCAAAAGAATTGCTTTTCAAGGCCTAGGATGGTGTTCCGGGCAGTAGCATGAGACACAGGGTAGTTTTCCAACCATCCAGTGGTGGCTTCCACCATGGTCAGCACATAGTGTTTGCCCTGGCGTGTCTGGGGCAGTGTGATGCAGTCAATCTGCCAGGCCTCCCCATACTTGAACTTGGACCACCGCCCACCATACCACAGGGGCTTCACTCGCTTGGCCTGCTTGATGGCAGCACACGTGGAGCAGTGGCCGGTGAAAAGTGAAACGCCCAGGCTAGATAAGTGTCCAGCCAACCTCCAGCCAGTAAGGCACTTCCCCAACCCGGAGTCAGGGCCTTGTGCCTAAGGCGATGTCATGCCTTGCGGACGTGTGGCCGCAGTAGAGAGCTCTGAAGTCGCAGGATGAAATGAAGAGGCGACTCTCAGTTTCTTCGGGGGGGTGGTTTTATTGGTAGGGAAACGTGGAGTTTTTCGGTGGAAGAAGCTGAGAGCTCCGAGGCAGGGAAAGCCTCGGTTTTACAGAGGGTGGGAGGGGTGAAAGATAGCAAATCAGAGAGGGATACATTGAGGATTTGCATGATCGGAGAACCCATCAAACACAGTTGCGGGAGGGACCCTGGCCCCTAACCCAATCACTCGACACCCTGGCCCGAACTCTCTAGAAAAAGAGGCAGGGGTGTCGAGTGACAGGCAGGCTGCCAGGGGTGGGGAACAAGAAAGATACATTTGGTAACCAAGACAACTGGGGAGGGGTTTGGGGATTGACACAAACTGGTAACAGGGCAGGACCTTCTGAGAGAACAATGGGGGAAAACTGAACAAGCATAAAACACACCACAACACACACGTCTCACAGTCATGGATAACCTGTGAAATACTGTCCATGGTTAGATCCACCCCTCGGTCTCATGCCCACTTATAGGTGGCATGTCTGCCCTGATGGCCTGAGGCATCATGGGCCCATCGAGCTAGGAATAACTCTCCCTTGTGTTCCCAATCTAGGTCTATCTTGGACACCCCTGTCTTTGCAGCCTGGTCTACCTGCTCATTGTTTTGGTGCTGCTCATTGGCTCTACTCTTGGGGACGTGGGCATCTACATGGCGGACTTTCACAGGTAGCCTCCCTACCCTGGTAGTGATGTCTTTCCACTCATCAGCAGCCCAAATTGGTTTTCCTCTATGCTGCCAGTTAGCCTTTTTCTACCTCTCCAGCCATCCCCACAGAGCATTGGCTACCATTCATGAATCAGTGTAGAGGTAGAGCTTTGGCCTTTTCTCTCTTTCTGCAATGTCCAGGGCCAGTTGAATGGCTTTGAGTTCCACAAGTTGACTTGATCCACCTTCTCCTTCGGTAGCTTGTGCGACCTGTCGTGTGGGGCTCCATACGGCTGCTTTCCACTTCCGGTTCATCCCTACCATGCGACAGGAACCATCAGTGAAAAGAGCATAGCATGTTTCCTCTGGTGGCAGTTGGTTATATGGAGGAGCCTCTTCAGCCCGTGTCACTGGTTCTTGTTCTTTATCTGTGACACCAAAATTCTCATCTTCGGGCCAATTTGTAATTACCTCCAAAATCCCAGGGCGATTCAGTTTACCTATATGGGCCCGCTGAGTGATAAGAGCAATCCACTTGCTCCATATTGCACTGGTGGCATGGTGGGTGGAAGGAACCTTGCCTTTGAACATCCACCCCAGCACCGGTAGTCGGGGTGCCAGGAGGAGTTGCGCTTCTGTACCAATCACCTCTGAGGCGGCTTGGACTCCTTCATAGGCAGCCAAGATTTCCTTCTCTGTTGGAGTGTACTCGGCTTCAGAGCCTCTGTAGCTTTGACTCCAAAATCCCAGTGGTCGACCCCGAGTCTCTCCAGTCACCTTCTGCCAAAGGCTCCAGGACAAGCCATTGTTCCCGGCTGCAGAGTAGAGCATGTTCTTCACATCTGGTCCCGTCCTGACTGGGCCAAGGGCTACTGCATGAGACATCTCCTGCTTAATCTGAACAAAGGCTTGTTGCTGCTCAGGGTCCCACTGGAAATTGTTCTTCTTGCGGGTGACCAGGTAAAGAGGGCTCACGATCTGACTATACTCAGGAATGTGCATCCTCCAAAAGCCTATGGCACCTAGGAAAGCTTGTGTCTCCTTTTTGGTGGGTGGAGACATTGCTGTGATCTTGTTGATAACATCTGTAGGAATCTGACACCGTCCATCTTTCCACTTCACTCCTAGGAACTGAATCTCATGAGCTGGTCCCTTCACTTTGCTCTTTTTAATGGTGAAATCAGCTCCCAGGAGGATTTGGATGATTTTCTTTCCTTTCTCAAACACTTCCGCAGCTGTGTTCCCCCACACAATGATGTCATCAATATACTGTAGGTGTTCTGGAGCCTCACCCTTTTCTAGTGCAGTCTGGATCAGTCCATGGCAGATGGTAGGACTGTGCTTTCCCCCCCTGGGGCAGTCGGTTCCAGGTGTACCCCACTCCCCTCCACGTGAAAGCAAACTGAGGCCTGCATTCTGCTGCCAGAGGAATGGAGAAAAATGCATTGGCAATGTCTATAGTGGCATACCACCTCGCTGCCTTGGACTCAAGCTTGTACTGGAGCTCTAATATGTCTGGCACAGCAGCACTCAGTGGTGGAGTCACCTCATTCAATGCACGGTAGTCCACAGTCAACCTCCATTCTCCTTCAGATTTTTGCACAGGACAAATGGGGCTGTTGAAGGGTGAGTGGGTTTTGCTGACCACCCCTTGGTTCTCCAGCTCTCGGATCATCTTATGGATGGGAATCACAGCATCTCGAGTGGTTCTATACTGTTGTCGATGCACTATGGAAGTGGCAATTGGGACCTGTTGCTCTTCTCCCATCAGGCGTCCTACTGCAGATGGATTCTCAGACAGTCCAGGCGAGGTATTCAACTGCTGGATGCCCTCTGTCACTACAGCTGCTATCCCAAATGCCCACCTTTTGGGTCTTTGAAATACCCACTTCGAAAGTAGTCTATGCCCAAAATACATGGGGCCTCTGGGCCAGTCACAATAGGATGTTTCTTCTACTCATTTCCAGTCAGGCTCACATCAGCTTCCACCAAAGTAAAATCCTGTGATCCCCCTGTCACACCAGCAATAGAAACAGACTCTGTCCCCGCGTCTCGACAGAATTAATGTACATTGAGCACCAGTATCAACCAAAGCTTTATACTCTTGTGGTTCCGATGTGCCAGGCCAATGAATCCATACAGACCAGAAAACATGATTTTCCCTAGCCTCTACCTGGCTAGAGGCAGGGCCCCTCTAAGCCTGGTTATCCTTCTTTCCCTGGGCATATGTCTTGGATGTTCCTTCAAGGGGATTGGACATGTCATCATCATCATACCTGGCCGTTTGGCTACGGGCAAGTGGAGCTGCTTTCCTTTTGGTGGAGCTCCCTCTCTCTGCCCCGTTTTCCTTCAATTCACGCACCCGTCATGCCAGAGCAGCAGTAGGTTTTCCATCCCACCTCCTCATGTTTTCTTCACAGTCACGCAGGTAGAACCACAGCTCAGTTCGTGGGGTGTACCTTCTCTCGCCATCTGGGAAATGTCTGCCTTGGATACCAGAACCTCTGATCTGTACTGCCGAGATTTGGAGAAGATCTTTATTCTCCTCTCTGGGCTTCTTGTGGTTCTCCTCTATCTTATCCTCTAATTTCTGCAGAAGTGTTTCTACCGCTGCAATTCTGGCATGTGTTGGGCCATGCACAGCATCTGCATATGCTCGGAGCTTTCTTGCCATATCCAGCACAGTCTCATCCCTCTCATCCCGCTTCATTATGGCTAGGGCAGAAGCATATTCGTGTGGCCCAAGTCACACAAGTTTCCGCCACATCACAGACGTGCATGGCACCAAGTCTGGATTCCTAGTTGTTACATCATCTGAGAAGATAATCTCTGCCACTGCCATTTCTCTGAGTCATTGGATCCCTTGCTCTATGGTCTTCCACTGGGTTTGTTGCATATAAAGATCATCTGCACACAGGTATCTTTGTGCAACACTTTCTAAGACCTGTGCCCAGAGGCTGTGAGGGTTAGGCCCCTCATCATTCCTTGGTCGATGACAGGATCATGTGACAGGGATCCCAAATGCCTTGCTTCAGTGCCATCCAGAATTGTAGCCTCGCCTGCAGCATCCCAGAGACAAACTAACCAACTAATTATGGATTCATCAGGTCATCGGTCACGAAGGTCCTCCAGGGAAAAGGACTCAATATTTGCATCTGATCTTGCACCTGCTGCTTTGACTCCTGATTTTATGTCAGGAGGCATTGAGGTTCTTTCTCCTGCATCATCATCATCATCATCATCATCATCATCATCCACTGGTCGATTAGTGTTGGTAGAAACAGCCATTGGTTTAGCTGCTGGCTTAGGCTCACTATCTGGTTTGGCTGCTGGCTTCAAGCCTGGGGTGTTGGCTACAGCCTGAGTGACTGGGATAGCTGCTGATTTATCTCCTTGCCCCCCTGCCTCTGTCTGCTGCCCTACAGTCTCCAACAGAGTGCGATAAGCATATGCCAGGGCCCAGCTCACTGCAATGATCTTTTTCTCCTTAGGGTCATCCTGGTACTTCTCTTTCAGGTATTTCCCCACCTCAGCTGGGTTCTGAATTTGTTCATGGGGAAAATCCCAGACTATAGGGTCAGAGAATTCCTTCAGGATTTGGCCCATATCCTCCCATTTCCCACACCACTTAGGATTTTCCACACCTGGGTCTACTCCTGAGTCAGGGGTCTCATCAGCCCGTCTAGAAATCTCAACCCTCATTCTAGAGAAACAGCTTACTGTATAGAGGAAGGTTACGAGATTGAATACCAGAAAGATGGTTTCTTTAACATTCAGGGGAAACTGAACATCCTTCACTAGTGATGCAACCAATTCATCAGAGAAGAAGGAAAGCAAAGGCTGAAAAGCCTTATCCCCTGCTCCTCCTCTAACAAACTGGGTGCATAACCATAGCCACGAACCATTCATACCTGGAGCAGACCCCAGCATGTTTATAAACTTCTTACAAATCATTGCCACCAAGCCCAGCAGGAGAGCTATTCTGGTCACTGCCCCTCTGCTATAAAAACTACATATTAGGGACAATACTAAAGCTATTTCTGGATAAGAAAATAAACCTAGGGACCATAGAGGTATTAAGATCTCAAAAATCCCTAGGGACCAGAAATGCATGCAAGCCTTCACCCCAGTAGACATTATGAATTCAAAAAGCATGGCTATTAACTGCTTTAAACAAACACAAAGTAATGGCAACCAAAATGCACTCAAAACAGGATTTTTCCACTCTCTCTCGAGCCCCATGCGTTGGGCGCCAAGATTTTGTCCTGGTTTAGGGCAAAATTGGTAGAGAATTTCCAAAGGAGGGCCCCTCCAGAAAGCAAACCCACACGGCCCCTCCCCCCAACCGGTTCGGGAAGGATTCCTCGGAGAGGAGTGGAAAGAACCTGTTTATTTAACAGGCAAAGCACCCCCCAGCACACAAAATGAACAATACTGGATGACACCACTCTGAAAAAGATGACAAATTCAGAAAGTCTCTCTTGGGGGTGGTCACTCTGTTATCAGTCCCTCCGGCGCTGGGGCAGCTGCTGCAGGCCACAAGGTGCAAACTCTCGGTGTTCCCAGGTCCCAGTCCAGAGCAGGTTCGAGATGGTCAAAAAAAAAGGAAAGGAGAAACAGTCCAGGAAGAAATTTGGACTGTTTAGCTAAACTAGCTAATGAGCAGAAGCAAGAGCAAGCAGAAGCAAAGCAGAAGCAAGAGCAAGAGAGCAAAGCAAAAAGCAAAAGCAAAAAAGCAAAAGCAGCACTATGTACTGCCCCATCTGTGTCCTGCCAGGCTGATAAGAAAACCCAAACAAAACTTTTACTCTTCAGAGCCAGTCTTAAAGGCACAGAACATAATATCCAGCATAAACAGAGCACATGAATGGGGATACAAGCATCATAACGTCACCCTAGGACAGGTCACCCCGGAGCTTTTTCTTCTCCAGGCTGAACAATCCCAGTGCTGTCAGCCTTTCCTCATACAAGAGGCTCTCCATCCCTCTAATCATATTCGTGGCCCTCCTGTGCTGGGGACCCCAGAGCTGGATGCAGTATTCCAAGTGGGGGTCTCACCAGAGCAGAGCAGACGGGAAGAATCCCCTCCCTCGCCCTGCTGCCCACGATGACTCATGTCGAGCCTCTCATCCACCAGCATTCCCAAGCCCTTCTTTCCAGGGCTCCTCTCACTTGGTGCATCCCCCAAGCCTGGATTGATACTGGGGGTTGCTCTGATCTAGGTGCAGCACCTTGCACTTGGATTTGTTAAATCTCACGAGATTCCCATGGGCAACTTCTTCTCAAGCTTGTCCAGGTCCCTCTGGACAGCATCCCATCCTTCAGGCAGGTCAACTTCACCACTGAGCTTGGTGTCATCTGCAAATTTGCTGAGGGTGCCCTTGATCCCTCTCTCTATGTCATTAATGAAGATATTAAATAACACTGGTCCCAGTATGGATATGTCATGGTTTGACACTGTCCAAATGCCAGGCACCAACAAAAGCTGCTCACTCACCCTCCCCTGCTACAGCTGGACAGAGGAGCGGAAAAAAATTGAACAAAGGGTTCATGTGTTGAGATAAGGACCAGGAGAAAACACTCCGAGGACAAAACAGGCTCAGCTTAGAAGTACAAAGTGAATTTATTACTAACAAAGTCTGAGGACGATAATGAGAAGTAAAATAAGCCCTTAAAAACACCTTTTATCCTCCAACTCCTCCCTCCTTCTACCTCGATGGTGCAGAGAGACAGGACATGGGGGTTTTGGTCAGTTTGTCACCCGAGATCTTCTTCCACTGCTCAGGGAGAGAAGTCCTTCCCCTGCTACGCTGTGGGGTCCCTCCCATGGGAGACAGTTCTTCATGAACTTCTCTGATGTGGTTCCAATCTCACGAGCAGCAGTCCTCCAAAACTGCTGCAATGTGAGTCTCTCCCACAGGCAAACAGTCCTCCCAAAACTGCTGCAGCACGGGTCCCTTTTCCACAGGGTGCGGTCCTCCAAGGACAGGCTGCTCCAGCTTGGAAGTAGGGGCCCCCTCTCTTCACTGTGTCTTCCACTGGACCACAGCCTCCCCTGGGCATCCACCTGCTTTGGCATGGGCACCTCCCCCATGGGCTGCAGGTGGATCTCTGCATCCCCTGTGGATCCCCATGGGCTGCAGGGGGACAACCTGCTTCACCATGGTCATCACCATGGCCTGCAGAGGAATCTTGGCTCCAGCGCCTGGAGCACCTCCTCCACCTCCTTCTTCACTGACCTTGGTGTCTCCATGTTGTTTCACACACATGTTCTCACCTCCTCCTCTTCTCTGGCTACAAAAAAACTGTGCCCCCACTTTGTTTTGGTTTTCTTCTTAAATATGTTATCACAGAGGCATTACCATCATGTCTAATTGGCCCAGCCTTGGCCAGTGTCATGTCCATCTTCAGAGCCATCAGGGATTTGCTCTGCTGGACACAGAAGCCACCTCTGTGCCCCCCCCACTACCAAAGACTAGGCCATGCAAAACCAACACAGGACCCCTGAGGGGCACCACTGGTCACTGATGTCCACTGGGACTCTGAGCCTGTGGTGGTTTGACAGGAAATGTGTTTTTTGGGATGCTGTGTTTTGGGCCAATGGATATTCAGGCTTTAATACTGGCATTTAACCTGGCCATTTAGGACATGGGCACGCCTCTGAGAACATGGGGTTAAAAGCAGAGCTCTCCCCTGGGAGGGTCCTTTTGGGTTTCCGGCGGGAAAGAGTTCGGGTCTCTCCCCCGGCCCAGCTGCTGGCTGGGCAGGGGGAGGGGAAAAGCCATGTGGCTGGGAGAGGTAGGCCTGAGCCCGGGGGTGGGAGGGTGGAAGAGAGAAAGAGAGAGAGAGAGAGAGAGAGACACCGGGAGCCGTCGGGCAGCCCCCCCCCCCCCCCCCCCTCCCCCGAGAGGCACAGAGAGAGAGAGAAAGAGAGCCGCTGCCTGAGACTGTAACCTTGGAACTTGATAAACATGGGCCTGTGCCGGCAGCACGGCTGGGACGGAGAAGAAGGGGGGGGTGCAGCCGGCCGCTTGTAAGAGCTTTTAACCCCTTTTCGGAGAATGAGAACTTTACAGATCATTGACCTCTCCTAGAAGACAGAGTGGAAGATGAGGAAGGAATGTGCAAGTGTGAGAGAGGTCTGGGCGAGTGAGAAATAGTGGAAGAATAGAGAAGAATCCTAGTGGGAAGAGATGATGGAGTGGCTTTTGCTGGACTCTTTTTGTACAGCCATGGACAGAACCATGTTCCTTGTGATACAGAGACTGCATTCTAGGGGGAGGCAATGGCCACAGAACCAAGAGGGTTCAGTGTTGGTGCCCCTTGGCCCCAGGAGGTGAAAAAATAAGGGGGGGACAGGTGTCCCAAAGGAGAGATTGTGGGGACAGGTGTCCCAAAGGAGAGACTGTGCCAGTGTCAAACCATGACAGAGCCGTTGACCACTACCCTCTGGATGTGATCGTTCAACCAATTCCTTATCCACTGAACAGTCCACTCATCAAATTCATCTCCCTCCAATTTCTATTGCTAGCCTAAGGAGAGATAATGATTTAAGTTTCAAAAATGTACAAATTCTTGGATGAACCAGCAGAGTATTTTTTCACAGGAACATATTAAATGCCTTGTTAAGTCAGCTTTGATCTCTATGAATCTGCGATAACCACTGCAACTGCCCCTGGCAAAACAGAGTGCTTGGTCCAGGGACTCCTCCAACCTGGCAGCTTGCTGGGCAGATCTCCGAATTCAGCACCACATCCCAAAAGCCCAGGGGATACCCCACAATGCAACAACGCACTAGGCAAGGTGGAGCTTTCCTATCTCACTCAGCCCATCTCCCAGAGGGATTTACTCCTCATTATGGACTTCAAATTCTTTTGATGAATTTTACTCAATAAAGGATAATTCTTGAAGTACCTGGCAATTTTATACTTTCGCAGTCATTGCTGTGTGATGTTTTAGAAGATAGTGATCAGTGATCAGAGCACAGGGAAACAATTGAAAGTTCGCTTTCCTAAGGTTTAGGGTCTTGACTACACTATTCGCCTGGCCTACATCCTTCAAGATCATGAATTCCACCAGGGCATGTTCACTGCAGCCCAGGCTACCTACTGTACCTACTGATCTTGACCTCTCCAATGAGTTCCTCTGCATTGGTGAGCAAAAGGCCCAGTAATGCATCTCCTCTGGTTGGGCTTTCTGTCACAGAATCACAGAACAGTTAGGGTTGGAAAGGACCTCTGGAGATCATCCAGTCCAACCCACCTACCAAGGCAGGGTCACCCAGAGCAGGTGACACAGGAATATGTGCAGGTGGGTTTCGAATGTTTCCAGAGAGGGAGACTCCACAACCTCCCTGCGCAGCCGGTTCCAGTGCTCTGCTACCCTCAGTATAAAGAAGTTCTTCCTCATGTTGAGGAGCCATATCCACGTTTCTTTAACACTTCCAGGGATGCCGACTCTACTACTCCCCTGGGCAGTCTCTTCCAATGCTTTACAACCCTTTCCATGAAGAATTTAGTATTGATCCCTGGGGAATGCCACTGTCTACAGGCCTCCAACTGGATTCTACTCCTCTGATCACAACCCTCTGAGCTCTGCCATTCAGACAGTTCTTGATTCACCTCACCGTCCATTCATCTAACCCACATTTCCTGAGTTTACCCATAAGGATGTTATGGGAGACAGTGTCAAAAGCCTTGCTGAAGTTGAGGTAGACAACATCCGCTGCTCTTCCCTTGTTGACCCATCCTGCCATGCCATCACCCGGATTAGGAAGTTATCCTCAATGCACTCAAAGATGCTCCTAGACTACTTGCATCTTACTGTGACGCTTTTCCAGTGGATGTCAGGGTGGTTTAAGTCCCCCAGCAGAATCAGAGCTTGAGATCGTGACGCTTCTTATAGATGAAGCAAGAATGCTTCATCAACATCCTCCCCTTGATAATGCGGCCTGTAGTAAACACCCGCCACAAGGTTTCGTTTGTTGGCTTGGCCTCTAATTTTCACCCATAAGCTCTCAACCTGTGTACTGCTGGTTGTCAAAAACAGCTCTGTGCAATTAATCATTTTTTTCACATAGAGGACAACCCCTCCCTGTCACTGTCATATTTTCTGGAAAAATCCCTTCGCCAGGATTTCTTCTCCTGGGAAGCTGAGAAGCCTCAGAGAAAAATGAAAACAATACTTATCTGATTACTTCTCCTGTGTTTTGCTGCTTTGGAATGTGTTTGGAGATTGTTTATCCAACAGGTGGTTGTTTGATCGGTTTCATGTGAATTGTCTTGACTTAATGACCAATCACTGTCTACCTGTGTCGGGACTCTGGAAGCAGTCACGGGTTTTTCATTATTATTCTTTGTAACCTTCTGTCTGTATCCTTTCTCTATTCTTTCCTATAGTTTTAGTATAGCATTCTTTTTATATAAGTACATAAAATAATAAATTAGCCTTCTAAGAACATGGAGTCAGATTCTAAATTCCTCCTTCATCCTGGGGACCCCGAAAATACCACAGAGGCTCACTGAGATCTTATTGCTCTCTACAAAAACCCAAAAGGAGGTTGTAATGAGGTGGGTATCAGTCTCCTCTCCCACGTAACAAGTGACAGGATGAGAGGAAATGGCCTCAAGTTTCATCAGGGGAAGTTTAGATTGGATATTAGGGAAAATTTCTTTGTGGAAAGGGTTGTAAAGCATTGGAACAGACTGCCCAGGTAAGTGGTAGAGTCACCATCCCTGGAAGTGTTAAAAAATATGTAGATATGGCACTTGAGGACATGGCTTAGTGGTGCATGTGGTGGTGGTTCTAGGTCAGTGGTTGGACTTGATGAACTTAAGGGTCTTTTCCTACATTAATGATTCTATGATTCTATGATTCCTTGCCTGGCCATCCTGAGCAGTTTATAGCCATTGATTGTAGTGCTCTAATCATGTGATTCATCCCACCAAGTTTCAGTGATAGCGATCAGATCATAGCTTTCCAGCTGCACAGTGTCCTCCAGCTCCTCCCGTTTGTTACCCATGCTGTGTGCATTGCTATAGCAACACTTCAGTTCGACTGTTGACTGTCTTGTCTTTTTGGAGGGTTGGGGAGCATTCCTCACTACTCTGGTAGGTGTGCTCATCCACTCTGTTGCTTGTGAGTACATTAATTTTACATCTTTGAACACCCCTCCACCCCCACCCCCCCAAGTTCCTTAGGATAAAGCACAATTTGCTAAGTCAACCAATCTGCCAACAAACATTCTACCGCCTCTTCTATATAGGTGGATCCTATGTCTCCCCAATAGACTGCATTCATTGAAGAACATCCTGTGATCATAGAAGCCAAAACCCTGGCGACAACACTGGCCACCAAGCCAGGTGATGATCTGCATAATCCGTCGACTTCTGCCCACACCCTTATCCCTGAGTGGCAAGACAGAGGAGAAGATCACTTGGGCCCCTGTCCCCTTCGCTTGCACCCCCAGGGCTCTGAAGTCCTGTTTGATCTTGCCCAGACTATGCTTTACCATATCATCGGTGCTCACATGGAAGAGAAGTAGCGGATAGTAGTCTGTGCTTTTAGCCAGTTCTGGCAGCCTCTCTGTGATGTCCTGTATCTTGGCTCCTGACAAGCAGCAAACTTCTCTAGACTGTATATCAGGTCAGCTGAAGCATGTGCCTCGGTGTGTCTCAGCAGAGATTCACCTGCTACTAGCACTTGCCACTTTTTTTTGCAGATTTTAGTGTGTGCAACTGGTGCAGTTTCTTCCTGTGAGAGTTGTCCATTGGCTCCACCCACTGCCAAGACTTCATATCTGTTGCTGGTTGGTACATACAAGGAAATGGGGAGGAGTGATAGATATCCTGATGACACAAGTCACCAGAGACCGTGGCACCTCCGTCTCCAAGGTGCTGTCAGCTCGCTGTTGATGCTCTTTGTCCAGTAGTCCTTGGAGCTCAGTGCCACGGGGCCCTAGTATTTCTTCTTGCAAAGTCTCAAATAATTATCTGTTTCTTGTTCCCCCTCTCTAATACAGTGTAGCCTGCTGACTTCCTCCTTCAGCTCCTCCACCCACTGCCTGAGTGACTCCACCTGAATATACTTTGCACAGGTGGAGCTTGCACCCTCCTCCACCCAGAAGTGTGGGGTACAGACTTTACAGCCCTCCACCTGGACAGCAGCTTCCCTGACAGGAAGCTCTGTCTGGGTGGTCACTTCCATTGATCCCAGGCTAGCCTGAGTAGGTAGATGGTCCCTGGCTGCTGCAGAACACAGCCCTCACCAGTTCTCTGCCACCATGCTTCCAAACAATCCCAAAGCACTGTCTAATAAGCCCTTCTAATCCCCTGGAGTCCTCAAGCTGATGGGTATGTTTGCATAGCCAACAGCTAGTTGGGGTGACCAGGGCCCCAGCCTGTGCCTGTGGGTGAGCAGATCAGGCAGCAGCCCGACAACTGGTAGAGTGCACTGCCCTTCTCAGGTGCCCTTCCACACAAACTTCCACAGTGCTTCTCTCAGATGACACTCCCTGTCTGCATGCCCTGCTTGCATTGCTCCTGGTTGCTGGAGCTCCCTAGGGGCTGGTTAGATGTGGATTTCCAAGGTTTGAACTGGCCGTGGGGACAGCTGGCACCACCCAGCATCTACATGTTGTAGATGAGGTACAGAGTTGGTCATATATATAGCACTGCTAGCTAGTATGCTATATAGTTGGGCATAGTATAGTGCTACTAGGTTTGAAGTAGAAAAAGTTGCAAAAACATTCATCTTGAGTGAAATAGGAAAGTAAAGAAGCAGCACACCACTTAGCAGTGTTACTTTATACTGGTCCTGTTGAATACACTGGCAACTTTCCATCAGTTGAGTGCCTACTGTGTATATCTGATAGTGTGGATCCTCAGACCTGTGAGGAGAAATGCACTGTATCAGTGAACACTTCTGTATAAAGTTACAAAGACCTGATCCACTAGTAAAAGCTACCATGGATGTGACTGTGAACGTGAGCAAAAGTTGCAAGTCCTTGGCCTGTTCCAAATGTATTCAGGAAAACCTGAATCAGTATTGGCTAGTTTTACAACAAAGTTCTCGTGACAGTCATGGAAACTATGCCCTTGTGAGAATTACAAGAAAAGCCCTATAATTTTTATACTTGAGGTACTTTTACTATAAAATTAATTCTTTGAGTGTGGAAAAAAGCAAACTGAGAAACAAATGAAAAGCCTGATGATGCAGACATGCATTGTTCCCAAAATTATTACTATGTCTCTGTAACCAATGCTTACTCTGGTCATGTGACTTCAGCAGCAGCTATATGGTATGACTGCATGATCAGACCTTGTCCTGAAATCTAGCCTGCTATAGAGACACTTTATTGGACTGTAAATTGAAGTAATCAACTGATGAAAAACTGCATACTAAGAGAGAAGCTGTTGGAAAGACTGTACGTGTCTCTCTAATGAAATGGATTTCATTGCTTTACAGGCATTTTTAACTGCTGTAGGAGACAAGAACCGTAGGCCTGTCCTTGCATTGGAACATATGTTTGCGCCAGTGTTGGATGGAGCTGATCCACTTTCTTTGGAGTGTTAATGCTTTCAGGATTGGAGTTTGATTTTATTGCCAGATAAAGCATTTGTGTCTTGACTTTTTTTTTTTAATAAAAATGCATATGCTTTTAATATTTAGGCATTTTACCATATCTGTCATTTTATAACTGTGTATGGTGTGTCAAGCATGCTTTTACATCATGGTCCTATTTTCCCAAGGAATTCTATTAATTCCATATCACATGCTGGAAATAGTATTTTCATTGCTGCTATTAAAATCTGTTCCAGGAAAATCTGACCCCCAGCATGAAAGGAAACAAAAATGGCCCTCTTTAGCAAAGTTTTCTACTTCTGAAATTAAGTCATTTTGAAGCAGCTAGTATTGTCAAATATTAGCTGTATCTTACCTTTAACCTACCAGATAATAGGTCAGGTCTTCCAAATTTTTCATATGCACAATGATTTGTCTGGAAAGGGCACATGAAGTCAACCCTCTCTGGGCCTTCTCTTGCTATCTTTATATGGGGATTACAGCAACTTTTAAATGGGTGAGGGGGAAAGCCCTGTTTGGGAGCTAGGGAACTATAAGTATGAACACAGAACTTAATGTTAAAATTCTGTAAAGTGAAGTCCAAAGGCTCTTCTGTTTAGAATTACAAGCACAGTTTCTTGTGAATTTACTAGGACTCTGGATTTGTCAAGCATGAGAGGAGAGCAAATTTTTGAGAAGTACAATGAAACAGAACCCTAAGCCATTCCAAGCAACCAGTGGAGCTCTGCAAAATTACTAATCTTAGAAGTAACACAGATTCTTTGTGGCAAACTGCAGCACAAAAAAAAACCCCAAACAATTAAATCATAGCCCTAGAAAAGAACTGAGGTAGAACTGGCCCAAATGAAAATGCTTTGAAAGATGACTTAACTGCTTAGGTAAACATAAACTGGATAGGGAATCAGACTTAGCTGACATCCATTTGACAGCAACTATAACAAAATATCAGAGGCAGGAAATGAGAGTGTCTTGGTTTGGAAAGACAGGTGTCTGCTAAGGATGGCAGGAGTCTCCCCTGAAATGGAAAATGTAACCCCCCCACACACACAAATTGTTATAAATTTTAAATTAAGGGACTCTTAGGCAAAAATATGGGAGCAGGAATAACAGTTATTTAATAGGGAAGAAAATAAAAAGATAAAATAAACAATGCAGTAAACCAAAAAAACTCTGACAGAGACAGAATACAACCTGACACCCTGTTGGTCAGGGTGTTGGTAGCAGTCCAATTGGAATTGTGGCTGCAGTCCTCCTGGAGTGTCAGGTGTGGTTCTGTTGGAGCAGTGATCCTGTAGAAAGGTGTATTCTTCCTCTGAAGATCCAGTGGAAGAGGCACCTGTTCCTCTGGGAAAGCCAGTGGAGAAGCTGTGCTGGTGTTCCAGAATCTCAAGATTATATCTGGGTAGGAATGCTTGGTTCTTCCCTCTGGGCAGAGCATCTCAGAATGAGATGCTATAGTTCTTATCAGTCATGCAGTGACATTCAATAGCCTATTATCAGCAGATGTCTTCCCAGAGGGAGGAGTGGCTGTGGAAGAGATAAGGAAAACTGCCCACTTAAAAGAAGACGACTGCCATACAGATGGCAAGTAGAATACAATTTGCTTGGCAATCCAGGACAGAGAGAAAGACTGCGAAATCTCATCAGGATTTTTTGTTTGTGTATGCAAGAGATTTCACAGAATCATTTAGGTTGGAAAAGACCTCCAAGATCAAGTCCAACCTTTGACCACCTTGTCAAGCATACCAGAACACTGAGTGCCATGTCCAGTCATTCCTTGCACACCTCCAGGGATGGGGACTCCACTCCCTCCCTGGGCAGCCCATTCCAATGCTAACACCCCTTTCCATGAAGAAATTCTTCTTGATGTCCAACCTGAAACTCCCCTGGTGCAGCTTGAGACTGTGTCCTCTTGTCCTGTCACTTGTTAACCGGTAGAAGAGAATACCTGGCTACAACGTCCTGTCAGGGATTTGTAGAGAGCAATAAGGTCTCCCCCAAGCCTCCTTTTTTTCCAGGCTAAATACCCCCACTCCCTCAGCTGCTCAGATTTGCAGAAAGCAGGGCTTACACTTAGGTCTAAATATATTAAACCTACATGGGGATTATTACTATACAGATATTGCATGCCCTGAAATAGAACTTGGGTTTTTTTTCAGATCAGTATATTTTATTTTATTTTATTTTATTTTATTTTATTTTATTTGAAGAAAAAAAGTAGAATTATTATTTTAGGACTTATCTTGTAAGGGATAAACACACTGACATATAGGTTGCTCTTAGATTTAGCCCAAATTTTCAGGGGTATGTGTGCTGTGCTACTTTCCTACTTAACAGATAAAAGATTTGGCAAATATGTTTTTGTATCATGGCAAATGGAAAACTATAGCAGCCCTTAATTTAAAATTTGGACTGCATATTCTCTTAGTATATAAAATGAGCATTTCAACTTTTCAGCTTCTTTTATTTTGCTTTTTTACCCATCAGGGTCTTGGTTTCTAACACAATTTGCCTTTAGTTTTCATTGTTTTGAAAGTAAAATATCAGAGACTGAGCACGGGAGGCTGGGCGCCAAGCTGACATATCGCCCCGGTTGCGGGAGGAGACCGGCACGCCCTCCAGGAGGGGCTGTGCCCTGCCTTAGCCGCTGGCAGGCAGGGTCGCCATATGGCCACTGGCTGGGGTCCCTAAAACCGCCAGAGACCGCCATTAAGTGTGGACCTTATGCAGAAGGATCGAGGTAAAGGAAAAAAGGAAGGATTCTCTGCTTGCTTCTCCGAGCTGTGTTATTTCTTTCGTGTGCAGGTGCTAGGGTGGCACAGCTTGGAATCGGCAGCGTGGTACAGGAGTTATTCTTTCCCGTGGCGGGAACAGTGCTGGACTGAGGCAGATGATGCAACACCCACGGGCAGTGGTGGTGGGGGCGTCTCTCCCCCCGTGACAGGATGGCACGGGCGGTGGCAGCAGTCACGCGGTCCCTCTCTCTTGGCTGGACCTGCGGCTGCGTGGGTGGCATGGGGGGAGCGCCGGGGAGGGTGTGCAGGAGCAGCGGCGGCTCTGGCAGCGTGGGCAGGAGCAGCGCTGGTGCCGCGGGGCAGCGGGAGCCGCAGAGCGCAGGTGCCGGCCAGGGCGCGGGACCCGTGGCACCCGCACCCTGCCGGGGCTCAAAGGACGGGTAGTGGCAGAGAGCGGGAAAAAGAGGAAAACAGTGGCTTTTATGCAGGACGGGGGGTGGCTGGCTAAGTGTAAACATAACCTGAAGCAGGAAGGACATAGACCAATAGCAGAAAGGAAAAATCACAACTGACAGGGAAGAATCTGGAATTATTCTGACTGCCACTACGAGATGTGGAGCAAACAACCCCAGACATAGACCAAACATCTTAAAACTGCCAACGTCACAGGCAGAGAGAGTCTAAACATTAAACTCTTGTCGTGAACGGCAGAAGAAATGCCTCACACAATATGTGTGGATGGCAAATCCCAAAGTTTATTGAAAGCTCACACATATTTATATTGGTGTTAATGAAGCTTATACATATTGCAAAAGTTGAGCTCATTATTGGTTAAAGCACACTTAGATCAACCACACCTACTTCTATGCTCTAATGATTATTTTGTTTCTATGTTTGCATTCTTCTAGCTTCTCTACCTAGGATATCTACATTTTCTGGCAAGTGATTTTCTCCCCCATCTTCCCGTTTCAGCGAAGGTCACTATGACCTTTGTCAGTGATTGGGCACTGGTTTCACAATCCCCAGCTTGTTTCCCCTATCCTTATCCATCGGTATCACATCAAAATGGCCTTTCTCAGCTAGCTAATTATCCAAAAAGCTCTCTACATTTCCCCCGTTTTTTCTGTTGAACAAGCATGGTTTGGTTAAATGCGGTAGTTATCATCTTTCGCACCATATTCTGTAAGCATATACAAAAACAAGGCAAGACTAATATTAACAACAAAGCTACAATAGCTACTACAATGCCAACCTTAACAATAGAGCGTAACCATGATCCTAAGTTTAAAGATTTGAGCCATCCATCAATACCAAGGCCTGATTCTACCTGTAAGTTCTCAGTTAACCTCCGTAACTCAGAGAGCTGTGAGTGAACAGACTGTGCATGATCAGAAAGATCCATGCAACACATGCCCTCAAATTCATCACAGCCATGGCCTTGTGCAAGTAAGAGAAAATCAATTGCAGCTCTATTTTGAAGTGTCGCATGGCGAATAAAATCTACATCAAGCAAAAGACTAGAAATTGCCAAAGAAGTTGCATTTGTTTGTTTAGCAAGCCAACACCCTAACCTATTTAAAATAGCATGAGCAAGTGCTGCTAATACCCCTGGGGCTAAGAAAGATGCTGCGATTATGGCCGCTGGGGACCAAAACTTTACATCATCCCGGCAGTCTGCTGCAAATGCATGAGCCATTCGTTTGCTTCTACGATGGCGGCAGCTCATGTTTAGTATCATGGACATGTTAGGTGTAAGTAGAGACAGCCGTCCAAGTGTACATGGTCCCCCGTGCAGCATTGATGGGATGCCGGCCCAAGCACAGTCTCCACATATCAGGAAATATCCTGCTGGCAATTGAATAGGGTCATTTGATGAGACTGACACTCTCTTTGTTGTATAATTGCACCAGGCCGATGCATTTCGGTAGACAGCCATGCTGGAAGTTACAACATTAGAATGGTTCTTGACTGACAGCAGGCTTCTATGGTTAAAATGAATGCATGCATCTGCCATCACTGACCCTAACAACTCCAACTCTTGGGGTTCCTGTGGTGCTATAGGAAAGTGGGAAATCCACTGATCCCAATTATCCACACTCGTCCTAGCATTGCTGACCTTACAAGTTGGTAAATGTAAAGGGCACAGCCAGGGATCTGCTGGCAATCCAACCAAACAAGTTGTGAATGGATTGCCAGGAGAAGATAATGACAGGCAAATAGTCTCCTGTTTAGTTAAGTTTGCCAGGGTGACCCATATGTTAGTCTTGGGCTGAGGTGGGGCCCATGCCTAATAGTCTACGCCGTCCACAAAAGGAACAAAAATTAATAAAGCAATAACATAAAGTTTCCATCAAACACAGCTGCTCAGGTCCATTTAGCAGGTACCCACAGAGATCCTGTAGGGGTAGAAACACAAAGATATCCGCGGCCCCAATATAACACCTTAGCAGGACCTTGCCATTGTCCTGTTTTAGGATCTCCATATCTCACCCATACATCCTTCTTTACACCATCTGTTTCATGTACATAGTGACGAATCACAGCAGGAACCTTATTTTCCCCAAAAACACACAGGTGGTTCAAAACAAACAAACACTTTAACAATCTTTCTTGTGGCTCTCTGGTATCTATATATTTACTCAAATATCTTTTCAAGGTACCATTTGCTCTCTGCAGCTGCATAAACAGTTCATGTAACCTCCTGTTTTGAACCTCTTTTATAGAGGCATCCTCTATTCGCTCACACACGCCTGCCACATACAAAGAATCTGTTACAATGTTAAGAGGTCCAGAGAAATGCATCATGGCCCATACAACAGCCAATAGCTCCATCGTTTGTAAAGTGTCCAACTCAGTAGCTTGGAGTATATGATGATGCCATTGTCCCTTTTCTCGCCAGGTCACTGCAGCGGTTTTGGATTTTCTTCCTACATCTGTGTAGACAGCTATAGCATCCGATAAGGGCTTTAGTGATCTTTTTGGGCATTGAATCCAACCCCATTGTCCTATCACAACCCTTTTTGAGCAAATCAGCTAAAATTTCAATTTTCTGAAGAAGGGTTTTATGTTGTTGAAGTGGAGGAGATATCCATTCCAAGGCCCATATCTCCCCCGTTTTTCTGTTATGCTGAGTAAGTGCACCCAGTAAAAATTTTGGTCCACACCAAACTGTCAGCTGTATAGGGAGATTAAGATCACGTCTCTGAACACTGCCTTGTGTAACACAGTCCAATATCTGCTGCAGTGTCTCGAGGATGAAGAGCAATAGTAAGGAAGCAGTCCTTCAGATCAATAATCAAAAGTGGCCAGTCCCCTGGCAGCACAGCCGGACCAGGCAACCCCGGTTGCAAGGCTCCCACAGGCTCCCGGTGGTGCCGGGCTGGAGGCAGGTCGAGCTGAAGCGGTGACAGCTGCTACTTGTGTCCGGGCGCGGGGAGCTGTTGACCGGGAAGCAAAACCGCACCGGGCAGCCGCGGGGCGGGCGGACCCCCTGGAGCCCACTGCCCCATGGGGGGTGGGAGGCCCGTCCTGCTGCCCCCCGGGTCGGGGCGGCTGCGGAGCGGAGCGGGAGGCGGCGGGGCTGCAGCTGCTAAGTCGCTTAGGGCCGGGGCTGGCGTGAGCCTCTCCGGCGGGGTGGCTGCAGGCTGCGCGCTGCGGCAGGGAGGCTGAGGCGGTGTAGGGTTTAACACCGGGGCAGGCGGCGCGGAGGCATGGCTGGAGTACGCGCGGGGAGGTGCTGCTGCCCGAAGCAGGAATCGATAGCGGCGGGGAGCTGCTGTCTGGAACGGGAACTCGTGTCGGCGGGGAGCCGCTGCTTAATGTAGATGCCGGTGCCGGCAGGGGACTGCCATATGAGGCAGGAACCGAAGTCGGCGAGGGTGTGACACTTAAGCGCCGATGTTGGCGGGGCCGTGCTGCTTAGAGCAGGCGCCGATGGGGGTGGGGAACTGCCGTTTGAAGCAGAAGGCGATGCCGGCGGCAGATTGACCGTGGACGTAACAGGGGGTAACGGGGAACCAAACCAGTCTCCGTAATTCCTGTTCCTTTCACGGGCTGCACTAGCCTGCTGGGCAGCTCTTTCCTCTGCCTGGTATTTCAGCAATTCAGCATGCACAACTTGCCATAACTTTCCCAACTTTCTCACGGTTTTATCATCATCTATGACTGCCTGCCACAACTAATCCCCAAATATACGGCACTCTGATAACCTATGCACTGCGTGAAGATTCCGAAAAAGTCCTTGAGCATACCCATGAGCTAACAACCCATGAAGCTCTTCCTGCAAATCTATACCCTTAACCTTACGCTTTTATAAAAAGCTAGGAAATAAATCATATGCTGCTTGCCTTTCTTTATCCGTGTTAAAGATAACAGCGCGCTTCTTGCAGCCCTTCCAGACTCCGGCAGCACGTATCGGCCGGGGTCTCCGATGAGGTCCCCAGGGCACGGCACCTTCCCTTTTTCAGCGGTGCTTTTGCCGTCCTCAGCTGCGATAGGACCCGAACTCCTTACGCCGCTCGACCGTGGCTACCGTTGAAAGAACGTCCGGGGTCACCATTTGTCGTGAACGGCGGAAGAAATGCCTCACACAATATGCGTGGATGGCAAATCCCAAAGTTTATTGAAAGCTCACACATATTTATATTGGTGTTAATGAAGCTTATACATATTGCAAAAGCTGAGCTCATTATTGGTTAAAGCACACTTAGATCAACCACACCTACTTCTATGCTCTAATGATTATTTTGTTTCTATGTTTGCATTCTTCTAGCTTCTCTACCTAGGATATCTACATTTTCTGGCAAGCGATTTTCTCCCCCATCTTCCCGTTTCAGCGAAGGTCACTATGACCTTTGTCAGTGATTGGGCACTGGTTTCACAATCCCCAGCTTGTTTCCCCTATCCTTATCCATCGGTATCACATCAAAATGGCCTTTCTCAGCTAGCTAATTATCCAAAAAGTTCTCTACAAACTCTCACTTCCACACATCCCCCTTTTTTGTTTAATTTTTATGATAGCATTATGGGGATGATGGCAGTGGTAGTTAACTAAACTCCAGATTCTTCCCACCACCGCTGAGGGGAAGAGGGTTTTTGGTTGGAGCTGATAACACTTTTAACCAACAGTTTTTTACAAACGCCAGCAACAACAGAAATTAAAAACAGAATTAAAACAACTAAACAAATGTCTTTGATGACAGATGACATCCATCCAGACAAACCCTATTCTTTCAAGATGTTAGAAAACCAGTCTCTGGTGTCCTCTTTTATCTCTTGCACAAGGTCTTTCATCTTATTGATTGAGGCATGGATGCTTTGGCTTACGTCAGTGATGTTGAAGCAACACAGTCCCTTAAACTCTTGGCACCCATGCCCATGTGCCAGCAATAAAAAATCAATGGCAGCCTGATTTTAAAAGGTTGCCTTCCAAGTCACCTCTTCTTCTTCTAGGAGGTCGCTGATTGCTGTCGATGTTAAGTTGGCCTGTTTTACTACCCAGCACTCAAGATGTCCCAATTCTCCGAGTGCTTTTGCAGCTGCTACCCATAGCAGAACTATAGACACAGCTGTTTTTGTTGGTTTGGACCAGGTTTCTTCTTTAGGATCGCAGTTTTCATCTAATTGTATCATGCTGCGTTTAACTTTTTGAGGGGCCAAATTATTTAATTTAGATTTCCAATTAACAATTTTGAGTCTGATTGGGGGAAAACAGGGACAGCTGACCAAGAGTACAAGGAGCTCCTATAAGACGAGAGGGGATCCCTGCCCAGGCTCTTTGCCCACAAATAAAGAAAATTCTTTTTGGGAGTTTCAGGGGTGCGAGGCGCCCACTGGAATAGGTGAGAGGTAGCTGAATAATAGATTTACACAAACTTTTTACGGAAATATAGGTTTCAGGGTGAACACGGGGCTTATAAGGGAAATGAATACAAAAAGGGGCTATTGTTGAACCGAACAACTCAAATTCTATGGGCTCTTTTTCCATTTGGAGTCCACAAAACTAAAGGATACTGATCTAATGAAAGTGGGACCCCCTACTAGGCAGGTCAACATCGGGTCATCAGCTGAGGCCATTGATAAACATAGATGGTCTCGCTGTAGCACACAAGCAAGGGTTACCCAAACATTTTGCTTCAGTTGAGGGACAATCCACGCCTCAAAAAGCTGGGACTGGAGGAGCACCAGGAGCAACATGACCAGCTATTTCCACATGTTGTCCAGTACAGATGTCACCTTAAATATAAAAGAAGGAAAACACATTAGGGAAACTTAACAATAACTTTCACTAGAAAACAACAACAAAAAAAGAAATATGGGAGTTTCTTCTTTCGTCTGGAGGCTACAGCCTCATCGGCTGGGTCCTCCAACGGTGACGGGGTGATGTTCTGTCAGTCTTGCTCATCTTCATGTTCTCTTTCTTCTCCCCTTTTTGGTGGAACCAGGGGAGCCTTCTCCAGATAGGGACAGTCTCTTACAAAATGTCCCTTCTGCTTGCAGTGAAAGCAGGAATGTAGTCTTGACACTCACGGTGAGGTGGGAAGTAGTTGAGCGTCTGCTACTGCTGTGGTGATTTTCTTTGGTGCTTCCAGTTGGAGAAGTCTTGCTTTTCTGGTACTTTCTTTTATACTTAAATTTAACAGTGGTGGTGGCAATACAATGTTAATCACGATGTCATCTTAGGCTTTTGATCTAGGAGTTTTCTTTTTCACAACCTCTCTGACTTTGCCTGCAAAATCTAGAAACACTTATTAAAAGGAGATAGAAGGAGCAAAGCCAGGATAACTTGAGGATGGGAAGAGGAGAAGCTAGAGCACAATTGAGGGTTTTGGGACAGGGGAAGGGAACAAGGGAGAAAGGGATTATGGGAAGTAGAAGGAGAACCACAAGATGGGGACCAAGCCATGTGGTGTCCACCATCTTGTGACTCTAGGTAGGGGGGAAGGGAGCAAGGGAGGAAGGGATTATGGAAAGAAGAACCACAAAATGGAGGCAAAGCCATGTGGCATCTTCCATTCTGTGACTCTGGGTGAGGAATCTGGGGGACAACCTACAGGTTTTTCTACAGGAAAAAGGGGTGAGGTACTGGAGTCTAGGGAAGGAGATCTGGCAGGGTAGCTAGTCCTGCCACAGCCAGAGGGGTACCAGGGAAGATGTGGGGAGCTAGGGAGACTCACAGTGTGGGGGCGGCTGTGCACCTGCTGCAGGTGGTTTGCTCCCCGCAGCTCACCCGGTTTGGGATGCTGGGGGTCAGGAATGTAATATGTTATCAAGTAATTCATGCTTAAGGGGAGAATGTAAAAAATAAAAATTGTAAAAAGAATCTAACATCCAATGAGCATCTGACCACAAGCAACCTGGAGACAGATTACCACATTGGAATTACGAAACTCCTGGTGGCAGCAGGAGAACAATGCCTTGTTTACTAATAAAAGAACGTGGCCAGCGAGGAGATGGGCTTCCTCCGGAACCATCAGGGAACACCCAAGGGAGATCATCATTTGATAGATATCATCAATCAAGTTAACCGAAGTCGTCAAGGAACATACATCTGAATACACAACTTCCCCTGACATGATCAGTGCCTGCCACTACTCAGGAAACAGCATTTGTCCAGCCCTGCACAGTGAAAGAAATCTTCATACATATGCGGGGTTACAAAAGAAATTGGGGCACCTCTGCCTCAGGCATAAAAAACTGTATAAAACAGCCCCGCTGGAAACAGCATTAGTGAGCACAGGGGAATCCGATGCGATAGAGGTCGAATCTAGGTTCACCCAGCACGGATCCCGGGCTCAACCCTGTCTCTTTGACTATGGTTTTTTGAGGACCGTATTTTGGTCATGAAAATAAAATCTTTCACATTTATTAATTTGGCTTTCTCACCGATCATTTATAACAGGAACAAGGGGGACTGGAGCAGGGGTTTCAGGAGGAACTGGGGAAGATTTATTTGGATTTTCTTTCTTTTCGATTTCCAACATGATAGTTTTCAACTTAAAAATCACTTTTTGATTCACTATCTCTAAGTTTAACTCCGATCCTATAGTAATTGGAAAATGAAAGAAAATCCACTTAACAAATCTCTTAACTTTACCCTTAGATAAACAAAACCCTCCTCCTACCAGGGAATCCACAACTTGGTCATAAACTTCCTTTTCCCTAGCAGACAGTCTCACACCCATGGTGACAGAGACTATTTGCTAGGGTTTTTTTTCCACCCAGTCTCCGAGGTAAAACAAAAACTAAGGGAAAAACACCCAAGAATCACTGGCGGGGGGGGTGTTTTTGAATGTTGTGCACTATGCCTCCCCTAATCCCTGGAAGTCACCCCCACCTAACCTCAGGGTACCCTAGTCGGGTCCGTCCCAGCCACTGGAGTACTTCCGAAACCAAAGATTCTTGGAAACGAAAATCTCGGAGGTGGTCCTCGATCCAGGGGAAAGCTCCTCTCATGTCTGGAATGGAGGGGGTTAACTTTCCTGCCCTCTGGGAGCCGCAGCAACCAAAAAGTGCGTGAATTCGCTGGCAGCACTTGACGGTCCACAAACTTCACTTCTCAGAGACGTCCACGCACCCTGGAAACAGTTCTTTCCATGGGTCGGTGCTCTCACTGCCCCAGGGCTGGACACCAATCTGACGTATTGCACCGGTTGCGGGAGGAGACCGGCACGCCCACCAGGAGGGGCTGCGCCCTGCCTTAGCCGCCGGCAGGTGGGGTCACAATATGGCCACTGGCTGGGGTCCCTAAAACCGCCAGAGACAGCTGTTAAGTGTGGACCTTATGCCGAAGGATTGGGGTAAAGGAAAAAAGGAAGGATTCTCTGCTTGCTTCTCCGAGCTGCTTTATTTCTTTTGCGCGCAGAAATGGTGCCGGGGTGGCACCACTTGGAACTGGCAGCATGGTACAGGAGTTATTCTTTCCCGCGACGGGAACAGCGCCAGAGTGAGGCAGATGACGCAACACCCGCGGGCAGTGGCGGTGGCGGCGTCTCTCCCCGCGGCGGGACCGCGCGGGGCCCCGCCGGGGCTCGAAGGGGAGGCAGTGGCAGAGAGTGGGAAAAAGAGGAAAACAGTGGCTTTTATGCAGGAGGGGGGGTGGCTGGCTAACTGTAAACATAACCTGAAGCAGGAAGGGCATAGACCAGTAGCAGAAAGGAAAAATCACAACTGATAGGGAAGGATCTGGAATTATTCTAACTGCCACAGCGAGACATGGAACAAATAACCCCAGACAGACCAAATATCTTAAAACTGCCAATATCACAGGCAGGGAGAATCTAAACATCAAACTCTCACTGCCACAACTGAGCATTGTTATAGTGGGTGAAGGTGACCCCAAACTTCCATAAGGGATAGATTAGTCCAACAGTGTAGAATATTAAGTAAACTAACAGAAATTGTATATACCAACTGGTCAGAGCTATAATGTTCTTGGTTATCCTAATGTTAGATGTTTTGAGTAGTACCTTTTTTGTGAGGTTGTCTGGAAGACAATTTCCCAGCACAAATGGATTATTGGTATGTATGGGATAATTGGGCATTTGACCATCATAAAGATGATGGTCAAAAATAAGTACGAAAACTGAAGAAGAACTTTAACTGCAGGAATTGTGAGTAATTCAACCAAGGCACCTGCAGAGATGGTCTCTGCACCACCTTATACTCCTTCCTTTGTATCGCTTGTTGCTTGTCCCCCCAATTGCCTTTGCTGTTCCCACTGCTTCTGCTGAGCTTTCCCCTGTGGTTTCTAATATTATCCGTAATCCTCATGCAACGGAACCCGCGGTGTGGATGGGGGTGTGTATGGATGTGTGAAATGTTCCTCCCCCATCTTCAGTGTTGCATGTATGTCGTAACGGCGGGAGAGATGCGACACACCATATGCGATGAATAGCAAATCCCGAAGTTTATTGAAACTCCACACATTTTTATATTAGTGTTAATGAAGCTTATGCATATTGCAAAATCTGAGCTCATTATTGGTTAAAGTACACTTAGATCAAACACACCTACTTCTATCTCTTAACAATTATTTTGCTTCTATGTGTACATTCTTCTAATTTCTCTACCTTGGGATAGCTACATTTTCTAGCAAGCAATTTTCTCCCCCGTCTTCCCGTTTTAGAGAAGGTCACTGTGACCTTCGTCAGTAATTAGGCACCGGTTGCTCAGTTCCCAGCTTGTTTCTCTTACCCTTATCCATCGGTATCACATCGGAATGTCCTTTCTCAGCTAACCAATTATCCAAAAAGCTCTCTACATCTCCCCTGTTTTTCTGTTGAACAAGCATAGTTTGATTAAATGCGGTAGTTATCATCTTTCGCACCATATTCTGCAAGCATATACAAAAACAAGGCAAAACTAATACTAACAGCAAAGCTACAATAGCTACTACAATACTCATCTTAATAATAGAACGTAACCATGATCCTAAGTTTAAAGATTTGAGCCATCCATCAATACCAAGGCCTGATTCCACCTGTAAGTTTCCAGTTAACCTCCGTAACTCAGAGAGCTGTGAGTGTACAGATTGTGCATGATCAGAAAGATTCATGCAACACATGCCCTCAAATTCATCACAGCCATGGCCTTGTGCAAGTAAGAGAAAATCAATCGCAGCTCTATTTTGAAGTGTTGCATGGCGAATAGAATCTACATCAAGCAAAAGACTGGAAATTGCTAAGGAAGTTGCATTTGTTTGTTTAGCAAGCCAACATCCTAACTTATTTAAAATAGCATGAGCACCTGCTGCTGATACTCTTGGAGTTAAGAAAGATGCTGCAACTATGGCTGCTGGGGACCAAAACTTTACATTGTCCTGGCAGTCAGCTGCAAATGCATACCACACAAGTGGAAAAAATATACTGTAGCCAAAATACCACTTTTGAAATGAACAAATAGTTTAGATGCCTGATCTGTGTGAAGCCTTTGTTTCAGTGAAGTCTGACGTATCAACAAAGTCTTTCAGCATCTTGGTTAAACACAGGAAACAGAGAAAAATAACTCAGAACTAACTCACCTATAAAATATTAAGAAATACAAATCAGATGATGTGTTTTAGATCGGATATTTGAGACAAATAAGCAGTGTAGAATAACTCATGTGCTTGTGAATCTCCTTATGCAAAGCCAGTGAAGAACTTAACACATGTGAGACAAGCTACAGCTCACACTGGTTATTTTCAGAGGGAAAAAAATATAAGAAGTGATGGAGAAGTTACAAGTTGAGTCAGGTGCTTAGAGTATTGCAGGTTTGCTTTAAATTGAACAGGTACAAGAAATATGTTTCTAAGTACAAAGGGACGTTAATGCTGTGGTATGATTTTTTAAACTTATATTCTCTTTTAGATTAAAATGTAAATTAAATGAGAGAATATTTTAAATGACATATTGTGTTCTCACTTGGACAAAGAAAAAGGATAACAACTAAGTACAAAATACTCTTTGTTCGATGTTACAGGAAAAGCTAAGCAACAGTTTTCCTGTAGACTGAAATCATTATTCAAACAATAGAATGAATGTTTTCTAGGCCTCAAACATCAGTGTTTATGCTTTATGTTTTAAAAGTCAATTGATGCTTAAACAGTAGGGATGAATATATTCTTTTTGGTAATTATTTATCAAAATTGTCCACAATAATAATAATAATATTAATATTATGGTTGGAAGTCTATTATATATTTTAGTATCTGTTTTGAGTGGAAGTTTTGTTGTTTTTGTTGTTTGGAGGGAGCCTTTTTTTTTTTTTTTTTTTTTTTTTTTTTTTTGTGCAAACTAACATTCAGGTTAAATTATAATTCTAAATGTTACATGACATCCAGTCCAGTTTTCTAAACATATAAATGTATACAATGAGTAACAGTTGTTTGGATTTTCTTCTTGCATCTGTGTAAGCAGTTATAGCATCCGATAAGGACTTTAGTGATCTTTTTGGGCATTGAATCCAACCCCACTGTCCTATCACGACCTTTTTTGAACAAATCAGCTAAAATTTCAATTTTCTGAAAAAGAGTTTTATGTTGTTGAAGTGGAGGAGATATCCATTCCAAGGCCCATATCTCCCCCGTTTTTCTGTTATGCTAAGTAAGTGCACCCAGTAAAAAATTTTTGTCTACACCAAACTGTCAGCTGTACAGGGAGATCAAAATCACGTCTCTGAACACTGCCTTGTGTAACACAGTCTAATATCTGCTGCAGTGTTTCAGCCCGTTCAGGGGTTATACGAACAGGCTGTGCTGGATTAGTTCCCTTTAACAAAGGTCAAAGTTCATCTAACAGTTCATTGTTCAATTCGCATAGGTGGAAAAAGAATATACAGCATAATAGAACTTTCCCCTACATAGCCAGCATCCATTATTCTAGATAAAACAAACAATCCCAACACTGTAGCCAAGAAATGTCCTAAAAGCAAAACTCTCACAGATAATCCATCAATAATGAGTGGTCTCTTTACTCCCGTTGGGACTTTTGTGGGTGAATAGTCACCAAAGTCACTGTCTGCTGCTGCTGCTAGGTCTACTCCGAGGCTCCCGGCGGTTGCGGGCTGAAGGCAGGTTTAGCCGAAGTGGTGATAGCTGCTATCTGTGTCCGGGCGCGGAGAGCTGGTGGCCGGGAAGCAGAACTGCGCTGGGCAGCCCCGGGGCGGGCGTACTCACCGGAGCCCGCTTCCGCACGGGGGGCGGGAGGCCCGTCCTGCCGTCCCCCCCTCGGCTCGGGGGCGGGGCGGCTGCGGAGCGGTGCTGGCGGCTGCGGAGCGGGAGGCGGCCGCGCTGCAGCTGCTGAGTCGCCCAGGGCCGGGGCCGGCACGAGCCTCTCCGGCGGGGCGGCTGCGGGCTGTGCGCTGCGGCAGGGCGGCGGAGGGTGCGGGTCCGGAGCGGGAGGAGGCGGAGGCGGTGCAGGGTTTAACACCGGGGCAGGCAGCGCGGACGGCACGGCTGGAGTACGCGCGGAGGGGCTGCTGCCCGCGGCAGAAGCCGATAGCTGCAGGGAGCTGCTGTTTAGAGCAGGAGCTTGTATCGGCGGGGACCCAAACCAGTCTCTGCAACTCCTGTTGCTTTCACGGGCTGCACTAGTCTGCTGGGCAGCTCTTTCCTCTGCCTTGTATTTCAAGAATTCAGCATGCACGACTCGCCATAAATTTCCCAACTCTTTCGCGGTCTTATCCTCATCTATGATTGCACGCCACAGCTTATCCCCGAATATACGCCATTCCGACAACTCATGCACTGTATGCGGATTACGAAAAAACCCCTGTGCACACCCATAAGCTAACAACCCAGGAAGCTCTTTCTGTAAATCTATTCCTCTAATCTGACGCCCTCGTAAAAAGTCAGTAAATAAATCATATGCTGCTTGCCTGTCTTTATCCATTTTAACGACGATTGCGCGCTTCTTGCGGCTGTATTCAGGTCCGGCAGCACGTAGCAGCCGGGCTCTCCTCTGAGGTCACCCGGGGCACTGGACACCTTCCTTTTTCAGTGGTGTTTTTTGCCGTCCCCAGCCGCGAAAGGACCTGCACTTGACTTTTACGCCTCCGACCGTGGCTAGTCCCGAAGGAACACGTCCGGGGTCACCATTTGTCGTAACGGCGGGAGAGATGCGACACACCCTATGCGATGAATAGCAAATCCCGAAGTTTATTGAAACTCCACACATTTTTATATTAGTGTTAATGAAGCTTATGCATATTGCAAAATCTGAGCTCATTATTGGTTAAAGTACACTTAGATCAAACACACCTACTTCTATCTCTTAACAATTATTTTGCTTCTATGTGTACATTCTTCTAATTTCTCTACCTTGGGATAGCTACATTTTCTAGCAAGCAATTTTCTCCCCCGTCTTCCCGTTTTAGAGAAGGTCACTGTGACCTTCGTCAGTAATTAGGCACCGGTTGCTCAGTTCCCAGCTTGTTTCTCTTACCCTTATCCATCGGTATCACATCGGAATGTCCTTTCTCAGCTAACCAATTATCCAAAAAGCTCTCTACACATGTATACATACATCTATCACCCCTGGAACCCTGGGGATTTGGTTATGTGAGGGAATCAAATGTCCAGGTTAAGGGAAGGTATAGGTTGATGTGCATCATTATTTTCCGATATTAGTTCAGGATGTGATCCATCCTGGGCCGATGCTTATTTGTTGTTGAGGGAGTTGTTCCATCCAGACGAGCAGGATAAGATAGTTGTAAACAATGTGGAATTAACCCTACAGGCAGGGGGAAGTTAGACTGCCTGCCCTCAGGTTGATCCTGATTTGGCTTGTAATAATCAAACAGATAATTGCCAAACAGTGGCTGCAGATCTGATAAATGTGATTAGAGCTTGTGAGGAGATAAGAGTAAATTGAACTAAAGTACAGGAATGCAGACAGAGGCCAGAGGAGCACCCTGGCGACTACTGGGAAAGATTGCAACAGGCTTTGTTTGGAATGACTCTCCAGAATTCTAATAATGAATTAGCAGCAAGTGTGTTGGTGGCCCAAGCCACCTCTGACATCTGCAGCTATTTTAAGGATCACATGTTGGTGTGGTAAGGAAAAAAATTGAAAGATACTATATTGCCTGGAGATTCTAGACTTGTACAGTATGTAAATGACTTATTTCTTGACAGCAAGGCATACAAAAATTGTTTGAAATATACTATTTGTCTATGTACTGCTTTAGCAGAAAAAGCAGCCCCCGTGCATCTCTTTCTAAGCTTCAGTTGTGTCATCAGGAAGTAAAATATTTAGGATTTATATTAACAAAAGGAGAAAGATTAGCACACCCAGAATGGGTCCAGGCTATTGTAAGAAGACCTACACTGGTAACAAAGAAACAATTATGAGGATTTTTTAGGCGCAGTAGGATATTGCAGACTCTAGTTACTGGGGCTAAGGGAGTTAAGTAACCAATTGACAGAAGCTACCAAGGCAGAGGAAGTGGAGCCTATGTGTTTTCTTCCAGAGGAAGAAAAGACTTTCCGTGCTATAAAAGGAGCTTTAGTTTCTGCTCTGGCACTCCAAGCCCTTTGTGCATGAGAACAAAGGAGTAGCCAGCAGAGTCCTGTGAGAGACTGGGAAAATTGCTGTCTCAAAGCATTTTGGGGTGCATGTGTGTGGGGGAAGGGGTGGGTCAAGCCTTGCCCTGGCGAGGCAATGCACTGCCCTGTTCATACCCCACCCCCCTAGAGCTGGTATCCCAGGCTGCCAATGACTGGCACAGCAGAGGCCATGCTCCACACCTGCCTCTAAAGCCCCTAACCCAGTTCCTGAGTGGCCAAATGACCAGAAGTCCCACCTGGGGGAAGGGCCAAGGAAAGTCAAGGGGTGTTTAAGGCTGAATAGAAGGCAAGCATATGTCTTGACCCTATTTCCTCTTGGAATTTCTATCTGAACACCACTGTAATCTGGGAGTTTATAGCTATATGTGTGATTTCTATATCTTTTCTGTCTTCTTCTCTTTCTTCTTATTCTAATTCCCTCTTTTTGGAATTTTTGAGTAACTTAAAATCGAACAGGCTTAGAGTTTGGTAAGTTAAATTGGCCAAGTGAATGCTTTAAGAAGTGTTTCATGTTGATTGAATGCTGCTCTAAATCTTTTGCCAAAATGTCTTTGATTTTTTTAAGTTGCCAGTAAAGTTCTTTTTGTTGTTTTGACCTCTTGAAAATATCTTGTCGGTATTTCTCCCACGTGTCTAACTGGGAGTACATGAACAACTGTAAGTCCTTTTAAGTGTCTTGTTGAGTGAGGTTGTTTGGGGCCTTACAAGTCCTTACTCAAAAGCTAGCTCCACACTGCTGCTCTGTGGCTTATTACTCAACTGAACTATATCCTGTATCAGCAGGGAATAATTCCCGTGCCAACATGACAGCAATAACAGCAACTATCATGAAGAAGACCAAACCATTGGTTCTGGGTCACCCAACCACTGTGTGTCCCCCACATGAAATAGAACTGATTCTTAAAACACATGCTACACAAACATCGTCCCCACAAAAAGCACATTGTTATGAACTAAAAATTTTTAAACCAGACAGTATTACTTTGAAAAGATAAATTGTTTTGAATTTTGGCAACTTTATTCCCTCTTCCCTCTGATGGTGAGTTGCATCATGATTATGCTGAGGTAGTGTTTCACTCCATCCAACTATGAGAAGATCTGTGAGATCACCCACTAGAGAACTTGGATCTAACCCTGTTCACCAATGGATCTTCATACTACAGGAACGAAAAATGACACACGGACTATGCAGTGGTGAGACACTTAGAGGTACTTGAAACAGAACCTCTACAATCCTTGGTGAGTGCCCAAGGAGCTGAATACACTGAATTAACAACATGTCCCTGATGGGGACATAATCAATGAGTGACTATGCTGATTCTAAAAACACTTTTGGAGAGTGTCATGCAGCATCTGTGCTATGTGAAGAATGAGAGTTCATTACCTCGGCAGAATAGAATATTTCTAGTGGAACTGAAATCTGAATGCTGTTGGAAACTATTAAACTTCCAAGGGAAATTGCTTTGGTGCATTTTCCAGCTCATACCAAAGGCTCCAATGAAATGGAAAAATAATAAAATTACTCAAACTTGTAGTCAGATAGGTTTAAAAGTGCCTGAAGTTTAGGAATAGTACTATAGGATATCAGGATATTGGAAATACCCCTCCCCAACCTCTAAAGTTGTCCTCAACAGGAACAGTGTTTGGCAGACAATTATACCCGGGACCTTTGTCCCTGCTAGGGCCAGCCTCTTAGATGGAAATGAGTGGGTTATCAAATGTGCATGGAAATAGAAAAAACATCAACAAGAAAATAAAGCACAAACCCAATGGTTTCAACTGATACCAGCAGGAATGCAAGTACATGATATCCAGTCTGAGGATACAGTAATGATAAAAGTCTACTCTCGCAAAGCAAAGTGGGACCATAAATGGGACAGTCCATATACTGTGCTACTAACTTCTTATTTTGTTGTAAAAGTTACAGGGAAAGACAATTGTATTCATCACTCACATGTTAAATGAATTTCTTAAGAATATCAGTTGAATGACTGACACTGTCGCAGAACCCCATCAGTCCTGCAGTATGGTCTGCTTTGATTATTTTGTTACAATTGAATTTCATGTCATCGTAGAAGGTGTTCTAATAATTGGTTTAGGGTATTTGAGTAAGGGAAGTATAAGTAAGGAAGCTGCCTCCAGACACATAAACTGGTGTGACAATGCAAGTTGCTGATAATTTGAGAATAACATCCAGATGATGAAATATGTTTGTTGTGCTCAGCCTGTTTATCTCTAATTGTATAGTCTTTATTCTGATTATATGTGAGAACTTGTGATATTGATACTCAACACTCCTTGGATCCTTTTTTAGTAATACTTTGTATATCCAGAATGGGTGGCGACCCTAATAGGCCAATTTCAGAATAACATACTTCCTGGGTTTCTTCCATTGTATGACACTTTTTATTAATAGTACAACAGATAACTCTTATCTGGGTATTGCATCCATACAAGCAATATCAGACCAACTAAAATGGTGTTTCAAAACTGAATGGCTTTAGATTTATTGTTAGCCAGTCAAGGGAGTGCTTGTGCAGCTATTAATCTTGATGTTTCTATGTTAATAACACAGGCAAGGTGTTAACAAATGCTAACTGTTCAATTGTTAGTCTCCCATTTACAGCCAGGCACCCCAAAAGATTGGTGGGAAACATTGTTCAGCAATTGGGCAATTAATTATTGGTTATCAAACCTATTAGCCACTCCTGTTAAGATTTTACTTCCTGTAGTTGTTATGCTCTTATTGTTCTATTTTTCAGCATGTTTAGACTTATTGAAGAAATGTAATACTTAGGAGCATGCAAGGGTATAGACACATCCTTCTTGATGACCCCTTATAAAGCAGGTATGCCTATAAAAACAGAGGGGACTGCTGTTCAACTTGCTATATTACTTATAAAAAACTTGTTAAGCATAACTTGCTTAGCATTAGTAGCTAAATTTTCTGAAGCCTTAGGCTGCAAGACTAGATACCCTGAACTTTTACCTAGTTTAGTAAAAGGAGGTCTCAGAGCCAGTTCACAATGAAAGATAAGGAAGCAAGGAAGGCCACTACCCCTTCAGCAGAAGCTGCAACCTCACAGATAAGAGAAGAAATGGCCTGCCTAGAGACAATTAAGAGAATCAATGAAGAACAAGAAGGCCCCAGACCCAAATATTATTATTGGACCAAATTGTCATGTGAGGGCTGGGAAACTTAGACTGTAAGGGTATAATAGCCTGTCACAGACATCTTTTATGGAAAATCCTTTCCTTAGGATTTTTCCTCCTGAGAAGCTGAGAGGCCTCAGGAACAAAATGTAAACATTGATTATCTGCTGCTGTGAAATGCAACAGGTGGAGCTTTGATTGGCCCATGTTGGATGTTTGTAATTAATGGCCAATCACAGCCCAGCTGGCTCGGACAGAGAGCCGAGCCACAAACCTTTGTTATCATTCCTTCCTATTCTATTCTTAGCTAGCCTTCTGATGAAACCTTTTCTTCTATTCTTTTAGTATAGTTTTAATGTAATATATATAATAAAATAATAAATCAAGCTTTCTGAAACATGGAGTCAGATCCTCATCTCTTCCCTCAACCTGGGACCCCTGTGAACACCGTCACAATAGCCCAGGTATTCTTTGTTCAGGGTCCCTCTCTGGAGGCACCTAGTTTGAGCTGTTTCTACTGCTGTACCACTCAAATAAATTACCTTTCCAGATTTAAATCTAAATCTGCTACAGGATACCTAAGGTAGAGAAGCCTCATTAACATCATTAACCAAGACAGGCAAATCTACTGGCTATAGGAGACAGATCTACCTTATTCTGAGTTGTTGTCCGGTATACTTTCTTCACATTCAAGGTCTTGCAGTTCTATAACTTGCATTTTAGAATTTCTTCTTTCATACCACACATCAAAAGGCACATGGGGGTCCTCAAATGTCCCAGGGTCAGATTCAGAGTATCCTTTGTAGGGTGGAAAGCTCTCTCCCCAGGAATTGTGGTTGTGGATGATAGAGTGAACAGCAACAGTCACTGAAGCTGAGGCAGTCACAGTAGTAATAGGTTGGAAGTAGACTGGTTCTGAGCCCCTCATGGCACCAAACACTGGGCTTTTTATGTTATAAGAAAAATCCTTGTGACCCAAGCAGTCCCTATTGCTAGGTCCTGTATGCTGTTCAGCAGAAATTTCAAAAGTATCACTGCAACAGCAGTAAGGAGGTGATCTCAGCCCTTCCTTTGTTTCCCATTTTGGTTGTCTGCCCTGATGCTGTGAATGTTGAATGCCAGGCTCTGGATCTAACTGAATTCTGGGACTTGACTGATACCTTGTCTCTGGCTGAACCACCTGAAAGGGACACATGATTATGCCTCTGACAAAGCAAGGCAAACATGCTACACTTCCAACATACTGCTTCATCTTTTCAAAGAGATGGATAGCAAGCACTTGATCTTAACTCATTCAACAAGCAGAACTGCAGGCATTCATAAAAGGCTCCACACAGCATACATACACAGTAAGTTACTGGGGTACTTTGTACAGACTGTAGGAATCTGTTCTGGATTTCTTTAAAAAGCATGAAGCACAGGGGCCACATCAATCAATAAACTGTGTCCAACTTCAAATGTGACTGTGCTTGTACCTATTTTTAGGCCTCTGATGAACAAAAAGAGATTGACACTGCAATTCAACATGCAACAGCATGGGGAGCAAGAAATGGAACTTTTTACACTTTCTTTTGAAATTGCAGTTATGTCAACTCATTAGCAAGATGGAACAGATACAAGATTTGACATAACCCTGAAACTGTTTTTTTTTCCTGGGCTCTATAAGTCTTTCTCCCCAAGTGAGCTGTCCAGAGAAGAGGCATATGAGATGTTGACACATGTGGGACTGTATGGAAGAGGTTTGGATGTTTTAAACTTCTTCCCACTTTCTTTCCTGGAGGTCACCCACAGCAGTCATTGAATAAACAAAAATTTATCTTTTGTGGCTGGTGCTAATATGATTCAACAGCAATTACATATGCTGAAGACCTCAGTGTAGCATTCACATTCTCTGAAAAAATCCCTTCACCCAGGATTTTTCTCCTGGGAAGCTGAGAAACCTCAGAGAAAAGGAAAACAATTCTCATCTCATTTGCTTCTCCTGTGTTTTGCTCCTTTGGAATGTGTTTGGAGATTGTTTACCCACACGTGATTGTTTAATTGGATTCTGGTGTGAGTTGTTTTGACTCATTGGCCAATTGGGGCCAAGCTGTGTCAAGACTCTGGAAAGAGTCACGAGTTTTCATTATTATCTTTTTAGCACTGAGTAAGTATCTTTTATGTATTCTTTAGTATAGTATAGTTTAGTATTCTTTAATATAATAAAGTATTATAAAGTAATAAATTAGCCTTCTGAGAACATGTAGTCAGATTCATCATTCCTGCCTTTGTCAGGGCATTCCCTGCAAATACAATAAGTGGTGACCCCAGATGCTGGCTGTAGCCTGAGCTGAAGAACCAAGACCCTGAAATTGGACGGAGTTCGCAGCCAAGGCTGAACACGCGAGGATCTGCTGAATCCTCTTGGAGAGTGTCCAGAGACCCTTTGTGGATGCCACGGGACCCTGGGCAGCCCGCTCGTAGCCGGACACTGTTGCAAGGTACTGTTAACCCTTCCCCTCCCGACAACACTGTCCTTCACAAAATATGGGATGATGGTTGGGAAGAGGTCCCCTCAGAAACGGAAGTTCAATTTTCTCCGTCAGAGGAGGACATTATTTGCATGTGGAGATTTTGGTCTCTGCAGAACAGAATTCTTATGTTGAAGAGACATTTCTATGAGTTTTTCAGATGGGTGAAAGCTCATGGGTTTTTTAAGGATGTGGAATCCTTCCTGGATCCGAGAGCCTGGCAGCCACTGGATCTCTATTTTAGAGAGAAGTACAAGTGGGGTGAGGGAATGTCTCAACATTTTCCAGTGTATGCAGCTCTTTTCTCTATTCTGAGGAAGAGAACCCCCTTGGAGGGGAACCTCGCCTCGCGCAGGGGTCATCAGCCCCCCCCCACAGCTGGCAGAAGAAGAGTCCATTCAAGGACAGAAACTGCTGGTTCCTGTCCCCCCCGCACGTGGGAGGGGAAGCCCGTTTTGCCCACGGCTCAGAAGCAGCTTTTTCCTGCCTCTCTGGAGCATGCGCAAGAGGAGCTGTTCCCGACCCTTCCTCCTTTCCCCCCTGGGGTGTGTGAGCCGGCTTTGCCGGCTCCACCCCCACCGAGAGAGGCGGCCACGGGCCCCCGGCACGCAGCATGGCCCCTCACTGTTTTGCCCGGGTTGCCAGGCAACGCAATCGCCAGCAGCTGTAACGAGAGCCTGTCCCCGAGTTGCTAGGCGACGGTCCAACAGCGACAGAAACCGCTCTAGCGCCGCCTGCAGCAACCCCTCCCTCGCCCGCCGTGCTGCCCCCGCCACCCCTGCTGGCTCGGTTCCCATTCAGGATGCCTGCTGTGACGCTGAGGACGACGACCAGCCCGAAGAACTGCCCTGCGCTCTGACCGCGGCCCCGTCTCCAGCGGCGGCTGCCGCGGCACCTGCGACCAGCCCGCCACCCCCTACCGCAGAGATAGAGACCGCGCCGGCGCTTCCTCGCGTGCCTCTGCCGCCCCCACCGCCCCCGGCGGTGGTCCCGTCGCCTTCAGAGGCTTCGTCCTCCGCATCAGCGTCTGCGCCGGAGCCTGCGACAGGCCCAGCAGCCCCTCCTGTGATAAACGAGTCCACTGGATTTAAGGATCATATAATTATTTTTATTATTATGCAAGCGAGAATAAGCAAAGTTCAGCGCTGGGCGGCCGGGAGTCTCCGCTCCTCTAGGCTCGCACCGTTCCTATCACCAAAGTCCACCTTTTATTGCCTTCTTCTCCCGGGTTCAGGGATGACGTGGTCTGTCTTTTGCGCTTGCTCATTCAGTTGCTAGGGGGTCTTTTTCTGCCTTCTGGTGGCCGTGGGATGAAGGCTCCAAGTCTTCCTCTTTAACCGCTGAGTGAACTTTTCCTTATAAGGCATATCTATACAGTGGAATTTTCAGAACACTATACGATTCCTGCAAGCCTAAGCAATTCTTGCGAGTTTAAGGATTGTTGTTACAGCCTTCCTCTGTGACCTCTGGGTGAACTTTTCCTTATAAGGTATATCTTTACAATGGAATTCCCAAAGCACTATACGATTCCTGCAAGCCAAGCAACCATATGTGGCTGCACATTTAAGAATCAAGCGGTTTTAGCTATTTAGTTATTGCTTTTATATTGTATAATTATTTAGCTATTGATTTAATTAATGAACAAACGTATTGCTACTTATTACACTCCAAGTTAGTTAGCTATCTTCCCCCGAGGCAGCGGCTGGGACAGCGAGAGAAGACACTGGCCAGTCTCACAGCAGAGGCGGCACGACTCGACAGCTGTTTGCAGGCACCTCCTGGCTGAACACTTTGAAACTCAGTGTTTTTCTGGGACACAGCATTTTTTGCGGGCCGACTCTCGCTTGGTTGGGGGGTTCTCGCTGGGGTTTAGGGTGCCTGGCTCCCCCCGCATGCGCCAGTGGCTTGGGGGAGGTGGTTCTCGGAGGTGCTGCCTCCGGTCCCAAACCCGGAGGGAATGGGAATGGTGCTGAGAAGCAAAGAGCGGGAACACTGTCATTTGAATCACGGGGGAGGGAGGTGCAGCAAAAAGCGAGCATCGCTCGCTTGTTTTGGGCAGGTAAGACCCCCAGATCCGAATGCCCCCTCCCCAGGAAAACCTCCCCTTCCCAGCCGCCAGCAGGAACCAGTGGTCATGGGGGGAGGGGGAGGAAGCGTTGGGTCACTCCTGTTGCCGAGATACTGGCAGCATGGTGGGGGCGGGCTGTGGGAACGAAGACCCCACCCCGCGGGCCAGGTCTGGGGCTCTCGGCCCTCACACCGGGGCCTAGGCCCCGGCTCACCCATCGCCGGGTCTGGTTTCCCTGGCCTGTCCACCAGGTCCAGGGACTCTGCCCCACCCAGTGGTGCAGGGTCCAAAAAGCCTCTGCTGATGCTGGTCTTTCTGAAAAAAAAAAAAAAAAAAAAAAAAAAAGGTGGAAAAGGCTGACCTCTCAAAGTACTTGAAAGCAACGAGTCAGCCTTGGCCCAAGTGTTTCAATTAAGGGCTGTGGCCAGGGTATTCCAGGAATTTTCTCAATATTGATTGATAACTATCAATGGATTTCAAATAGTTGATGGTGATTTTCTTTAGCAGTTCTTTGTTTCGGGATTCTGCAAGTCTTTTTCAGGACCAAAAGGGACTTTCATGGATGTCAAAGATCAACATCTCCAGTCAATGGACCTCCTCCTGAAACTCAGTTGTTTGGACTTGAAACAGTGAACATTTTTTTGTATGCTGTTTGGGTTTCTTATATTGTAAACCTTGTTTTAGATAGGATAGAAATAGATATTCTACAGGTAAAGAATCTCCTTGATCATTCTACGTCAGCACTTGATTGAGGTTTTGATTGGCAATGGATAAACCTCTTGAGACGGGTTTGTTCTCTCTTCTGCATGGGCCCAGCAGAAGAATTACAAAGGCAGTTCTTTTTATTTTAATTATACTGAGAAGGGTGAAATGTGGCATTCACATTTTCTGGAAAAATCCCTTCACCCAGGATTTTTCTCCTGGGAAGCTGAGAAACCTCAGAGAAAAGGAAAACAATATTATCTCATTCGCTTCTCCTGTGTTTTGCTCCTTTGGAATGTGTTTGGAGATTGTTTACCCACACGTGATTGTTTAATTGGATTCTGGTGTGAGTTGTTTTGACTCATTGGCCAATTGGGGCCAAGCTGTGTCAAGACTCTGGAAAGAGTCACGAGTTTTCATTATTATCTTTTTAGCACTAAGTATCCTTTATGTATTCTTTAGTATAGTATAGTTTAGTATTCTTTAATATAATAAAGTATTATAAAGTAATAAATTAGCCTTCTGAGAACATGTAGTCAGATTCATCATTCCTGCCTTTGTCAGGGCATTCCCTGCAAATACAATACCTCAGCTTTGGTGCCATAATTTTACCCCCAACTTGATTTTAAATGAAAGCCTTCACATCCTGTCTACAAGTGCTCCATATTTTGGCACAGTCACAAAGCATAATCAGACCACAACATGAAAGAAATATTATAGTCTTCCCTCAAAAAAGGATTTTAATTAAAAAAAACCCAACCAAACAAAATTATTCTTGCCATCCCTCCAGTCAAAATGTGAGCTACTTACAGTGGATCTTGCAAAGACAGGATTCTCAGTGGCTTCTATTTTTACTTAATGGACTGGTGCCAGAGAGCCTCGAATAGCCTCATACTGATGGAGCTCTTTACTGATGCCTGCATTTTGCGAGCTGTACTCAGAATCAGAGGAATCTGACTCATTATTTTTATACCCAAGTGGCAGTGCAAACCTCATAATGCTGGGAGGTGGCTCAGAAGATGGAGTAGATAATTTGTTTTGTCTACTGGCTGGAGAAACCTGATAATGACAGGGATAATTATTAGTATTCAGTATCATTCACTTAGCATTACCCTTATTATTATTAGCACTTAATAGAAAAATTCTTTGGCCAAATACACATTTTCATGCCATGAGAAAATTAGCACTAGTTTTCTGATCGACACCTGTATTACAATTTTAAAAAAACATGAAAGAAAAAGAAACATGATCTCCATCTCAGGAGATGTATGCAAATAGGATTATACATATTTCTCTATGTATCATTGTCTCAGCAAGTACATACCTGTACATGAACATGCACTGGCGCAACGCCAGTGCCCCCATGAAAATACATTCTCCCTGGTGTCTACTGTGAGATGTGACCTGGAATAGAGCAAAGCAGGCTCCAACTTAGGAATAAAGAAGAGAACACTTTATTAACCTACAACTACATGTAAAAAGAAAACACACAGAAAGAATGAAAACCTTCCAAAAACATTCTTCCTCCCCCCACCAAATTTCCAATTTATCCACCCCTCAGATCATCAATTCTCAGTCCATCCCCACCCTTCAGATAATCAATTCTCAGTTCATCAAGGAGAGAGGAGTCCCTCTTGTGCCATAGGCTTCCCCTAGAAACACAGTTGAAACCTCGTGTGTTTCCATGTCACATGTGGCACCGCCCCGAGAACATTTGCCATCGTGACTCTTCCTTTCATGCCCAGTGCTCTCACCACTGCGCATGGACCAGAACTGCTTCTAGGGTTTTCCTTTCACGGGTGCTTTGCCCAGTTAAAAAAAAAAGCACAGTCTCTCACTTTCGGGACACCTGTCCCCCCCAAATTTCACCCCCTGGGGCCGAGGGGTCTCAAGAACAGAGATCTTCTTCTTCCCTGAAGACGGAGTGTCTCGGTCCCTCTGCAAGACTCTCAAAGACCCTGGGCCAGTCCCGAGTCGGCAGACACCGGGGAGGGCAGCCCCGACACGGCCGACAGCAGGGAGACACTCTCTGTGCCCCGAGGGTACTGAGGGCACCTAGGCTGGTTGCCTTCGCTGCAGCAGAGACATCGGTAGAAGAGAAAGGGCCGACTCTCAGCAGGGGTTAATCCAAGGTTTTATTAGGAGTCCCGAAGGAGCTCCTGCACCTCAGGGGGCTTCCTGCCGAGAGCCCCGGGAGATGTCCCAAGGTCACATTTAAAGGGAGGTGGAAACCAAAAGTAGATAACATTTTACCAACCAATAGGTATCTCTGAGGGATGGGTGCTGGGGGATAGACACACAGAACAGCGTATGGGGCAGGGCTTGGGGGGCTGACCCCTAGCCTCTGGCTAATCACTCGATGACTTGGACCGAAACTTCTGGATGGGGGGGATGGGATGCCGAGTGATTGACAGAGAGCCAGGGTGGGGGTTTGGGGATGATCTCATCCTGGGAGAGGGATAACACAGGTAAAGGGAGGGGGGTACAGTCTGGGATAAACCATTTGGGAAAAATATGGGAATACAAAACAAAACTACTTCAAAGTATTACAAAATATAAAAACGCACTACAACATCTCCCTCTTTTCGTTTAAATAAAAAAAAAGGGAGAGGCACCTAAACATTAAATTTCAGCTCGGAGTGATATCAAGCTGATCAAATAACAAAAAAAACCAAACAAAACTAAAAATACAGACTTCAGTATGGATTTGACCCAACCCGAGAGTCCCCATCCTTGGAAAAGTCCGTCCATCCAGTCTGCTGTTTCTTGCTTGATGTCTTGGACCATTTGTTGCATCTTCCTGATGATTTTGTGGACATCCTCAGCCTTGGATGACAGATTCAGGCAAAGATTCAGGCAACAGAGACCTTCAAACTCTTCCACATCTGACTTCGATGGATGGCTGTCAACATGAGCAGCAGAAGGATGGGGCTCATTCTGATGGTAGAGGGGTTGAGTTCAGATCAAGGGGAAACACTGAAAAGACGTGGTTTTTCAGGAAACTGAGTCAGGAAAAGGTTTTTTCAGCAGGGGCTGTTTCTTTGTCTCCTGTGGTAAAATGGTTGGCTGTGATAGACTCTGCACAAGGCAGTGTAGTGGTGGTGTGCCTGTTGAAAACTTCAAATAGAAATCATTAGTTTAAGAAAAGGATGGTTACTTTAGGGAAACTTCATGCTCTCTCTGGTATTCTAAAGGAACTCTGGGGATAGGGATTAGTGGAGGGAGACCATGGGAGAGGGGAAAGGGTGGTAGGAATTTGTGGGAACATAAAAAAAGGGTAATAGGACAATGGAAAGAAGAAGGGGAAAGTGGGAGGGGGGTAGGAAGGCCACAGAAATTGGGGAAGGGTATTAGAAGTGGGACTTATCGGACTGGAAGGTTCTTTTATTATAGACATGGGCTTTTGAATGCAGGGCAGCTTGCCCTTGTTCTGTGCTTTTCTTGCTTTTAGGCTGTTGCTGGGGCTTGATGGTTGTTGGTTTTGGGTTCTATTTCCTTGGTAGACATGTGGAGGACTTCTATGATGTAGATAATATTTTACAGGTTTGTAGTCTGGAGCATGTTTACTGCCTTGTACTGGAACTCCACCAGGTCCTGTCACATCGGCTGCTTGGGGGCCTTTTCTTCCTTGTACTATATTAAATTCCACAATTTCTCCATCTCCTAAACTGGGGAGATATTTCCTGGGGTTATTCTTTTTTATAGCAGTCTGATGAACAAACACATCTTCTTTGTTATCATTCCAAGTTATGAAACCATATTTGGTTTTTACATTGAACCATTTTACTGTCCCCAAAATGTTCATGGCAAGGACTTTTTTACCTTTGCCAGTGGGTTTGTGTTGGTGTTGCTGGTGCGCTGCCATATGAAATGCATTCCGCTCCTGGTGCTGACGGCTGTGCTCAGGCTCGGCCCTGTCCTGTGCTGGAATTGAACACACCCTATTTTTGTCATAGCGCTGGGAAAAAGAGCACTCTTTATTCAGTTTTTTGAAAGGTTGTCTTTTGGGGAATTCTGATCTTCAAGGTTATTGTATTTAAAATCTAAAAACTGCTTTTTCAGAGGGCAGTCAGGTATCCAATGCCCTAACTTCCCACAAAGATGGCAAGGTCGATTAGAGTTGGAGATTCTCTCTTGTGGCATCGTGACACGCTGAAGCTGGCTGGTGAATGGTGGATCAGGGGCATCCACAGCTGCAATCCTTCTCTGTGGTTTTGGTCTCTCGTCCTGGTCAGCAAGGGTGATGGTAACTTTCCTCTCACACACTTCTAACATTGCTTGTAGTGTTGGTGTTGGCTCGAGAGGCAGGCTCAGGATGGCAGCTTTACACTTGTCATTGGCATTTTCTTTAGCAATCTCGGTGAGGATTTCCATCCTGGCTCCTTCGTTCTGAACTTGCAATTCAACAGCTTTTCTCAACCTTTCCACAAAACTCAAAAAGGACTCAGATGAAGATTGTGTTATTTTCAAATAATTTTCAAGCGGAACACCAGGACGGAGCCCAAAGAAAGCTTTCTCAGCTGCTCTAGCACATTCTTTGAAAACCTTTCTGGGAATGCCCTCTGCCTGACTTGCTCCATCCTCCTATTCCCCTTGTCCACAGAGATGGTCGAGAGATATCAATTTACCATAAACATCATGGACAGTAGCTCCATCAGCCCACAGAGCTGGTAAAATTTCTCTCAATCCTTTTTTCCATGCTGCATCCCACAAGAGATATTCAGATGAGGATAACAGGCAGGAAAAAAGGTGTTTGATATCAGTGGGGGTTAAGATATTAGCAAAAAGTGTAGCTTTAAGGAGTCCTCTAAAATATTCACTTGATCTATCAAAATCTTTTTGGGCTTTGGCAAGTTCTTTGACAGAATCAACAGAAAGGGGGGTATAATGTGGCTGAATCCCCCCGTTTAAATCTGAAATATATGACACAGGGGCTGCAGAAAGAACCAGTGATGTTTCCGGCTTCTGGCCGCCAAACTCAGAATCTCTGGTTTCTCTGACCTGGGAGCCGGAGGGCGGGCTGCGGGAGGGGCGGAGGGAGGCTGCGGCTGGTGGGCAAAGCCCTGAGGGGGCGGAGGGGGGCGGGGCCGGAGCAGGAGGAGGGGGCGGGGCCGGGGCAGGAGGGGGGGCCGGGGCCGGGGCAGGAGGAGGGGGCGGGGGGAGGGTGTGGGGAGGGCAGGTTTCGGGGGCGGGGTTTTCTGAGCAGAATGGGGTGTTGGGAGAGCGAAAAGGATTGTGGGAAGAAGAAGAAACAGGCACAGCCATGTGGTATCCACCATTATGGTCTGGGGAAGTTACCTGAAGTGGATCGGGGGTACAAAGGCGGGCACTAAGATTGTGGGACGGGGTATCACCACTTGGGGAAGCAGGGGGAAGGGTGGGGTCCCGGGGAGTTTGGCCAGAACTGTCCGGGTTGGAGACAGGGAGCTTCTGAGGGAAGCTAGGGAGTGTAGCTTTCTTCAGAATGTCTTGGGTCGGGGCTGGGGGTGAGGAAAGAGGGTTAGGAGAGGGACAACATAACTTGGAGGGGGGTAGATCAGGTTCTTGGGAAGCAGAGGTGTTGAAACTGTTCCCGGATGGCTGTTCCTGCATCTTTGAATTAGATTTTACAACATTTCTTATCTGCATGGCTAAAAAAGCAAACTTTGTCGGAGATTTGTCACCTGACTTCCCTGCTCTCAATAACTCATTACCAATTTTGTCCCAAAAAGCCAAATCACTAATATTTTCAGTTGATACATCGGGAAAATGAAGGAACAACCATCTAACAAATTGTTTAACATCTGTTTTTGAAAATCGGATTTTTTCACTCTCAAGAAAATTCAAAAGATGATAGTAGACATCTTTGTGAGATACAGAAAGCTTAGCACCCATTGTAGCTATGATTTTAAGTTTTGTATCTCAAATTTCACCAACCCAGGTGGGGGGGGGGGGGGGGGGGGAGGAAAAAAAAAGCCTGCAGCTGGCAGCCTGCCAAAAATAGAGAAAAGAAACTTTGGCTCTCTGTGGTGAGCCTGAAAACAAAGGCAGGGAAACACCCCCCTCCCAAAGAGGGGAGAAACAGGAGAAAGGTAAAACTTACCAATCCAGCTGTAGGACAGGAAAACGGGAGGTCCTGGGATGGTGACTTCTACCTGAAACTGACTTTTGAGGGTACTTCAAAAGCTACCAGTTTCCTCCACAGGAGAGCAACTCACTAAAACGGAGTGTGTTCTTCTGAGGTAGCTTGCCGGCCAAAGGCTTTGCGAACAGTCTGAAAGAATGTCCGAGCCCGGTCCGTGAGCTCCGGGAATGATCTCAGAGCCGCACGTTGGTCGCCAAGCTGTCTCGGTCCCTCTGCAAGCCTCTCAAAGACCCTGGGCCAGTCCCGAGTCGGCAGACACCGGGGAGGGCAGCCCCGACACAGCCGACAGCAGGGAGACACTCTCTGTGCCCCGAGGGTACTGAGGGCACCTAGGCTGGTTGCCTTCGCTGCAGCAGAGACGGCAGAGACATCGGTAGAAGAGAAAGGGCCGACTCTCAGCAGGGGTTAATCCAAGGTTTTATTAGGAGTCCCGAAGGAGCTCCTGCACCTCAGGGGGCTTCCTGCCGAGAGCCCCGGGAGATGTCCCAAGGTCACATTTAAAGGGAGGTGGAAACCAAAAGTAGATAACATTTTACCAACCAATAGGTATCTCTGAGGGATGGGTGCTGGGGGATAGACACATAGCGTATGGGGCAAGGCCTGGGGGGCTGACCCCTGGCCTCTGGCTAATCACTCGACGACTTGGACCGAAACTTCTGGATGGGGGGGATGGGATGCTGAGTGATTGACAGAGAGCCAGGGTGGGGGTTTGGGGATGATCTCATCCTGGGAGAGGGATAACACAGGTAAAGGGAGGGGGGTACAGTCTGGGATAAACCATTTGGGAAAAATATGGGAATACAAAACAAAACTACTTCAAAGTATTACAAAATATAAAAACGCACTACAACACCGGAGGGCACCACCACCACCCTCCTCACCCATTGTCTCTGTTCATGCACTCCTTCACATAACATCACTGAACTCTCTTGGCTCCAAGCCATTGCCTCCCCCCTAAATGCAGTCTCTGTGTCACAGGAAAAATGGTTCTGTCCATGGCTATACAAGAAAAGTCCAGTTAAAGGCAACTCCATCACCTCCGCCCACCCAAGATTCTTCACAACTTCTCTGGTGGCCCATTTCCTCTTATCTCGTCTCTAGCTCTCTTCTCATTCAACTCCAGGAGGATTAGCATTTGTAAGGTTTCCATCATCCAAGAAAAGGGTTAAAAATCTCAGGCTCTGCCTGTCCAGAACTCCCACAGCTGTCCTGCTGGGCACCGTGCTATCAAATTTCAAGGTGGCACAGGCACAGGCTGGCTCTCTCTCTCTCTCTCTCTCTCCTGTGGGGGGGTTGCCCAATGCCTCTTGGTGCTCCTCTACCCTTCCATCCTCAGGGCCCTGGCTCACCTCACCCGGCCACATGGCTTTCCCTCCCCTGCCCAGCCCGTAGCAGCTGGGCAGGGGAGGTCTGACCTGTTTCACCGCTGGAACCCAAGAGAAAGTTTTCCTGGGAGTTCTCTGCTTTTAACCCCCTGTGTTCTCCGAGGCATATCCATGTCCTCAGTGGCCACACCACGTGCCAATATTCAAATCTGAGCACCTATTGGTTTGACCACAGCATCCCAAAAATCTCACTTCCTCTCAAACCAGGACACACACTTACACTTATAAATACAGAAAGAATTCCTGGACTTGTCTTCCTCTTCAGCATACATTAATCACAGAATCATTTAATTGTTTGGGTTGGAAGGGACCTAAAGATCATCTAGTTAAAATCCCCCTGTCATGCACAGGGACACCTTCCACTAGAGCAGGTTGCTTAGACCCCCATCCAACCTGGCCTTGAACACTTCCAGGGATGGGGCAGCCACAGCTTCTCTGGGCAACCTGTGTCAGTGCCTCACCACCCTCACAGTAAAGAATTTCTTCCTATCATTTAATCTAAACCTACCCTCCTTCATCTTAAGGTCATTCCTCCATGTCCTATCACTACATTCCCTTGAAAATAGTGCCTCTCCAATTCACTTGTAGGCCCCTTTAGGTACTGGGTCCTCTAAGATCCCCTCTAGAGCCTTCTCTTCTCCAGGCTAAACAGCCCCAGCTCTCCCAGCCTGTCTTCATAGGAGAGGTAGTCCAGCCTTCTGATCATCTTTGTGTCCCTAAGCCACATGATTTCATAAATAGTATGTATAGTATGTTTCAGTGTCTAGCTGAAAAGAGAAATGGATACACATATTTACAATATATGCACATATATATATATATATATATTTTGAATGAGGGACAGGCCATGTATATATCTAGAAATATAAGAGATTATGCACTTTTGTCAAAACCATGTTATTAAAAAACTGTTTTACTTTACTTGACTACAGCAACCCTGATACAGCTGAGTTCAAAATCTCTGTTGACAGAAGGAAAAGTGCCAACAAAACTTCAACCCTGGACATGAGGAGAGCAGACTTCAAGTTGCTCAGGAAATTAGTAAGTAACGTCCCCTGGGAAAATGCCTTTTCATGTGCTGGGGTCCATCATTCTAGTCACTTTTTAAGCTCCACATCCAAAGGGCATAGGAGCAGGCAATTCAATATCGAGCTCCAGCTCGATACCTATAAATCTCTAGGGCCTGATGGGATTCATCTGAAAAGACTTAAAGAGCTGGCTGATGTCGTCATGAGGCCTCTCTCAATGATTTTTGAACAGTCTTAGGAATTTGGAGAGTTCCTGGATGACTGGAAGCTCGCGAACATTGTCCCTATTGGCACAAAGGGCAAAAAAGGATGACTCTGGAAACTACAGGCATGTCAGTCTCCCTTCAGTGCCTGGTAAAGTTATGAAGAAGATTATTCTGGGAGGTACTGAAAAATACCGAAAGGACAATGTAGTCACTGTTTACAGCCAGCACAGCTTCGTGAGGAGAAAGTCCTGATTCTCAAACCTGATTACCTTTTATGACAAGGTAACCCATCTGCTTGATCGAGGGAAGCGAGGTGATGTCATCTTTTTTGATTCACTAAAGCTTTCAATACTGTCTATCCCAGGATCCTTCTGGACAAAATGTCCAGCACACAGCTGGATAAACACGTCATGCTATGGTGTCCTGGGTAACCCAAAATGTTATTGCATTCCATATCTATAATGTTATTACATTCTGTATCTATCTATGCCCAAAAAAGGTTGCTGTCTCTTTAAGACCGCAGCCAGAAACAGGGCTGGATGGCATGCCATGGTCCCTCTAAAACGTCTGAGCACTACAGCCGACCTCTTTCTGGCCCTGTAGTCTATGAGTCGGGCAGAGTCTCTCTCTTGGTTTATGCCATAGAGCAGAGGAAGTGCAGGTGGAGGTTTCCGTTTTGGGTTTTCTTTGGGGTTTTTTCCGTTTTTGGAGAAGGTGCATTCTGCAGTCTTGGACTGCCTTGGGGCAAATTCTGGGAGTGACTGCCCACAGTTGTGGCACCAAACCAGGAAAGATTGGAGCGGCCCCACTTCTTGCAGTCCCCAGCCTGCCAGCAATGCCTGGCTTGTTGCAGTGTGATGCCATTTCCTATTTCACCTATCCCAGCCCCCCAGGTGTGCCAAACTCTGCTTTCCCCTCCCCCTGTCCCCAGGCTTAAAAGGAGACGTGACCATGCGGTAGGGATTCTGTTGGGAGCTGTTACAAGATTCAGAGGTCTATCATCCTGGAATAAAACTCTGGATTACAATAGAATCCTCTCCTTTCTCTCTTCACCGTTGCCTGAACCTTTTCCATCAGAGGTAAACTAAGTTTCTACTATGCCTGGATTTGTTCCGAGTGCCTAGCTGCAGCATCCAGCCGGCCAAAGGTATCTCTGAGGTGAAACACCACAGCTGCCGCCTTTGGTCCAGCAGCAAGGGTCAGACGAGGCCAGGCATGTCCCACCCGGAAATATTGGGATTAATATTCCATATATTGGCGCCCAAACGTGTGTCTGCACAAACCTGCAGCCCCAGAACGAATCTCAGAACCTTGGAAAAGCTTTAAGGCAGCTTAGCGTCCACTGGTAGAGCTGTGGATGCATAGCTCTCCAGAGAAACTTCGGGACTGATCCCACAAGAAGTTTCGTGGAATGCTCGTCGCCTCTGGAAAGTGCAGCTCCTTTCTGGTGAGCGAATTTTCCAGGGGAGAATAGGGGAACCCCTCCTGCCCAAGGGGTCCTATTCAAGTGAAGAGACCAGTCTGCCTGACCTAGCGAGAACCAGCTTTGATTTCGGTGAGTATTTCTGCTCCTTGGGGGAGTAGAAGCTCAAATTCCGTCTCTGCCGTGAGACTTGTTCTTTTTTGCTCTTGCATTTAAGCTGCGCAGCCCTGCAGAGCGAAAGCGATACCCTGTAAAGCTTTAACTCACTGTGGCGTGTTTTTGCCATTTTTAGAATTGGCGGCGCCGGCTCAGAGGAGCAGGACAGCTCTGCCTGCCCCTCCCCCAAGCTCGGCAACGCAGCGTGCTCGGCTCTCGGTGCGGGGGGGGAGCTCTCGGTGCGGGGGGGCTGCTCTCTCTCGGTGCGGGGGCGGGGGCTGCTCTCTACATGTGGCGCAGGGGGCCTGCTCTCTACACGTGGTGTGGGGGGGCTGCCTTCTCGGGCGGGGGAGGCTTTGTCTGTCTCTCCATGCCGCGGGGCGGGTCCCGATTCCCTGCTGTTGCTGCCGCGGCAGTTTTAAAAGCAGTATACACAGCTGCATTGTAAAAGCTTTCATCTGATCGTTATCACTTTTTAACCGTGGTCTTTTTGGAAATCGGTAGCTGATTTTGGCTTTGTATTCGGTCGGCGGGACTTTGTTCTGTGCCATTTACATCTAAAATGGGCTCAAAGTTAAGCACAGCACAAAAAGGAGTGTATTATCATATTATTGGAATTTTAGTTAGTGCAAATGTAAAGTTCTCTAAAGGAAAATTGAAACAGTTTACAAGGTGGCTTTTTCTACACTTCCCACAAACTTCTCCTGAGGAAGTCCACAATATTCAGTTTTGGGATAAAGTAGGGCATGAATTGATAACCTTGGGACAGTCTGGGAATACATCTTCAGCTAAATTTGTGTTCTGGAGTTTACAAATTCAAACAGCCTTGCTCAAACAAAGGGAATTGGAGAAAAAGCCAAATATCAAGCCATGTACCTCTGCTCTCCCTGTTTCTCCCCCTTCCAGCCCTAAACCTCTTACCCCAAAACTTGGTATTTTAAAGAGAGCAAATCCTGCTCATGCGCTGGGAAGTCGACTCCCTGAGCATGTTAAAATGCCTGAGTTCCCTTGTCCACAAGGACCTGGCCAGACAGCGTGGAACATTTTCCAAAACCCTGTGTCCCCCGCTCTGAAACCCAGAGCACGTGTTAGTTTTTCAGAGAGCAGTGATGCCCAAAATGGCCCCCAGTCCCTAGGGGCTACCCAAGATGGAGGATGCCACGTGGCACCGTCCCAAACCTGCTCGTCTTCTTCCCAAGATCCCCTTAAGCATCCCAAAATTCCTTCCCCATCCCCCTCTCCTCCCGTTCCTCATGACACCTTCCCTCCTCCCCCCTTTCCTACAGTACCCTCAGCTCCGCCCCTCTACTCCTCCCAGGGGGCATCTGCTGATGTGACGTCACCAGGTGTCCCCGCCCCCTGTTCCCACAGTATCCCCGCCCCCTGCCTTCCCCCGTCTCTGCCCCCTATTCCCATTGTGTCCCCGCCCCCTCCCCGGGTTCCCACGGTGGGGGCACGCCCACTGCATGTCCCCAAACCTGTATCTGTTATCTCAATGCTTCCAATTCAAAGGATACAGGGCAGGAAGCTGCAGACCCAATACAGGGTCCCACTGTCATTCGCTCCTGTTTCATATCAGCCTGCAGCACAAGGAGGAGCAGCCCCAACTGCTAATTGGAGCTCTTTTGGATGACAACTGATTAAAGAGGTCTGTAAATCTCACCGGGAGTATGGCCCACACAGTCCATATTTCCGTGGCCTTTTAAATTCTGAATTGAGTAGGACTGCAGTAGTCCCACATGATTTAAAACAGCTTTTCTCATGCCTCATGACCTCTACAGAATTCAATTTATGGGAATTAGCATGGAAACAACTGCTAAAAGAGGCTCTCCCAGGCTTGCATGCTGATCCAAACACAGCAAAAGATGCTAATGGCATGTTAATTACCATTGAGCATCTCTCCGGTGAAGGCCAATGGTCTTCACACTCAATCCAAGCTACCGCAATTCCTGTAGAAACACTCGAGAAAGTAAAGGAAGCAGCTGAAAAAGCATTCTTTTCCCTCCAACCTGAGGGGCCTTTTGAGCCCTACAGTAAGATTAAGCAGCTGCCATCAGAGCCTTTTCTGAAATTTGTAGAAAGGTTAACTAGAGCCATTGAAATACAAGTTAAAAAAGAGAATGCAAGGGAAGAGGTTTTAGAAGAAATGGTATTTACAAATGCAAATGAACAGTGTCGAGTGGCAATTTTGAGTCTCCCTCTAGAACCTCCCCCTACACTAAAAGATATGCTTCTAGTCTGTAACAGGAAAGTGCCTCTGATGAGTGTTGCTGAAGACACCAGACCAAGGCTGCTGCCAAGACCACCTCAGCGTGTCGCCGTTGCCAGCCCTGCACCCATTCCCTCAGCACAGCAGTACACTGGGCAGCAGCGACGACCAGCAATGGTTGACCCACAAAGCCATGCCTGCTTTGCCACAACCTTGGGCATTGGAGTAACCAGTGCCCCCTGAAAGGGCAATTTGATGAATTTAGAAATGGCACGGGGGGAGAATTACAAGCACTCCCAGGGGGTCAACAACAACAAAAAAACTGAATGGGGAGCGCCGGCCTGCCAGGCGTACAGACACAAAAAGAGCAGGCCAAGGGAATAAGGAAAGTAAAACAAACCAAGCGCGCAGTAATATTACTGTTTCTGTAAGTGAAGCTGATGCTTCAAAGACCACATCTGCTGGTCCACTGTTGAAAGTGAAACAAAATAACCTTTGTTATGATTTAGGTGAACCTATGTTAACCACGTCTTCTGTCAATGAGCCTTACAGGTTGCAGCTGACAGAATCACTCCACCTGAAAGACACTGACTGGCATTTTGTCTCTGTCAATCCAGAACAGAAGAGCACTTGGCACCGAATTCGTTGTAAGTACATCGTCATTGGGGACACCAAACACACACTACATGAGATTGAAATTGCTCCAGGAATGACAACATCAGATCCTGAGCAATTCATTCTCAGGCTGCACTGTTTCCACTCACCCCTGTTTCTTCCCAAAGGACAAATTGTTGCACAAGCTATCCCTGTGCCGTTTTTGCCTGAAGGCACCGAAAAACAAGGGCCCACAGTCGCCCAGGTCCAAGTTATTGGGAAAGACAAACCCAAATTATGGTGTAATGTCAGTGGGGGTGGGGAGTCAAAACGCATTGAGATCCTTGTAGACACAGGTGCAGACTGCACAGTGATCCCAGTACAAGACTGGCCAGCACATTGGCCTTTGCAAAACGTTGCTGGTCACGTTCGAGGTGTAGGAGGCCTACAATTGGCAAGACAATCCAAAAGCATAATATTGGGAATTAGCTGTTATTGATATAAAAGATTGTTTTTTCCATATTCCCCTACACCCTGACGATGCACCGCGTTTCGCATTCTTGGTCCCCACCATCAACATGGAAGCCCCTATGAAAAGGTACCATTGGACAGTTCTTCCTCAGGGCCTGAAGGTTTCTCCAGCGATCTGCCAGTGGTATGTCTCTTCCATGCTTTCCCCAGTGCGTGCAGCCGCAGAAAAGGCCATCATCTATCATTATATGGATGATATCCTTGTGTGTGCCCGCAATGATGATTTACTCACACATGTGCTTGACCTAACGATCCATGCATTGATTGTTGCAGGGTTCGAGCTCCAGGAAAGGAAAATTCAAAAGATGCCACCTTGGAAATATTTGGGCTTAGAAATTGGAAATAGGACCATTGTTCCTCAAAAACTAGAAATCAATCCAAAGATCAAGACCCTTGCGGATGTCCACAAGTTGACAAGTTGTGTGGGTCTTTGAATTGGGTAAGGCCATGGCTCGGTCTGACTAATGAAGACCTTGCCCCTCTTTTCAATTTATTGAAAGGGGGAGAGGACCCGGGTGCTCCTAGGTCTATTACCCCAGAGGCACGGAAAGCTCTAGAAAAGGTTCAGATTGCAATGTCCACAAGACAGGCCAACCGATGTCAGCCTGACCTGCCATTCAAATTTATCATCTTAGGTACAGTCATTTGGACAGCAGAAATATGTTCACGTTAGTGTAGATACCTTTTCTGGAGCGGTCTATGCTTCTGCCCACACAGGAGAATCATCTATCGATGCCATTAAGCACCTCTTACAGGCTTTTTCTTTCATGGGCATCCCCAAGGAGTTGAAAACTGATAATGGACCTGCCTACAAATCCAAGGAATTCGGGAGCTTCCTGCAGCAATGGGGAGTAGAGCACAAAACTGGCATCCCCTACTCCCCTACAGGTCAAGCCATTGTAGAAAGGGCTCACCGTGATATTAAAAGAGTCCTGGACGAGCAACAACAGGTTCTGAAGGTGCAAACCTCCCCACATCCGGTTGTCCAGGGCGCTGTTCACAATAAATTTTCTGAATTGTTCCTTTGGCAGCCTAAACCTGTCCATCCTACGCCACTTTAGGGGGAGCAGTCATACGTTGATGAAAGAAAAGCCTCCGGTTTTAGTAAAGGACCTTGAGACTTGGAAGATGGTGGGACCTTACAAATTGGTTACTTGGGGACGTGGATACACCTGTGTGTCCACCCCCTCTGGGTTAAAGTGGGTTCCTTCCAAATGGGTAAGGCCCTATGTTCCCAAGGTCTCAGAGAAATCGACAGAAGCGCCCCAGGTTGCTAACGCTGCCTGGAGAAGGAAACGCTGCACACGTTCTCTGGAGAAAATTCCATTTAAGCCTCCTATCAGGAACAGTTTGTAATATATGTTTGTCTTAAGTTCCTTGTACCAGTTTAGATCCCACGGTTCGTGTGTAGTCTCAAGACGCCATGAGACCAAGCCTGCTCCTTGTCCTACTCCTGATCATCCCACCAGCGATCTCCTGCATAGTCCCTCAGCCCAAAGCACGTATGGACTACCTTGGCAAAAGACCTCGGACATCAAGAGAGAAACTGACAACTGGCTGAGTTGACTGTTCAAAGGCTGGGGACTCTCGGGCTGGTTGGGATCTATTCTGAAAACTGTAATTTTAGTATTGTTTATTTTAGTTATTGTTATTGTAGTTGTTAGCATTGTTTTCGGACTAATCAAATGCATGGTTCTCAAGTTAGTTTCAAGCTCATCTCCCCCTCCTGAAGTTTACCATTTGGAAGCCCTTAGTGCTCCAATGAATGACATGGAAGCCTCAGTGGAAAGCACTGAACCTCCTGTAGAGGAGGAACTGATTTACCAACCATGGTTTGGCAAGCACTCTGTACCACAAACCCAGTCCTCTTCTTTTTAAACAAAACTAGGGGGAGATGTTGCAGTGTGATGCCATTTCCTGTTTCACCTATCCCAGCCCCCCAGGTGTGCCAAACTCTGCTTTCCCCTCCCCCTGTCCCCGGGCTTAAAAGGAGACGTGACCAGGTGGTCTGGATTCTGTTGGGAGCTGTTACAAGATTCAGAGGTCTATCATCCTGGAATAAAACTCTGGATTAAAACTCTACGATAGAATCCTCTCCTTTCTCTCTTCACCGTTGCCTGAACCTTTTCCATCAGAGGTAAACTGAGTTTCTACTATGCCTGGATTTGTTCTGAGTGCCCAGCTGCAGCATCCAGCCGGCCAAAGGTATCTCTGAGGTGAAACACCACAGCTGCCACCTTTGGTCCAGCAGCAAGGGTCAGACGAGGCCAGGCACGTCCCACCCGGAAATATTAGGATTAATATTCCATACTGGCTGAAGCGAGAAGGCACCAAGTGGCCCCAGCCTGCTGCTTGTGCAAAGGAAAAGGCAAACTCCCTCCATGAGTTCTACCCTTGACTGACCGCCAGCCACCTTTCTCAGCGGAGCTGCTGTCACCAGAGAGATAAGAGAGGCACAAGGCCTGAGGCCCCTTTCCCTTTGTCTCTCAAGCAATGGAGGCATCTGTGGGGGCTGCGATCTTGGAAGGGAGGAATATTCTGCCATTTTAAGTTTCTCTTTGTTTCCATGGAGTTCGTGATGATAGGAAAGATGTGTACTAAAGTCTTCACAAATAATTCCATGGGTGAGGGTATGGGTGTTAACATCTTTGAAATGGGTCTAAATGTCTTTACTAACTTCAAGCTGCAAGTTTGTTACAGAACCCAGACAGTTTGACTCTTGAAATAGACAAACGAGTCCCCACAAGCCTGAGTTTCCAAACTTTTGGGAAAATTACATGTTTAAGGGGGCACTATGTGTTAGGCAGTTTGGGAAGGCTGTACCTTCCTAGTACCTCAGCCAATGGGAAAAGGAAGACAGCAATGTGTGGCTGGGAGTTTAAAAGGAGGCTGTGTCCTCCAAAACCTCAAGAGAGAAAACCCCATGGGCATATGCCCCAGTGGACTCTCCCTTTATTTGAATAAAGTTTCAGGACTCCTCTGTCTTCTTCATGGTCACTGGCTTTTTATAGTGTGATTTTTCTACACAGTGAGATTTAGTAATTTTGTATCTAGTGATTATTTACTATTATTTTTTGCCTGTGGCTGCTTTGCTTGTTAGTAAACTTATTTTTTACACTTATATTTACCTATATTTTGTTACTCCTTATTGGTGGAACAGGATTGATTAAAACAGAGGCAGAGCTCATTTTAGAGTGTTCCCCTTAGACTGTGTTAAACCAAGACAGATGGGTGAGGAACTGGCTCACGGGTCAGGCACAAATAGTTCTAATGAATGGGGTGACATCAGACTGGCGACTGGTCACTAGTGGGGTTCTGCAGGGCTCCATCTTTAGCTCTGTTATCAATAGATAATGAGACGATTGGCTCTCGCAATTAAGGGATGAATATTGTGTGTATATTAAGAGAAGCTTTATTGATGTATAGTTATGTTATTGTGATTTGTTGTTTAGATGTCCTCTATTCTCCCCATAGTTCTCTTTTTCCCCCCTTCTGTATTGTTGCCACCAGACAGCCTAGGTTGTCTAGGACAGGTAGAAAGAAGGCATGTACATATATCCCTTGCATGGGACAGTTGGGAATGGAAAAGCTTGTTGCTAGGGAGGTGCAGCATGACAACACCTAACCCTTCAATCAAGTTGCAAGAAAGCAGTCTCCACCAATAAATGGCAAAGAAGAGTTGACTGGCAGACTTTGGGAGGGGCCAGGGTTTGCTGATGCAACCCCCAGGGGTATAAAAGGCGAAGTATCCGTCTTGAAGACGAGCCAGCCATGTGGTAGGCAGCTACGTGGGAGGTTCCCAGGCCTGTTTTTCCTTATTTAGTCTGTTTGTTGTATTTTTGTTAAGGTTTATTAAACCTTTTAAAATTTTTAAAGTCAGCAGTCATTTCTCACAGCTCTGTGCTATTCAACATAAGTGGCTTGGACACAGGACTTGAAGGGATACTAAGCAAGTTTGCAGATGATACAAAATTTGGAGGAGATGTTGACTAGCTCGAAGGCAGAGAGACCTTGATAAATTAGAGGGCTGGACAATCACCAACCATATGAAGTTCAGCAAGGGCAAGTGCCAGATTCTGCACCTGGTACAGGTCAACCCTGGATGTATGGACAGACTGGGGAATGAGAGGCTGGAAACCAGTGCCATGGAAAGGGACCTGGGGGTCCTGGTTGATGTCAAGTTGAATATGAGTCAGCAGTGCCCTGGCAGCCAGGAGGGTGAAATGTGTCCTGGTGTGCATCAGGTACAGCATCACCATCCAGTCAGGGATGTGACTGTCCTGCTCTGCTCTGTGCTGGTGTGGCCTCACCTCAAGTACTGGGTGATATTAAAGTATTAGGAAGTGTCCAAAGGAGGGCAATAAAGATGGTGAAGGGCCTTGAGGGGAAGCCATATGAGGAGTGGCTGAGGTCATTTGGCTGGTTCAGCCTGACGAAGTAGAGACTGAGGGGACACCTCATTGCAGTCTACAACTTCTTTGTGAGGGGAAGAGGAGGGGCAGGCACTGATCTCTGTGGTGATCAGTGACAGGACCAGAGGGAAGGGCCTGAAGTTGTGTCAGGGGAGATTTAGTATGGATATTTAGGAAAGGTTCTTTATCCAGAGTATATTTGGGCACTGGAACAGGCTCTCCAGGGCAGTGGTCACAGCACCAAACCTGACAGAGTTCAAGAAGCATTTGGACAACACTGTCAGGCACATGGGGTGACTCTTAGGGATGGTGCTGTGCAGGGCCATGAGTTAGACTCAATGATCCTGGTGGGTCCCTTCCAGTCATGGATTTTAACAAAATTACAAATACAAAAATTAGAATGATTTCTATTAGACAAAATAACATCGTTGTTATGAATTGCATACACAACCTTTACCAGTATATACGAGCACAGTTTTCTGATCAGTGACTGGATGAATCTCAAAGTGGCAAATACTCCGTTCAGTGTCTAGACACACATCTTGGGCATTAATAGTGTTGCTTTCACAAATGAATCCTAGATGTTGTCTAGTAACACAAGATTCTAAGTTTACTGTTTGCCACTTTTCATTCACCTTTTGTGCCCTCACTCTGTTCTGAAGGGTAGAGCACTGTTTTTTTATGATTTAATCTTAGTGCAATGATGGGGTGGATAACTTAAACAGTGGCATTACATATGGCAAGCACAAAGGCAGTGGCCACATTAGAAGCAGGATCATAGGTGAAATTTACCATAGTCTACCAGGATTGAAACTTCTTTTCAAAATCAATCGCATTATCTTAGATAACTTTCTGAATTTCAGCTGGAAAATTGCTTCCACCCCCTTCTCATATGATCAAAGCTTCTGTTGTCTGCATCTATAACTGTGCTTATATACAACTGAAAGCTAAAGACACATTTTCTTGAACTGTAATAAGCACTTCTACTATTAGCTTGTGGTCTTGGTGCCTGGTCTTTTCCCACTTTGGCAGTACTTTTGAAATTTGCCACTGGCTAGTTCCTAATGCCAATAGAGATGACTGTAAAGGCTGCTTCAATTTTGTTAGGCCACTTGCTGCAGTGGCCAGCTTATTCATTAGTATTTCTGATTAAATTCTATTTAAAACTCCCAATCCTGTCCCTAATATCCCAGTTAGATCCTTTCTTATTCTGCTCTTGAGGTATACTTGTCTTTGTAACTACGTTGTCCAGCCCCCAAAGGATGTTCTTAGGAAAGAGGAGAAGGCTGGTTGGATTTCTGAGATGTTAATTTGCATTAGCAATTCAAGGTGTTTGAGAGACCATTCTGGATTGAACAACAGTTGTTGTTCACCCACAGTCCTCACTACGTAGGGGCCTATTTCATACACATCAGGTTCAAGTTTGGGTTGGGTCTGAACTGCTTGAGTACTAGTGTGAGTTGTATAAGGTCCTGCCATTGTATAAAGTGTAGTATCTATTTTAAATTTAAACGAGAGCCCGATAGCATCACGAGCCCAAAGGCAAGTCACGTCTACAGGCTGTATTAAGGTGAAATTACACCAACAGTCTGATTTACTTGGGCTATTAGAAACTTCCTAGTGTTTGTATACAGGAGAGGTTGAGACACTAATTGCATCTGGTCTCTCATGAGCCGTCCCATTGTCCACCCAGCACCCTTCCTTGATTTCTTCTCATCTGATCCCTTGAAGTGTCCACAGTTCCCCTTCCTGACACTCCTGCTCCTCATATACTTGATCTCCGTGAATTACTACAGCGGATAGGTTTAAATCTTTTATCTCAGAAGGTTCTCCCATGGATCCAGTATACTGATTAAAAGCCTGGGACCAAGGCCATTCAGCATCGCTTTGGATAGAGGTACTCTCTAATTCTAAGACTCCAGTTATAATTATATACAAAACAATTCTACAAATGAAATTACAAACTACCCCTGGCCGCAATATACTTATTTTGCCCGAGTAAGTTTTAGTCTCAGTTCCTTGTCTCCTGGTGTCATTTCCAAGGGGCTTCTGAGGCCTTTTTCACTCGAGAGTGGTGGATCTAGGCATTCTGCTCCTTGATCTTGATGGCGGTGAAGGTGGTGAGGAGCACCTGGAATGGTCCTTCCCACTGTGGTTCCAAAGTCTTTTCTGTTAGAGACATATACATAATCTCCAGGCTGTATGTTATGTACTGGTCCATCTAGCTCCCTGTTCTGAGTTCCAGCCACGTGTTTCTCAATTTCTCTGAGCTGTTTGCTTAAAGCCACCATGTAGGTGGCCAACGTTACCTCCCCAGTGTGGGTGGACATTCCCTTATGTATTCCATATGGTCTTCCATAAAGTATTTCAAAAGGACTCAGCTTTTCTTTAGCCCGAGGTTTAGTGCGAATTCGCAATGGTGCCAGTGGAAGGGCTTGGGGCCAGGGTAGATTAACTTCCTGCCTGAGTCTTACAATCTGCTGCTTAATCAAATGATTCATTTTCTCCATCTGGCTGCTTGATTGGGGGCAGTATGGAGTGTGAAGTTCTCAATCTATGTCCAGGTGGCTACTAATCTGTTGCAGTATTTTGGAAATGAAATGTGATCCTTTATCTGAGGGTATTGTTGCTGGAACTCTGAAGTGTGGTATTATTTCTTGTAATAATACCCTGGTTACCTCTCGAGCCTTAACAGTTTTGGTGGGGAAGGCTTTTGGCCACCTTGAAAATGTATCTGTCAGTACTAATAAATACCAATACCCCCCTTTCCTTGGGAGTTCTGAAAAGTCAATTTGCCACTGCTGTCCAGGCCCATGGACTCTCCCAATCTGACCGAGTTTTGGCCTGGGGGTATTTTTGGGGTTAGTTTGGAGGCAAAGATCGCACTGTTGGGTCACTTGAGTAATAGTGGCATATAAATTCTTGGCAATGATTCTTTCAATTAAGTAGGTGTTCAGGGCATCTATTCCCCAGTGTGCTTTCTGGAGTTCTTCTTTTACTAGTGACTACAGCAAATGGGAAGGGATTACCAGCTTCCTTTCAATGGTAGCTCGCCCTTCATGGTTATATGTCCCTTGTTGATCTTCAATTCATTTTCTATCTTTCTTATTATATTCCAGCTTACTTTCAAGGGAAATTTGTCCATCCGGCATTAGGGCTCTTTTAATAGTTACCTCACTTTTTGCTGCTTCCTTTGCCTCTCTATCCGCCAGCTCATTTCCTAATTCTGAGCTCACTCTCTGGTGTGCCTTAATATGCATAATTGCTACTTTTTCAGGCAACTGAACTGCTTCCAGCAGCTGGATTATCTCTTGCGCGTGTTTGATGTTCTTTCCTTGTGAGGTTAGCAGTCCCCTCTCCCTCTAGGTGGCTCCGTGTGCGTGCACAATTCCGAATGCCTACCTCGAGTCTGTATAGATGTTTATTCTCTTTCCTTTTGCCATTTCCAAGGCACGGGTCAGGGCAATTATCTCGGCCTTGTGCGCAGAGGTGCCTGTTGGTAAGGGTCCAGATTCTATTACCTCTCTGCATGTAGTCACTGCGTACTCAGCATGTTGCTCTCCACTGGCAACATAGCTACTCTCATCAGTGAACCAGGTCTCTGCATCATCCAAAGGAATGTCCTTCAAGTCTGGGCAGCTGGAGTAAGTAGCTTCAATGGTCTCCAGGCAATCGTGGTGTACTGCTTCTCCTTGATTTCCACTGAGAAAAGAAGCTGGGTTGACAATATTAGTTACCACTATCTCTACATCATCTTGCTCTACCGTGATGGCCTGGTATTTCAGGAATCTCTGTGGTGAAAGCCAGCAGCCATCCTTTACTTCCAGTACTGCGGACACTGTGTGGGACACTAGCACAGTCATTTTTTGTCCCAGGGAAAACTTGCATGCCTCTTGAATATTCAGCACGACTGCTGCTACAGCTCTGAGGCAACCTGGCCATCCCCTGGCCATTGCATCTAGTTGCTTGGAGAAGTAAGCAACTGCCCTCTGGTATGGACCCATGTCTTGAGCCAATATTTCCAGGGCAATTCCTTGTCTTTCATGGGAAAATAGAAAGTATGGTTTTCTTAAATCTGGAAGTCCCAAAACTGGAGCTGACATGAGGGCACTCTTTAGCTGGTGAAAGGCCCATGTGGCTTCCTTTGCCTAGTGGAGATCTTTATCTGATGAACAGTCCATAATTATAAACCCACAGCGGCACCACCCTGCCATGCCTAAGAAGGTTCAGAGTTTCTTTAAAATGTTTCCTTGTTAGCCTGCCCTGAAATTCGTTGCCTTGCAGTAACCTTGTACCCCAGGTAGATTACCTTCTGTTTCACTACTTGTGCCTTTTTCTTTAGTACTCTGTATCCTTGGAGTCCTAGGAAATTTGAAAGGCTTCTTCCTTCTTCCTGTGGAGTTTCCAAGGACTCTGAATCTTTGTAAGTTGTTTTCCAAACAGAGTGGGGGAATCTATGAAGCCTTGAGGCACATGGGCCATGTGAGCTTGATTTTGTGCCCGCTTTTAGGGCTTTCCCATTTGAATGCAAAAATTTTCTGGCTGGCTTCGTGGATAGGGAGGCAAAACCAAGCATCTTTCAGATCTAAAACAGTAAACCAGGTTAGTTCATCTGTTAAACAAGTTAGTAAAATATATGAAATTGCTACCACAGGATATAAATTTTTTGTTATCTTATTGACAGCCCTCAATTCAGTGCTATCAATTATTGGTCTGATTTCTTCCCTATCTTCTTTTTCAGGGGGTACTGCTTAATTTTCACTGATTGTGCCCCTTCTTTAAACTTGATTACTATGAGGGGGCGTTCTTTGCCCTCCCTGGTACACCAGAGGCCCATACCCCCAAAAATACTTGTCCTAATATCTCTTTACTAATGTCCTTCTTAATTTCAATGGCTGTTAATGTTAAGCCAAACACCTTTATATACTTTTGATCATTTACCTCCAGAATAACCTCCCCATTTTAGAATGTTTAGCGAATTGGGCTTATACAAAAACTTGTAAATACCCTATTGTTACTTTTAAGGTTTGCAAAAGTATGCCTTCTCAGACTGGCCAGTTGTTCCCCACACTACAACATAATCATTCTCCACAGGTACTAAAGCTTTATTTAAAACTGAATATATTGCCCCTGTATCAACCAAAATTCCACCCTTTTCCTTTCTTCTGGTCTCACTGCCTCTCACAGAGGGATCTGTTACCTCCTAGTTATGGATGAAATTGAACTGCCAGGAGGGGGATGGGTGCAAATGGGTATACCTTTGGAGCCTGAGTCCTCTTCCCTTTTGGGGAGGTCCTCCTTATCCTCCCTTAGCTTAGGAGGAGCTTTTAACAAATCATATGTACTCGTTTTGTGAGTTGTAATCGCTTTGCATTTCAGCATGATAAACTTTGTCTGATTTCATACATTGCTGTCTTACACTGCATGCTGAACAACACGTTTGATTTGCCTTCTCTTTGCTTTGTTTTCTTTTTCAAGAGCTAACACCAGTAGGTCAGAGGGAGCTCTGAACCCACAGTTACTCTGCCTTCTGAGTGATTCTTTAAGGCAAAAACATATCAGCATATGAGACCTCATCTTATTTGCTTTCCCATTTTAAAACAGCATTAACTGCAATAAGGTATTATAAATCTTTTTATTTTCTGAGCCGCCCCTACTGGCGGCTTTCTCCCAGTGAGCCCCTCCCAAAGGGGCTAGTTCGGGAACCTCTTTGATCTGGTTAGTTCTCATTATCTCCTTCTCCTCATACTATCTTGCTTCTACCCATGTCTCACAGTGTCTTTTCTCAGTTTTTCTTCTTGTGCAATCTAATTAAACCATTGTTTCCACTGACACTCACTTTACTGCCTAGCAGAAGGCTGTGCCTGTTACAGCAAAAACTCTGATATGCCCACAATCACAGACCCCCCCCTCCCGCATCTCAAATTCATGAGAGTCAGGGCTTAAGTTGCTGTGGGAGGATAATTCCTGGAATTCCTTTAATTTGTTTTACCACAGTTAAACATAAATCACCATACTAGTTCTGCGTAAAATGCTGCACTTGTTGCAAACAAAATCCTAAAATCTCCACAAACACAACCCTACAATTCCGAGAATCAAATTACCACCATGCGGGGGAGGAAACACACAAACTCACCAGGAAAGGGGGTATCTCTCAAAGTGCCCACTTTTCTCAGCACAACACAGCACACAACACTTCAGCACTGACCAACATCAGCTTTCTCTGGTCCTCACACACTCTGAACACAATCAAAATAACAGCACACAGTAAAATTCCAGGGATCAAGTCCAAACTACTAGGACAGAGGAACCTCTTGAGTTCATCTAGACACGGGTAAAATGTGCACAATTTTCACAAATCACCACCTTTAAACACAGTAAATGTCCTCACCCACTTTTCTCCATTTATTCCACTTCTCCGCTGGGCGCTCCCTGCCCCCACAGCCTTCCCCAGCCAGCGCCTCAGAACTCCCCCCCGCACTGTAAGTATACTCTCTTGCTCTCTTTTATACACCACACACTCGCACGATTGCAAACACATTAACATTAAGCACACAATGCATTAACCATACAATGTCCGGACACCACAAACACACACATGGGTTCACTCGACCCACCCTCCAGGGTTGCTGGCAGTTCACTCTATCGAACAATGAACCCCCGTTTCTAATCCAGCCGCTCTATTGGCCGGGCTGCCTGCAGGTACAGGAGCAAGGCTGCGCATTCAGATGTCTCTGAGTGACTTACTCAGCAGTCCTATCTCTCTCTCACCCCCCAGGGCCCTCCCTTGATATACATACCGTATCCTCCAGACACCAGCAGGTCCTTGTCTGTCTCCGCAGGAGGCAAGCTGAGACAAGTGGAGCTCCTCTGGAAAAATCCCAGGGCATGCCTCAGGAGGTCCATCTTCCCCTCCACTCCTGCGAGGACAGAGACAGTCTCCTGCCTGGCTCTCTAAAATGATTTGCGGAAGCAAACAAACTCCACAACTTTTGTGAAAGCTGTAAAGCTGGTATGTTTATTACAGCACTGGATGCATGTGGGAATTGTTCCCCTTAAAATGACATGTGGGCCTCTGAGAGCTACAGATCCTTTTTTATCTCCCTCTCAAAAACATATGCATGCAATTTTGCAATAGGTTCATACATATTCATTCTACTGATTTTGCGTGGCATTTGCCACTAATTTTTTTCTTTATCAGAAAGAATTCCTGGGTCATTTTGCCCTGTTTTCTGCAGCGGCCTCTCTGTCTGTTTCAGAGTTCAAGGGGCCCCCCTCCCTTATCTCTGTCCTTCAGCTGAAGCAGTTTCTTCGAGCATAGGCTTTTTGCGAGAACAGGCAGTCAAACTAAACAGCTATGTTTGCAAGCTAAAGACTTAATTCAAAGATGTACATTTCACCTAAATCCAAATAGATTTCTACTCTGGAAAATTTCCACTTTGTCTCACTACTGTATGTGGACATTCGGCAACGCCTTCGTCTCCAGGCAGAACTGGTCTGGTTTTGAGGAGGTCTTGTGTTTGACTCAGGGGAATTCTTGTCAGTGTTTGTGGGAGTAGTGTTTGAAGTGCCTAGGTATGGTTTTATGTTTTTTCCTGGGTACCATCTTGGGCCAGATGGTAGTAGAACACACACATACCCTCTTCCCCAAGTAATCAACTGTAAAGGCCCAAAAAATTGATGTGTTTCTGGGTCCTTCACTAGCACAGGTGGTTTCTCAGTGAGCTTTGCTTGGGTGGTATTTGCAAAGCAGTGAAGTACTGGGGGGTCAGGCTCCGATGTTGTACAATTTAGAAAGTTGATGATGTAGAAAGCCTTTCAAAGTCTTTCAACTGGAGATATGATTTTTGTTTCTCTTCGCTGCTGATTTAGGACTCTTTTGAGGGTTTGATGTGTCCTCTCTACAGTGGATTGTCCTGTGGGATTTGCAGGTATGCCTTTCTTGTGTTCTATTCCCCACTCACTGAAGAACTCTTTTAACTTACGAGAGGTATAGGCAGGTCCATTATCTGTTTAAATCTCCTTTAGTACTCCCAGGGTAGCGAAGGCAAGGAAGAAGTGCTTAATGGTGTGTTGTGTAGTCTCTCCTGGATGAGCTGATGCAAATACTGCTCTAGAAAATGTATTGATCAATGCGTGCACATATTTTGACCTTCCAAAAGGTGGGAAGTGAGCTACATCTGTCTGCCACAGCTGGCAGCTGTTCAGGCCTCGGGGATTGACTCCTGTCCTCATAGACGGTGTCTGGTAGTTTTTGCAGTTTGGGCATGTGGCGACAATAGCTTTTGCTTGATCTTTCAAGAGCTTGAACATTCTTATAAGGGCAGGTAGATTTTGATGATAAAATGCATGTGAAAACTTTGCCTGGGCAAAGATGTTAGGGACATTAGCAGTCTCTATCGCCATGGCAAATGCGTCTGTTTTCCTGTTCCCTTCTGTGATGATACCTGGGTGTGGTAGATGGTTTTTCTGTTGTAATCTTAAGGTCTTCCTTATTGTGAGTTTATAGTGGTTTGTTCCATGTACCCTGTTCGGTTTCCCCAATGGTTTTGCCCTGAAATTGTTTACTACTATTTTCCCGCCTAATCTTATGTCAGTCCCCATGTCAATCTCCCTTCCACCTCCCTGATTTCCAGACCCTTCCCTGCCAATGCTGGAAGTACTGCCCTTTTCCCTTGTTCATCAAATGTAACCCCACCCCTTTCTCTAGAACCTTCCTTGTCTATCACCCTTCCCTCGAAGTTCCATTGGTGTGCCAAGCCTGATCCCCTCCCATGTTATCCCCTATGGATTACCTAGAATCTGATCCCCGACCTAGGTTCCTCCCCTGCTGTTCTACTATTGGTTATCCTCCCCTAGTACCCTCCCCTGTTCTTAAGTTGCTGTTACCCTTTTGGAACTTTGTCACTTGTCTTTGGACTTTCTCGGAGATTAAACCCTCTTGAGAACTTATACAAGTGGCCCCTCTCGTCTCCTTTGTTCTGGCTTCCTCGATTTGGGATTCCTATCAGCAGCCACACAGAGCAGCTTTGCTGCCTCTGGGAGTTAGGCAGCTGTGCTCTACTGCCCCCCAGACCGACCCAAGGGGCAGATAGGGGGCAGCCACTTTTGACACGGGCCAGGAGGTGGGGGCTAGCCAGAGGATCACCAAGTGACTGCCCGTGTCAGCTAGCACACCAACGTGGGGCCCCTCCCCCACTGGAAGGAACCCATCGGACAGGCTGTCCCCTGGGCAGGAGTGCCTCAGAGTGGTGAAGTTTTTGGTGGCATCAGTGCCTCTGTGTGAGCACGCTGCGTTTTTGCCAGTGGTGCTCCCAGGGGAAGAAGAGAAAATCCTTCTCCAGGTTCCTGGGAGGACCTCTTCTGGAACCAGAGACCTTCCTTGCAGTTTTCCTGTTCCAGGAATCATCGGATTGGTGAGTACTCTCGTGGCTGGGTCAGACCTGACCAGGTGTGAGAGTCTGTCTGAATTTTCCCTCATCTGCCTCACGATCGTCATTGGGGGACCACTGAAGAGAAGACCCCCTCCTGTCTAAAATCTCTGGCTCTGAAGGAGAAAGTTACACACACCAAAGGCCCTGAGTCCTGAGAGCACAGGCCTAAGTTATTGTTTTCACAGGTGTTGTTTGCTGTATGCTACACTGAGCCCAATGAGAAGGGGGCACCGTGCCCTTTTTGCAACAATAGCCTTGGAAGCTGTCCCACCTCTTGGCCTGGCTGACTTCTCCTGAGTTCAGGTGGTCTCCCACAGAAGACCCTTGCCTGTTTTACAACCACTGTGACAGACAGACTGAGATGTAAGAAGCCTCTCCATCAAGGACTGAGACATGAAACCCCTATGTGAAAAGGCCCCTCTCCTCCTTCCAAGGACTGGGACTGAAACCCCTAACCCGAGGGAGGTATGTAGGGGGAGGCAAGCTGACCAAACCAAGATGTTTGCCTGCAGGTTGTGACCACTGGACCAAGAAAACAATGGCTCTCGTTTACTGCTGAGAACATGGACTACCTGTTACATCTATTCCTTATTGTATGTTTCCCCCCCCCCTCACAATTCTCAATAGAATTATCATAATAAAAACCTCTGAGTTATCTAGAGATTTTGAGATCTCCCCAACATAACAGGTGGATCCTCAGCTGGACTGGACCAAAGGACTTCCTCTCTACATTTGGTAACTACATCCCCCCCCGCCTTCTCTCTGTCTTTCTCTATCTTTTTCTCTCCCTTAATCCCTCTATCGCATTTTGCTGTGGTCATTCAATAAAGGTGCATTTGTTTTGATTATTACTGCAAATCCCCTGTGCTGTGTTGGTTTTTTGCACCCCGAGATCACCCCCACGAACCATCACAAGCCCCGTTTGTAAGGATGGATCGTGACACCAGGGACTCAGGTGTTGGGTGACTGCATTCCTGGGGTAGGGGACACACAGCGCGCAGTGTGAGCATTCCACCCCCGGCAATCTCCTGGGCCCTTTCCCTTTTGTTCTTCTTGTTTTAACTCCAGGGAGAGGGTGGAGGTAGTGCTAGGTAGACAGGATGGGCACTTGTCTGTCTACTCAGCAGCGAGAGGTTTTTACCCAAGTTGCAGGAACCCTGCAGGAGGGGGGAGTGAAGTTTTCAAAGGGTGTTTTAAAGAGATTTGTGAGATGGCTGTTTTTTAACTTCCCAAAAGTCACCCCCTAAGATGTACAAAAATTTGAGTTCTGGAAAGCTGTGGGTGGGAGACTCACTGAGATAAAAAAAAGGGGTGACCCTTCTGTAAAAGATGGATTCATGCAATTATTTCTGTTAATGTGGGATTTAGTCAAAGATCAAGAGAAGGAAGCTAAAAAGCAATCATCAAGTTTGTCCCCAGTTCTCCCTAAATTCCCTTCTTCCCCTCCCTCTTCTCCTACTCCCTTGTCCCCTACACCGGGTGGGTTGGGGGGAGCAACCGGTCCAAAGGCACAGGGTTGCCACCATCTCCCTGGCTCCCCACTACCCCCTCGGTACCCTCTCCCTGACAGTGTTGGCCACACTGTCAGGAACCTCTCCCTAATCCCTCAATCCACCCCAATTTTCCCAGTTCAAAATCCCAACCTGAGTTCTCAAGATGGGTCCTCTTTTTATTGTAAGGTTGTAAGGAAGGAGCACAAACTGGCGGTCGCCACATGGTGTGGCCCCCCACTTGTGTTTCTTCTTCCCATAATCACTTTCTCCCTCTTCCCTCCCAATTACCTCATCCCTTCCAGCCGCCCCTCGACTCGTCCCTTCCCTCAGACCCCTCCCCTTCCTTTGAGGCAATTAATCTGGCTTCTCCCACAGTCCCACCTACTGCTCCTCCCCTCATTACATCATCAACAGTCCCCACCTCCTCAGTTGTCTCCACCCAAGTATCCGCCCCAACTTCTGCCCAGGTCTCCACCCCTCAGCCCCTAAGCTCCGCCCACCAACTTCCTGTTTCTCATGGTCTAACTTCCGGTTCCCACAATGTCATGGGAACTGGAAGTGGGACACCTGAAAAACCAGAAGACACAGAAAACAATGATTCCTTTTTTGCTGCCCCAGTCATCTATGATGCGAGGGGGAAGCATCCTAGATGGGAAACTGTCTCGTATCAAAACATTAAGGAACTCTGCAGAGCCCAAAAAGAATTTGGCCGCAAAAGTGAGTTTTTTAGAAGCCTTTTAACAGCCACGTTCACCTCTAACACACTGGTCCGTGCTGATTTAAAGCGACTGTTTATGTGCCTGCTCCCCCATCAGAATACAAATTACAGGAAAGAACGTGGAAAAGATTACTCGGGGACCTCCTTCCACAGCTCCTGCAAGTTCCTGAATGTGCCACCCACGCAGATGAGGATGAAATCACTTTAGACCATCTCGTCGGTGAGGGTGACTGGGAACAAGTGAGGAAACAAGCAGGGGGAATTCCTAAAAGGGTGTTAGACCAGATCAAAGAAATTGCAGAGAAAGCCTTCCAGATTATGCCCTCAAAAGAGCCCATTCAACCATATATATCATTAAAGCAGTCTTTTGCAGAGCCTTTCATAGATTTCATAGACTGAGTACATGCAGCTGTCGAAAAAAAGGTAGAAGATCTGAATGTACAAGAAGAACTGATTCTAGAGGTTTCTTCAAGCAACGCAAACGAGGCCTGCTGAAAGGTCATCCTGGCACTTCCATCAACTCCGCCACTGACCTTGGACTTGCTAATTGAGGAGTGTACTAAGAATGCAATGGTAGGGGTGGAAGACCTTCCAAGGAGACCTGCAGTGCAGGAAAGGGCGGCAGCTCCAGAGTCCGTCCCACGAGAGAATTAACTGCCAAGGAGAAAATGCTTCCAGTGTCATCAAGAGGGACACTTTATGCACTAGTGTCCTTTCTTAGGAAAGGCACCTCCAAGAAGGGGAGGAGGAGGAGGAAGGGAAGTTACACAACAAAAAAAACCAAAGTCAAAAGTGCAGATCTGCCCCGTGTGTTGACACAAACATGGGGCAGACCACGGAGAGATTGTAAGTGGTCATGATACCACCAAAAGTAAAATAACACCTTACATACTGGAACTGACTGATTCTTTAATTTTTTTATCACAGGACTGGCACATCATCAAAGCTGAGCCCGGACTTAACTTCCACCTGTGCTGGCCACAGAGCTGTAAGTACCTTGTTGTTGGGGACACCAAGTACACCCTTCCTGAGATCAAAATCACCTGGGGAATTTTACCATCAGATCCGGAGCAAATCGTTCTCATGTCACTCTGTGTCCATCCCCCCCTCTTCCTACTGAAGGGCCAGGTCATCGCTCAGGACATTCCATTGCCTCATAGGGTCTTCGATGACCTGGCCCTTTCTGTTTATTTCACCGAGATCGTAGAAGACAAGCCCCTTGTTTGGTGTGGCCTTAAGTGTGGGGGGCGTTCCATCCAACTACAAGGGATGATGGACACGAGGGCAGATGTGACGGTCATAACCCCACACAAATGGCCATCACAATGGGAGCTGCAAAATGTGCCAAGTAAGGTTTTAGGTGTCGGGGGGACTTAATTGGCAAAAAGATCAAAGACCATTGTACAAATTGAGGGACCGAATGGACAACTGGCTTCTATATGTCCATTTGTTTTAAATTCCAAATTCACCCTATGCGGGAGAGATGCCATGTTCCAATGGAGAGCTAAACTTGAAATCCCAAAGGCTCCCCAGGATTTTTAACAGCGGTCACTGAAGAGCGCTCTATCCAGAAATTGAGTTGGCTAACTGATACACCTGTCTGGGTAGAACAGTGGCTGCTAAACAAACAAAAATTAAGTGTGCTCACCCAAATAGTGGAGGACCAATTAGCAAGAGGAAACATCGTAGAAAAAAATAGCCCTTGGAATTCCCCAATGTTTGTAATCAGAAAGCCAGGGAAGGACAAGTGGCGTCTCCTCCACGATTTGCAGAGAGTAAATGATGTGATCAAAAACATGGGGTCTCTCCAACCAGGGATGCCGTCCCCATCAATGCTCCCCCAAGATTAGAAATTGGTAGTGATAGACATCAAAGATTGTTTCTTTCAAATTCCTCTGCACCCAGCCGATGCTCCACGTTTTGCCTTCTCTGTACCTTCCATCAACAGAGAAGCTCCCATGAAGCGCTACCACTGGCATGTTCTTCCGTAAGGAATGAAAAACAGTTTTACCATTTGCCAGTGGTATGTCACTCGGTTTCTGTCCCCAGTGTGTGCCAAAGGTGGGGGGGTACATTATGTTACATTGTATGGATGACGTGCTTGTGTGTGCCCCCGACAGCAATTTACTCAGCTTGGTGCTTGAGGACACTATTACTGCCCTGTTGGAGGCCAGATTTTAGTTACAGCAGGACAAGGTACAGAAGCTGCCGCCTTGGAAGTATCTGGGACTTGAAATAGCCAACAAGACCATCACCCCACAAAAGATTACCATCAATGACATGCCCGAGACCCTACAGGATCTTCATCAACTATGTGGGTCATTAAACTGGGTCAGGCCCTGGCTGGGGCTCAACACGGAGGCTCTATCTCCTCTCTTCAACTTACTAAAGGGGATGGAGGAGCTAGACTCTCTGAGGGCTCTGACTCAGGAGGCTCAGCTAGCTCTCGAGTAGTTACAATCAGCATTGGCAGACAGGCAGGCCCACCGTTGCCAGCTTGACTTCCCTTTTAACTTCATCATCTTAGGTAACTTGCTGCATGTCCATGGGCTCATTTTCCAGTGGGACAAGGACCAAAAGGACCCCCTCTTAATCATAGAGTGGGTGTTCCTTGGTCATCAACTGTCCAAAAGTATCAATTGACCGCAAGAGCTGATGGCCCAGCTGATCAGTAAGGCTGGGGTCTGGATGCGACTGCTGGCAGGGTGTGATTTCACGTGCATTCACATTCCCATCAAAATATCGACTGGGAGATTAACCAAAGAGACTTTCGAGCAGTTTCTCTGAGATAATGAGAACCTGCAATTTATTCTAGATAGCTATCCAGGGAAAATTTCAATTCACCATCCTGGCCACAAATTGTTTAACACAGAATTTAATCTGATCCCAAAGGAGAAACAAAGTTGTCGACCACTCAAAGCCTTGACAGTTTTCACCGACGCATCCGGAGGGTCCCACAAGTCTGTAGTGACTTGCAAAGATCCTCAAACTCAGCAGTGGGAAGCCGATGTTAAGACTGTTGAGGGCTCCCCTCAAGTGGCTGAGTTGGACCCGGTCATCAGGGCTTTTGAGAGATTCTCAGAACCCATCAGTATTATAACTGATTCGGCCTATGTTGCTGGCATAGTGTCCAGAGTGGAGAATGCCATTTTAAAAGAAGTCTCTAACCCAGCTGTCTTTAGATTGCTCTCGAAACTTATCCATCTGGTTTCCCACCAAGAGCAACCATTTTACGTGATGCATGTGAGGTCACACACTGACCTCCCTGGATTTATAGCAGAAGGAAATAGCAGAGCAGACGCCCTAGCCGTTCCATTAAAGCTGGTTGGCCAACCTAACATCTTCCAACAGGCCAAAATTAGTCATCAGCAGTTTCATCAGAATGTTCCTGGTCCGATCCATCAGTTCTATCTAAGGTGAGATTAGGCCAAGGCGATTGTGGCCACATGCCCGAACTGTCAAGAGCCCTCTCTACCGTCATTGGGCTCAGGAGTGAACCCAAGAGGACTCCACAATTGTGAGGTGTGGCAGACAGACCTGGGAGGTCAGTGTGTGACCTCACATGCATTATATGGTAAGGTTGCTTTCAGTGGGAGATTAAACATGTTAATGTAGAAACCAATTGGTGTAACTTTGGATTGGAAACTTCTCTGAGAAGAGCATGTTCTGCTCTCATTACTATACTAACAACATAAGCTGAATCTGAGACCAGATTAAAGGGTTCGTCTTTGAATTTCTCAAAGGCTCTGACAACAGCTGCTAACTCTGTGATCTGTGGAGATCCCTTTACTATTTGGATGTCAGATTCCCATTTTTGTGTCTGAGGGTCCCTCCAGGTCATTACAGACTTGTGGGATGACCCTGAGCCATCTGTAAAGATGGTTAGAGCTTTGAGAGGTGTTCTACTTTGGACTAATTTTGGAGTCAGATGAAAGGTTACATCATGATTAAAAAGTTAGTGATTTGGGATATGAACTGAAATTTGGCCTGTATAGCTATCTAGGGCAAACTGGAGATTTTCATTGGTCTGGAGCAAATGCTCCAGGTCCCCAGTGGTCAGTGGCAAGTATATGCATGGGAACTCACACCCTGCAAGAGAGCGGAGGCGAGTTCTACCCTTTTTTATTAGATGTGCCATGATTTCCTGGAAGGTGGTAATTGTCTTTGAAGGCTGGCTGTTTGTAAAGATCCATTCCAGTATCAGCAAAGGGTCTCGAAGCTGAATGTCCCATTGGAAAATCAGTCCATAGAATCGAGGTGCTTTTCCCAGAATGATGAACAGAAAAGGCAGGCTGGGCTCAAAGCAATGGGCTTGGTGAGAAGACAGGGCTTCTTGGACCTTGGTGATGGCACCTTGGGCTTCTGTTGTGAGAGTGCATGGAGAGTCCGGGTCCTTGTTGTCACGAAGAAGGTTGAACAGGGGAGCAAGGTCCTCTGTTGTAATTCCTAGCAGTGGACGTACCCAGTTGATGGATCTACACAGGCTGTGTAAGTCTCTCAGGGTTTTTGGGTCGTCTCTTATGGTGAACTGATGGGGTACGATGGTCCTTTCCCGGATCTTGACTCCAAGGTAAGTCCATGGGTTGGTGTACTGTATTTTGTCCTCATGGATCTCAAATACTGCTTTTTCTATGGTTTTGATGTACTTTTTAACTGCTTTGTCTAAGTAAGCTTTTTCTGATGCACAGACCAGGATATCATCCATATAGTGGTAGATGATTGCATCTGGAAATAGGTTCCGAACGGGAGACGGATTGTGAGCAACATACCACTGGCATATAGTAGGTGAGTTTTTCATTGCTTAAGGAAGATAACACCAATGAAATCTTTTGAGTGGAGCCTCTCTGTTAAGAGAGGGAATGGAGAAAGAAAACCATGGAGCATCCTGGGGGTGCAGCTGAATGCTGAAGAAACAGTCTTTAATATCTATGATGGCAAGTGTCCAGTCTCTAGGCAGCATCAATGGTGAGGGCAGGCCAGGCTGGAAGGGGCCCATGTCCTGGATGACCTCATTGATTTTGCAAAGGTCGTGGAGGTGCCTCCACCTGTCTGTTCCAGGTTTTTGCAGTATGAAGACTGGGGAGTTCCAGGGGCTGGTGGTCTTGACGATGTGGCCTTTGGCAAGCTGTTCTTCCACAAGGGCTTTTAGTGCATGCAGTTTTACTTTAGAGAGCGGCCACTGTTCGATCCAGATTAGGTCTTTGCATTTCCAGGTGAGCCGAGGGATATCTGGTAGTGCCTGCTCCTCAGTGGCCCCAATTAGAAATCCCGACTGGGAATACATAGGGAAGCCCCCCATTGAGATAGAACATCCCTGCCCCAAAGGGTGATAGGGGTCCTTACCACAAATGGGTGGATGGTTGCCAACTTGCCTTCAGGCTCTTCGACGAGGATGTTGTTCTTGCTTTGCATAGACACTGTAGTTCCACCAATCCAATTTCGGAAATTTCTAAAAGTATGTGAACTTCTGCCATCTTCTTTGGCTATATTTCGTAGTTGTACAAGTTCTTTATTTGTGTTAGGTTCCCACATTGTTTTAGTGGTGGCACCACCTCTTTTCCCCTTTATATCAATTACTGGGAAGGCAGAAATTCTCTGAGCCAGTTCCCAATCCCCTGCCTGAGTCACTTCTATTTTGATTAGAGCCCATGGATCAATGTCCTCTGTATCAGAATTGGACTTGCTGTCCCTACTGTCCTCAGACGAGGAGTGAGAGTGAGCAGGTGGTGCAGTATGCTTTTCGGGCATGTTGGAGCGAGAGTTTTCAGGGGTGTAGGGGACTGAAGAGAGTGTGAGGAGGCTCATGGCAGAGCTCGGCTAGAGGGAAGCAACAGTAGAGCGGCAATAGCAGGGCCATGGGTGGCACAGCCTGTGCAGGACTGAGGTGCGTGGGGAAGTGGGGTGCCATCGTGGGGGGTCTTGGAGGTGCCATTCGAGGGACCCTGAGGGTGGGTGGGTGGTTGCAAAGCCTGGGGATAGGGGTAAGGTAAGGGAGAAGCGGGGGAGAGGAAGCGGTGGGATTGGCAGGGGCTGCCGCTGCCAAAGCAGGCACGACAGGGCGTGCGGCATGGTTTGTCAGAGCTGTGGCAGGCAGACGGGCAGGGAGAAGACCACCTGCTGCGGCAGGAATGGTAGTGGGGGCGGGGAGACACTCGGCAGGGGTGAGAGGCCTGGTGGCAGGGGCGGGGGGGTGTTGCAGCAGGGGTGGGGGGGTCGCGGCGGGCTGCGTGGAGATGTTGGAGTGAGGGAGGGTGAACCCAATAGGAACCGGCACAGTTACACTCGAAGGTAACGCAGGGGGAGGGTGTAAGCAGCATGCCGTGGATTGCACAATAGGTGGAGTGGAATCTGCACTTGCCACGTCCGGGGGGGGGGGGGGAGCTGAAGGGTAAGCATGCCCCACTGAGGAGGTGGGTAGGCGCGGCACGAATTTAGTGTTCCCAGTCCCAGGAAGGGGGCCCTAGGGTGGAGCATCTCCAGAGACGGCATTTGGACCCGGAGAAAGCAGAGGATAGGGTTCAGAGACTGAGAGAAAAGGAATGTTATCTGCGTTATTAGCATTTGAAGAGAGAGTCTCTGGTGGGAGAGATAAGGTCGGAATGCCCTCAGCAGGGGAAGGTTGCAAAGAAATTGAGCTCTTTATATTTTTTTTTTCGACCAATTTGGTTATAGAATTGAAAAAGAGGTAAAAATCGAGTTACAGAAAAATCTTCATTAGTATGGAGAGTGTATATTCTTGTCCCTACTGTGTCCCAAAAAGAATCTAGAGTGATAGTGTGTGTTAGTATCTGGAAACTGGGAAATAATCCATTTTATAAATTTTTTCAAGTTAGTTTTTGAGAGATTGCCTTTAGAGAAAGAAAAGCTGTTAGTGGATAGGATTTCTAGGATTTGTAAATATAAATCTCTCTCATTCTGGGATTGTTTTAATTTACTAGGTTTTGATCCCATTCCCTTTTCCCCTCCAGCAGCAGAAAGAGAAGAAAAAAAAAACCTAAAAAGGACCCAAGGTAAAAGCGCACAAAAAAGGCTGCTTTAAAGCTTACACGTCTTCATCTGAATGTGGGTCAAAAACTGCTGGTGGGTGGTCTGCTGTGTCCGACTCCTCAGGATCTTGTCCCAGATGTCAATATGGAGGGTTGTCAGACGCCTCTTCAGATAACTTCTTCTATAACGGAGAAATTATCTTCAGGAGGTCATAGCGACCCGAGGCAGTGACAATTCAAGGAGAATGTTGCTCTCTGGAGTGCCAAGATGCCAGCATCCTGTTTGGAGCACCAAATTTATTATGGCTGGAGGTTTTCGGGGTCTGTCCAACCCCGGCTGCCGTAGGTGTGCGGATAGCGATGTCCTGCTAAGCACAACCTGTCCAGGTGCCTCAGGTATGCTCCCAGCCACAGGCAATCTTAGCAAGCAGCTCAGCCCTTAAGTGAGATCAGCTCTTTGGTGAATTCAGCTCTTTAGTGATTTCAGCTCTTTGCTTGCTAAGTGCCTTGGCAGACACAGGGAGAGAGAGGAGAAGGTTGTATGAGGTACCAGAGAGGTGTCTTTATTGGCAGCTTCTGTGGAGGGTGACAGTGACAGCTCTTCTGCTGAACGGCACAGAAGTAGGAATTTATATAGGGTATAGGGGTTTTGGGAAACAGTCCAAGGCGAATATGACCTATGGTTTTACAGAGAGATAACGAGGGTCCGAAGGTGGAAGAGGGGCTTCTTTGGTCCAGTCATCATGACTAGGCATTTCTTATCTTAGGCAACTGACTGCCAGGGAAGCCTTGCAGGCCCTGTGGCTGCTACACCCCAAGCCATTCAGCAATATCCCAACTTACAAGGAAACCACTCAACCATTCTCATCCTTCATTCACCTGCAGATAACCAGCTCCCTTCTTCAAATCAAAAATGTTCCCCTAAATGCCACTGTGATCTGACAAACCCATACAACACACATTCTCAAAATCCTAATATCCATGCATGCAGCAACAGTAAAAAATACAACAACAAGGCACATAGAAAATGAATTTTCAAACGCTGTTATAGACCCCACAGTCCCTTAATGACACATTTATGGCAGAATGATACCTTTACTTTTAGTTAAATAAATTTTTCTCCCACAGAATTAGAGACCAAGTCATCTGCCTAGTTGCCACTTGGAACTAAGTAGCATCCGCTTAACTTTATAACTGGCTGCTGCTATCATAATAGGCAACTAGCCTAGTTGTTCAAAGTGTGGATTCTTAACTACTAATTCAACACCCCTATGCAAAGGCAATACTTCTCCCCGAGGTACAATAAATTCCCCTATTTTGTGACTGTCAGTGCCATGCAAAGGGAAATGGTACAAGACACATCACTTAGTGCTGCCAACCTCTCTGTGGAGGAATACAAAGAACTAAAGTAAAAGCAACATCCACCAATTTAAATTTGGGTTTTCAGCGCGAGTCAATATCCCCATTTGCTTTACCCTGAATTATATGTTTTGGCTCGTAAGCATGAGGTTACCAGAATATAAAAAGTCCAAGATAACAGAAAAACCTTGAACAACAACACCTAAATAGGTAACAGTCATTTGGTTATGGCTTTCTTTGTAAAACAATACAGATGCTTAAAGCCTCTTCACAACATATTCTTTGAGGGTCCATGCTTCAATCCACTTGGTCACCAGTATCACCTGCACATTCTACTTCAGTTTTGGGACCATCCATCCTGTTCCTTCTAGTATCCTCCAAGTACGGTTTAACACAGCAAGCAGAAACCCAAGGAGGGCCATTCTCTGTCAAGACACAAGCATATCCCCTTCCCCAAGTAATTAATTCCACTGGACCTTCCCACACTCCAGTAAGTGAATCCTTAACACATACCCTAATGTTTCTGTGAAAATTTGGTTGTTTACAATTCAAAGAAGAAAAATTATAAAATATAGGAGACAATTGTGAATCAGGTAAAGGACATAAAAAGTTTACCACATAAACAGCTTTATCTAATCTCACTTGAGGTGGTTCCCGTTGCATCCCCCCTTTTTTTTTTTTTTGAACCTGACGCTTCAAAACACCATGAGCATGCTCAATGATTGCTTGACCAATTGAGGTATGGGGAATACCAGCAGGATGGTCAACACCCCAGGCAAAGAAAATGTCTGCAGTTTTTTTGAAACATATGTTGGGCCATTATCTGTCTTTATATATGATAGAACACCTAAAATAGAAAAGCCATGGCAAAAATGACGAATTGCATCCCGAGCTGTTTCACCTGCCAATGCTGATGCAACCATGGCATGAGAGAAGATATCAATTGTAACATGAACATACTTTTAATGGCCAAATTCAGGCATTTTTGTAACATCAGTTTGCCATTCTTGCAAAGGGAGTAAACCTCTAGGGTTGGTACCATAATATTGTGAAGTATGAGTTATGTGACAATCAGGACAAGAAGAAATAATGGATTTTGCTTCACTGTGTGATAACTTAAATTTTTGCTGCAGTGCCTGAGCACCTTGATGAAAAACTGATGAGACAAAACAGCTTGCTGAAGCACACTGGGTACAGTTTTGACTGCAGTGGCAGCCACAAGGGAATCCACATAGGCATTACCTTCAATAAAAAATCCAGGTAGCGATGTATGACTATGAATATGCATAATAAAATAGGAATGCTTTTGATTACGAATAACAGTCCATAATTTCATCAACATGACAAATAATGGTTTCTCCTTTATGTTATATAACACAGCTTGATCTAAATGTTTAACTAAATTAGCAACATAAACAGAATCAGTAACTATATTTACAGGATTAGGAAATAAAGTAAAAGCCAAAAGTACAGCACAAAGTTCAATCAGCTGAGGAGACCTTTGTTGAATCATCACTTCATATTCCCAATGATCATCCTTTTTCCAGGCTACAGCTGCTTTTCCATCTGTAAAAACTGTTGTACCTTCCACTGGAACAGAACAATTTTTTTTTCCCTGAAAAGGAATATTCTCAGTCAAAGTCAAAATAGGATGAGAAGCTAAATTATATGTTATCTGGCCTGTAAAATAAGATAGAGCAAATTACAATTCATAATTATTTTGAAAACACCATTCAAAATACCATTGTTGTACAGGTATCACAATAGTTACATGATCGTGGCCCAAGATTTCATGGCAACATCTGTGACCCTTGATAATGGTATCTGCAAAAAGCTCATAAAATCCTGGAGCTGTTTTTCAGGATCTGAAAGATAAAAATATCCATTCTAAAATATGCAATTTATCTTCCAAGTCATCATTCCATTGACACAATATTCCACATGGTATTTCATGATCTTTTAAAATAAATAGTTGCACACCATCAGAAGTATCTATCTTGTTAACAAATTTGCATGTCAAAGCTAATTCAACTTCTTCTATGACCCTTTTTGCTGCAATATTCAAATGTCTCTCATCAGCAGAGGAAGTAATCCCTTACAATAATTCAAACAAAGTTTACATTTGATGATTAGTTATCCCTAAGTATGACCTGATCCAACCTATCATACCTGATTTGTGGAAAAAAACTCCACAACTTGTAAAAGTTGTAAAGCCGGTATGATTTATTTCAGTGCTGGACGCATGTTCCCCAAGGACGTGCGCACCCCTGTGTCGAGGTTTAGGGCAAATTTGGAGGAGAATTTCCAAATTAGGGCTCCTCCAGTAAGCAAACCCACACAGCCCCTCCCCCCAACCGGTTCGGGAAGGATTTCTCGGAGAGGAGTGGAAAGAACCTGTTTATTTAACAAGCACAGCACCCCCCAGCACACAAATGAACAATACCGGATGACACCGCTCTGAAAAAGATGACAAATTCAGAAAGTCTCTCTGGGGGTGGTCACTCTGTTCTCAGTCCCTCCGGCGCTGGGGCTTCTGCTGCAGGCCAGAAGGTGCAGGATCTTGGTGTTTCTCAGGTCCCAGTCCGGAGCAGGTTCGAAATGATCAGAAAAAGGAAAGGAGAAACCGTCCGGGAAGAAATTGGACAGTTTAGCTAAACTAGCTAAAGAGCAAAAGCAAGCAGAAGCGAAGCAAGCAAGAGCGAGAGAGCAAAAGCAAAAAGCCAAAGCAGCAAAAGCAAAAGCTGCAGTCTCTGTGTCCCGCCAGGCTGATAAGAAAACCAAAACAAAACTTTCCCTCTTCAGAGACGGTCTTAAAGGTACAGAACATAATATCCAACATTAACAGAACACATGAATGGGGATACAAGCATCATAACGTCACTCTAGGACATTCCACCCCTTATCCCCATATCATCAACATACTACCACACATCATGCATTTATTCACACAAAATTTCCATCTGCTCCCCCAAAATTTACAAGCAATACCCATTATGCCCTCATCACATCCCCACACTGGACCACTGAATCCATGCCCTATACTACAGAGCGGCAGGATTTCACCCCTTTCACTTTACTCACTCAAAGCTCCATCTATCACTTGCTCAGACCTTCGACACTTGCACATCTCCTTCTCCATCTCCCACTTGCCCAGACCTTCAACACTTACACATTTCCTTCTATCTCATGTCTGTATGGTTTAATGTACAGACAATGGCAGTAACATCCAACAAACAGTGATATTTGCATATCATTCTCACCCCACAATCAGATCTCCCTGTGGTACACATCGTGTTGTTCCATCTCTTTGCCTTATCCACCATGTGCAACCTGACCCCTGAGCAAAGACAACCCCACGAGTGGGTTTGTCTGTACTCAAGGCAGAATTGACCCATACATTCTTCCCTAACAAACCTCTGACACGTACCACTGGGACTTTATCTCCATCTATTACATTCAGGGACTCAGACTGGGCAGGACCTGCTCGGTTGGTGGAACCTCGGGTGTTAACTAACCAGGTGGCCTTTGCTAAATGCTGCTCCCAGTTTTTGAAAGATCCCCCACCCAAAGCTTTCAGCTGGGTTTTTAGTAGTCCATTGTACCTCTCCACTTTGCCTGCAGCTGGTGCATGGTAGGGGATATGGTACACCCACTCAATGCCATGTTCGCTAGCCCAGGTGCTGATAAGGCTGTTCTTGAAATGAGTCCCATTGTCTGACTCAATCCTCTCAGGGGTACCATGTCTCCACAGGATTTGATTTTCCAGGCCCAGGATGGTGTTCCGGGCAGTAGCATGAGACACAGGGTAGGTTTCCAACCATCCAGTGGTGGCTTCCACCATGGTCAGCACGTAGCGCTTGCCCTGGCGTGTCTGGGGCAGTGTGATGCAGTCAATCTGCCAGGCCTCCCCATACTTGTACTTGGACCATCGCCCACCATACCATAGGGGCTTCACTCGCTTGGCCTGCTTGATGGCAGCACACGTCTCACAGTCATGGATAACCTGTGAAATACTGTCCATGGTTAGATCCACCCCTCGGTCTCTTGCCCACTTATAGGTGGCATCTCTGCCCTGATGGCCTGAGGCATCATGGGCCCATCAAGCTAGGAATAACTCTCCCTTGTGTTCCCAATCTAGGTCTATCTTGGACACCCCTGTCTTTGCAGCCTGGTCTACCTGCTCATTGTTTTGGTGCTCCTCATTGGCTCTACTCTTGGGGACATGGGCATCTACATGGCGGACTTTCACAGGTAGCCTCCCTACCCTGGTAGCAATATCTTTCCACTCATCAGCAGCCCAAATTGGTTTTCCTCTACGCTGCCAGTTAGCCTTTTTCCACCTCTCCAGCCATCCCCACAGAGCATTGGCTACCATCCATGAATCAGTGTAGAGGTAGAACTTTGGCCTTTTCTCTCTTTCTGCAATGTCCAGGGCCAGTTGAACGGCTTTGAGTTCCACAAGTTGACTTGATCCACCTTCTCCTTCAGTAGCTTGTGCAACCTGTCGTGTGGGGCTCCATACGGCTGCTTTCCACTTCCGGTTCATCCCTATGATGCGACAGGAACCGTCAGTGAAAAGAGCATAGCATGTTTCCTCTGGTGGCAGTTGGTTATATGGAGGAGCCTCTTCAGCCCGTGTCACTGGTTCTTGCTCTTTATCTGTGACACCAAAATTCTCACCTTCGGGCCAATTTGTAATTACCTCCAAAATCCCAGGGCGATTCAGTTTACCTATATGGGCCCGCTGAGTGATAAGAGCAATCCACTTGCTCCATGTGGCACTGGTGGCATGGTGAGTGGAAGGAACCTTGCCTTTGAACATCCACCCCAGCACCGGTAGTCGGGGTGCCAGGAGGAGTTGCGCTTCTGTACCAATCACCTCTGAGGCGGCTTGGACTCCTTCATAGGCAGCCAAGATTTCCTTCTCTGTGGGAGTGTAGTTGGCCTCAGAGCCTCTGTAGCCTCGACTCCAAAATCCCAGTGGTCGACCCCGAGTCTCCCCAGGCACCTTCTGCCAAAGGCTCCAGGACAAGCCATGGTTCCCGGCTGCAGAATAGAGCATGTTCTTCACATCTGGTCCCGTCCTAACTGGGCCAAGAGCTACTGCATGAGCGATCTCCTGCTTGATCTGGACAAAGGCCTGTTGCTGCTCAGGGCCCCAGAGGAAATTGTTCTTCTTGCGGGTGACCAGGTAAAGAGGGCTCACGATCTGACTATACTCAGGAATGTGCATCCTCCAAAAGCCTATGGCACCTAGGAAAGCTTGTGTCTCTTTCTTATTGGTGGGTGGAGACATTGCTGTGATCTTGTTGATGACGTCTGTAGGAATCTGACGCCGTCCATCTTGCCACTTCACTCCCAGGAACTGAATCTCACGAGCTGGTCCCTTTACTTTGCTCTTTTTAATGGCGAAACCAGCTCCCAGGAGGATTTGGATGATTTCCTTTCCTTTCTCAAACACTTCCGCAGCTGTGTTCCCCCACACAATGATGTCATCAATATATTGCAGATGTTCTGGAGCCTCACCCCTTTCTAGTGCAGTTTGGATCAGTCCATGGCAGATGGTAGGACTGTGCTTTCCCCCCCTGGGGCAGTCGGTTCCAGGTATACTGCACTCCCCTCCACGTGAAAGCAAACTGAGGCCTGCATTCTGCTGCCAGAGGAATGGAGAAAAATGCATTGGCAATGTCTATAGTGGCATACCACCTCGCTGCCTTGGACTCAAGCTTGTACTGGAGCTCTAATATGTCTGGCACAGCAGCACTCAGTGGTGGAGTCACTTCATTCAATGCACGGTAGTCCACAGTCAACCTCCATTCTCCTTCAGATTTTCGCACAGGCCAAATGGGGCTGTTGAAGGGTGAGTGAGTTTTGCTGACCACCCCTTGGTTCTCCAGCTCTCGGATCATCTTATGGATGGGAATCACAGCATCTCGAGTGGTTCTATACTGTCGTCGATGCACTATGGAAGTGGCAATTGGGACCTGTTGCTCTTCTCCCATCAGGCGTCCTACTGCAGATGGATTCTCAGACAGTCCAGGCGAGGTATTCAACTGCTGGATGCCCTCTGTCACTACAGCTGCTATCCCAAATGCCCACCTTTTGGGTCTTTGAAATACCCACTTCGAAAGTAGTCTATGCCCAAAATACATGGGGCCTCTGGGCCAGTCACAATAGGATGTTTCTTCCACTCATTCCCAGTGAGGCTCACATCAGCTTCCACCAAAGTGAAATCCTGGGATCCCCCTGTCACACCAGCAATAGAAACAGACTCTGTCCCCACATGTCTCGATGGAATTAATGTACATTGCACACCAGTATCAACCAAAGCTTTATACTCTTGTGGTTCCGATGTGCCAGGCCAACGAATCCACACAGACCAGAAAACACGATTTTCCCTGGCCTCTACCTGGCTAGAGGCAGGGCCCCTCTAAGCCTGGTTATCCTTCTTTCCCTGGGCATATGTCTTGGATGTTCCTTCAAGGGGATCAGACGTGGCATCATCAGCATCATACCTGGTGGTTCAGCTACGGGCAACTGGAGCTGCTTTCTTCCTGGTGGCTTCCTTCAATTCACGCACCCGTCGTGCCAGAACAGCAGTAGGTTTTCCATCCCACCTCCTCATGTTTTCTCCACAGTCACGCAGGTAGAACCACAGCTCTGTTCGTGGGGTGTACCTTCTCTGGCCATCTGGGGAACGTCTGCCTTGGATACCAGAACCTCTGATCTGTACTTCCGAGATTTGGAGAAGGTCTTCTTTAATCTCCTCTCTGAGCTTCTTATGATTCTCCTCTATCTTATCCTCTAAGTTCTGCAGACGTGTTTCTACCGCTGCAATTCTGGCATGTGTTGGGCCATGCACAGCATCTGCATATGCTCGGAGCTTTCTTGCCATATCCAGCACAGTCTCGTCCCTCTCATCCCGCTTCATTATGGCTAGGGCAGAAGCATATTCGTGTGGCCCAAGTCGCACAAGTTTCCGCCACATCACAGACGTGCATGGCACCAAGTCTGGGTTCCTAGTTGTTACATCATCTGAGAAGATAATCTCTGCCACTGCCATCTCTCTCAGGCGTTGGATCCCTTGCTCTATGGTCTTCCACTGTGTCTGTTGCATATAAAGATCATCTGCACACAGGTATCTTTGTGCAACACTTTCCAAGACCCATGCCCAGAGGCTCTGAGGGTTTGCCCCCCTCATCATTCCTTGGTCAATGACAGGATCATGGGATAGGGATCCCAAATGCCTCGCTTCTGTGCCATCCAGAATTGTAGCCTCGCCTGCAGCATCCCAGAGACGGACTAACCAACTAATTATGGATTCATCAGGTCGTCGGGTGTAATCCTTCCGTAAGCCACGAAGGTCCTTCAGGGAAAAGGACTTAATATTTGCATCTGGTCTTGCACCTGCTGCTTTGACTCCTGATTTTATGTCAGGAGGCATTGAGGTTCCTTCTGCTGCATCATCATCATCATCATCATCCACTGGTCGATTGGTCTTGTCCGTGCATTTCCCACTTCTAGTACTGGTAGCAACAGTCATTGGTTTAGCTGCTGGCTTAGGCTCACTATCTGGTTTGGCTGCTGGCTTCGAGCCTGTGGTGTTGGCTGCAGCCTGAGTGACTGGGATAGCTGATTTATCTCCCTGCCCCCCTGCCTCCGTCTGCTGTCCTACAGTCTCCAACAGAGTGCGATAAGCATATGCCAGGGCCCAGCTCACTGCAATGACCTTTCTCTCCTTAGGCTCATCCTGGTATTTCTCTTTCAGATATTTCCCCCCTCAGCTGCGTTCTGAATTTGTTTATGGGGAAAATCCCAGACTATAGGGTTGGAGAATTCCTTCAGGATGTGGCCCATTTCCTCCCATTTCCCACACCCCTCAGGATCTTCCACGCCTGGCTCTACTCCTGAGTCAGGGGTCTCATCAGCCCGTCTAGAAATCTCAACCCTCATTCTGGAGAGACAACAGACTGTATAGAAGAAGGTTACCAGACTGAATACAAGAAAGATGGTTTCTCTAACATTCAGGGGAAACTGAACATCCTTTACTACTGATGCAACCGATTCATAGGAGAAGAAGGAAAGCAAAGGCTGAAAAGCCTCATTCCCTGCTGCTCCTCCTCTAACAAACTGGACGAATAACCATAGCCAAGAACCATTCATACCTGGAGCAGACCCCAACATGTTTATAAACTTCTTGCACATCATTGCCATCAAGCCCAGCAGGATAGCTATTCTGGTCACTGCCCCTCTGCTGTAAAAACTACGTATGAGGGACAATACTAGAACTATTTCAGGATAGGAAAATAAACCTAGGGACCACAGAGGTATTAAAATCTTGAAAAACCCTAGGGACCAGAAGCGCATGCAAGCCTTCACCCCAACACTCATCATGAATTCAAAAAGCATGGCTATTAACTGCTTCAAACAAACAGAGAGTAATGGCAACCAAAATACCCTCAAAACAGGGTTTTTCCACTCACTCTCTCGAGCCCAGCGTTGGGCGCCAAAATTTTGTCGAGGTTTAGGGCAAATTTGGAGGAGAATTTCCAAATTAGGGCTCCTCCAGTAAGCAAACCCACACAGCCCCTCCCCCCAACCGGTTCGGGAAGGATTTCTCGGAGAGGAGTGGAAAGAACCTGTTTATTTAACAAGCACAGCACCCCCCAGCACACAAATGAACAATACCGGATGACACTGCTCTGAAAAAGATGACAAATTCAGAAAGTCTCTCTGGGGGTGGTCACTCTGTTCTCAGTCCCTCCGGCGCTGGGGCTTCTGCTGCAGGCCAGAAGGTGCAGGATCTTGGTGTTTCTCAGGTCCCAGTCCGGAGCAGGTTCGAAATGATCAGAAAAAGGAAAGGAGAAACCGTCCGGGAAGAAATTGGACAGTTTAGCTAAACTAGCTAAAGAGCAAAAGCAAGCAGAAGCGAAGCAAGCAAGAGCGAGAGAGCAAAAGCAAAAAGCCAAAGCAGCAAAAGCAAAAGCTGCAGTCTCTGTGTCCCGCCAGGCTGATAAGAAAACCAAAACAAAACTTTCCCTCTTCAGAGACGGTCTTAAAGGTACAGAACATAATATCCAACATTAACAGAACACATGAATGGGGATACAAGCATCATAACGTCACTCTAGGACACCCTGAAAATTCCCGAGTCTACTTTATCCCCTAACCTGTTGTATATGCATAAAAGTCATATGCATATGCATCAAACTGTCTTATCAATTTTATGAGCCTGAGCAGTTTTTCAGTCATGTAGTCGTAATGTGGTGTTTATAGCCCACATTCAGTTTTCCTGTCTGCTTCAGTCTCAGGGTCAGTGGGGGGCTTCTTCTTATCTCTCTTCAGCTTGGAGTGTTGCATTCCTTTCTGAGTAGCCTAGAGTCTCCTTTGTTCTCTCTGCAGGCCTTTTTGTGAGCACACAAGTTAAAAGACTAAACAAAAAATCCAAAATTGGTTTCTACCTGGAGTTAAATTCTCAACCCCCCATTTCAATACCGACCAATTTCTCTACATCAGTAACAGTTTTGACTTCAATGTCTAATTTTACAGGTTGAGGCACAATCTGAGTATTGGTTATTATCACCCCCAAATATTTCCAAGGCATCTGTTTCTGTACTTTCTCTGGGGTAATAACTAAACCAAAAATTTTCAAATTTGTTACAGCACATTGTTCAAGAACTGACAAGTGTTGTTTACTATCAGAAACCAACAAGATATCATCCATGTAATGATAGAAATAGCAATTACTAAATTGCTCTTGCACCTTTGATAAGGCCTGTGCCATAAACCATTGACAAATGGTGGGTGAATTTCTCATTCTTTGAGGAAGAACTTGCCACTGATATGTTTTATTAGGTTCAACATGATTTAAAGAGGGCACAGTAAAAGCAAAATTTTCCTTATCTTGTTCAGCCTATGGAATGGCAAAGAAGCAATCTTTTAAGTCAATGATAATTGTCTCCCATCCCTGTGGAATCATTGTGGGTGTTGGAAGACCTGGTTGTAAAGGTCCCATTGTAGCCATTACAGCATTTATCTGCCATAGATCATGCAAAAGTCTCCATTTTCCTGATTTCTTTTTGATCACGAAAACAGGGGTATTCCATGGGCTAAATGACTCTTCAATATGTCCAGCTTGCAGCTGTTCTGCTAATAATGCTTGCAGGGCTGTAAGCTTTTCATCAGGAAGGGGCCACTGGTCAGTCTAGATGGATTTATCTGTCAACCATGTGAAGGTTCAACTGGATGCTTAAGGCCCTGTATCACAGTGGCCACTATTAAAAATCCATAGTAATTTTAACACCCCATTCGGATAAACAATCTCGTCCCCATAAATTACATGGGGCATTGGCAACATAAGGCCTGATGTTAGCTTGTTGGCCATCAGCATTTTTTACATTAATCACAATACCAGACAGACTACCTGTAGTCAAGCCACCCAACCCCATGATTCCAAAACCTGCTTGAGTGAGAGGCCATGATTGAGGCCAAAAAATCTGTGAAATTATAGTTACATCTGCTTCTGTGTTAATCAAACATTTTGTTGATATGGTCTCTGGATGATATCCCTTGGCTGTAATGATGCATTCCTTTTCCGGGCATTGATCTGTCACTTTTTGAGTCCAAAATACTTGAGGTGCTCCTGTAGATCCAAAACCTCCTGTGTCACGAGTTCTGTTCACTGCATTTGGAACACAACTCACAAAAGGAACAAGTTGAGTAATGCAAGTTCCTTTCTGAATAATAATAGGAGGTTCATTGTCAGTTTCTACGCCTCATGGGGGTCAGTTGGCTAGCTCTGGACCCGGCGAAACCGACAAGAACAAAAGCAAAAGACGAGAGGCGCTCTCCTTCTCGGGACGAACGTCCCACAACTTTATTGTAGAACGCCTCCAGGGGAAAGAGAGAGTCCGGGAGGGAGGTAATGGCGTCCAGGAAAAGAAAGAGGGGGTCTGCCTCGTGGCAGGAGATTTTAAACCCAGGGGGAGGGGGGCAGAGGAAAGGGACCACAGCCAATGGGATACAACTGATGGGAGGGGCAAAGGGAGGAACTAACCCAGGGAGAGACCATCACGACAGGGCTTGGAGGAGGGGGGGCAATGGAACAAACCATGTGATACAAACAAACCACTTAGTGCAATATAAAAACTACTCAGTGCAAAATTCCAATCACCCAGTGCAAAATAATAACTGAACAAACTACTCAGTGCAATACAACAGTTCACTAACTGATACCATAGCATGAATTTGTCCCAAATAATCAACATCAATGATCCTTAAATGTACATTAATACCTTGAATAGTGCTACTAGATCTTCCCACTAGAAAGGCATTCCGTCCCTGTCCTATGGGACCATAAGCATCAAGAGGCACCTTTCATATTTTTCTTGTTAAGATAGTTATTGTGTCAGCTGTGGGTATATCAATCCCCATGGAGCCACTTGTGGCCCCTGAGTATTGTTTGCAAATGGATGGCTTTGCAGTGCTGGGAGGGCTTGTGGGTATTTGTGTCCCCACTCACCCCTTTTGCATTCTTCCTCACATTTCCCTGCAATTGCTGTCCATTTACATGATATTTTGATCTGTATTGCTGAGCATAATGCCCAAGTTTACCACAACGATTACAATTCACTTTATTACCTGGATTTATCTTGGATTTTACTTTTTGTTCATTATTTTGTTTGCATTGTGTCTTTAAATGCCCTTGTGGACCACAATTAAAACATTTTCGTGAAGGATTTAGGATCGCTGCCAGAGCAGCCATTTTATGTTTGATTGTCCCTACCTTGGAGCAAGCAGTTACAATGTAAGCTAGTGAGGGATCTCCAGGCAAGATTTTGATGATTTTTCTACAATCCTTGTTTGCATTATCTTTTGGTAATTGTTTGCATAAAATTTGCAGTAAGTTTTCACCATCCACTTGTTTCTCAATAGCTGCAACAACCTTTTCCACAAATTGTAAAAAAGGTTGCTTTGTCCCTTGCTGTATGGTGACATATCTTTGTTTTGGAGCTGACATTTCCATTGTTTTAATTAAGGCACTCATACCCAGTTGTTGGGCCTGTGCCAAAATTAGAGGATCCCATCTTGCCTGTAAGTCTGGGTTAGAAAAAGGTCCACTGCCTAACAAGGCATCAACTCCTACAGCATGACGAGGGTCCTGATGCATTAATTGCATATTATTCAAGGCTGTCCACTCAGCTAACTGTCTCCAGGTATTCTGAAATACACTATATTGCACTGGTTGAAATAAAATAGTGGCAAGATGCATGATGTCATAGGGAGCCAGTACATCAGCACTGATAACACGAATTAACTGCATCACCTCTGGAGAGTTAATATCATATTTAGCCACTTTTGCTTGGAGATCTTGAATGACCTTCCATGCAAAAACTTGATGACTACCAGTTTTTCCAGAATTAGGAACTGTTTTGAAAACCGGAAAAGCAAGAGGCCCATTACAAGCAACATTTGCATTGACACTGCATTTCCAATGTTTTTGGTGGACCTATTTTTTCTAATAGATCCCAGTCCCCACTTCGGCTGCCTTCCTCTTAGCATGCTCCCAGAATTGTAGAGGGTGTTGGGCAATGGCAGTTACTTGGCAGGGGGGCAAAGTCCAGGGAGCAGCAGCCCCAGATCTATCATGGGGTCTGCAACAGACAGATTTATGCACTGGGTCAAGTTTCCTTAGTGATATCTCCTCATCCTCACTATCACTGTCAGGCAAGGGAGGATATGACATTGATGGCATTGTTTGCTCGTGCATGTTGGGGGGGGGGGGGGGGAGGGGCAGACGGCTCAGTTTGCTGCTCTTTGAAAGTCATTTCAGACAGCTGCTTTACAGGAGTATCATATTTTGTAATACGTAATTCAGCTAGCTGTTGTGCAGGGGAGGAATACACAGACTTAACATCGATTTTCTGCTCCAACTCTCCTCCCAACCCCTGCTCTCTCCTGTTCTGCTCCATTCTCCACTCTTTCAAGGTCTCATAAAGCAGCCTCCAGGGAGCAGTGAGCTCAACAGCCATTCTATCACCCTTAGAAATCACATCCCACAGCCTCTCCCCAACCTTTTTCCACACTCTCACATTGAAAGCCACACTTAAATCAGTTTCAAAATCTTGTGACTTCTCCCACAATACCATACTATGGAGAGCATAGTCAGTAGTCTCAATATCTTTTCTCTTCAACAAAGCCTTCCAGGTAAACAAAGCAGTCTGTTCTTCACTGGATAGGTCCTTCCTCATAATGTCCCCAGAGGCTCACCTGCATTCCAGGTGTCAAAATCAATCTCATCCAGACTGGCAGCATCTCACTGCTGCTCTCAAGCTACACTGGGCCCTGTCTCTGGCTGCACCTTGGCCCACAGCCCACTTGCATTCACGGTCAGTGTCACCAGATGTTGCTGTCAAGACGGTCACGACAAACAGAAGAACACATTGTATTTGAGAAGGCTTCTCTATATTTATTTTACAGCATGCTGTCTTTTTATACTCTTTCACAAAGATTATACTTATTAATTGATCAGAATAAATCAACATGGTATTCATTGGAGCAAGGCAGCCTCCACCACTGTTTTCCACCCAAAACCTAACTACAGGCCCCTTGTTTATCTCTCTCTCCTTTATTTCCATGCTGACAGCCTTGGTAAAGCTCCTTTCAGGAGTAAAAGTGACTCTTATCATCTCCTCTCTTTCACTAACTCTTTCTGACTCACAGACCAGCTGTGAGCCCCTTCCACAGCTATGAACCTCTCCCAGGAGGCCCACCAAGGAGCCCCTAGCACAAATCTTGTTATGTGCAAAGAAAAGTCCAGTCATGTGAGCTAGGCTGAGAGGTCCTTGCATCTGGCAGGGAGAGTGTGAGAGACTGGAATGTTAATGGCTAGTGACTCAAATGACCATTTGCAAAAGCAGCAGGGTGCTTTGCTAATGATTTTCAAAGTAACTGCCCAGGCCCAGAGTGGGTACACATCCACCACTGGAGGCTACAAGCTGGGTGTTGAACAAGATAAGAGACCCAGGACTGGAAAGGATGCTAAGCAAGTTTGCAGAAGATACAAAATGGGGAAGACCTGTTGGCTCCCTCAAAGGAAGGGAGGCCCTGCAGAGACACCTCAACCAATTAGAGGGGTGGGCAATCACCAGCCATATGAAGTTCAACAAAGGCAAGTGCTGGATTCTGCACCTGGGACGGGGCAACCCTGGATGTACAGACACACTGGGGAGTGAGATGCTGGGAAGCAGCACCACGGAAAAAGACCTGGGGGTCCTGGTCAAAAGGAAGTTGAATATGAGTCAGCAGTGACCTGGCAGCCAGGAGGACCAGCCGTGTTCTGGGGTGCATCAGGCAAAGCGTTGCCAGCCAGTCAAGGGAGGTGATTGTCCCATTCTACTCTGCCCTGGTGCTGCCAAACCTTAAATATTTTGTGTGGTTTTGGTCACTGCAATATAAGAAAGATATTAAGCTATTAGGGAGTGTCCAAAGGAGGGCAACGAAGATGGTGAAGGGCCTTGAGGGGAAACTGTATGAGGAGTGGCTGAGGTCACTTGATCTGTTCAGCCTGGAGAAGAGGAGACTGAGGGAAGGCCTCATCACAGTCTACAGCTTCCTTGTGAGGGGAAGAGGAGGGGCAGGCACTGATCTCTTCTCTGTGGTGACCAGTGACAAGACCTGAGGGAATGGCCTGAAGTTGTGTAAGTGGAGGTTAAGGTTGGATATTCAGAAATTATTCTTTATCCAGAGTGTGTTTGGGCACTGGAACAGGCTCCCCAGGGCAGCGGTCACAGTACCAAGCCTGACAGAGTTCAAGAAGCATTTGGACAATACTCTCAGGCACATGGGGTGACTCTTGGGGATGGTGCTGTCCAGGGCCAGGAATTGGACTCGATGATCCTTGTGGATCCCTTCCAACTCATCAAATTCTGTGATTCTGTGAAATCCTGTGAGGTGGGATAATGTTTTTTTATCGTGCCAAAGTCCCTACACAAATGGCTCAGCTGTGAAAACCCACCTCTGGAGAAGTACCAGGACATTCTCACATAAGTCTGAAGGTGTTCATCCCTTCTGATGGGCCACAATTGACTCAACTGTGCTGAAGTAAGAGGCAGCTGTAATGTCTTAGAAGGTGTCAAAGACTCCCAATGTGTCCTACAATCCACAATATTACATCATCTTGTGTAAAACTCCTTGCCCCAGGTGAGGCCCCTGGGTGTTCCCACCTAGCTGAGCATATATTAACCCACTGGACTTGGAGTTGCATGGATAGTTTATAGGGACTTCAAGGGATAAAAGGATGTCTAAAGAGATGAAACACATAGTTCTCACATTTATACTAGGGACTCACATGTATCCAATAATTTTATTGTTTTGACCTTGTTTTTTATCAATCACAAGGCAAAATCAAGTTATTTGGAGGAAAAGCAGATTAAAGAATGCTTCAATGCTGCTGAATAGGTGTCAGAAGTGGGAAGGTAAAGTAAAACAGATATAAAAACATTTTTCCAAATTACTAAAATGCACATTTTATCTTCACCACAGTAATGTGTTAGAAATGCAAAGGTTTATTTTTTAGTATAAAGTGGTAGAGGTAGACTTACTGAGGTCAACCCTGTCTAACAGTATGGCCCCTCAGCCCACAGAGCAGGCTTTGCCCCCGAGCAAGGCAGCACTGACCAGATAGCTCAGTCCCTCCTGGGGACAGAGTGTCTGAATACCCAGGCCGCTGGTAGCTGTGGCTACCTTAAGCAAGCTTAGTGGATATCAGCTCTTTAGTGATTATCAGCTCTTTTAGGATTCTAGCTCTTTGCTTGCTTGCTAAGGTGCCTGTGGGCTAAAGGGAGAAGCAGATGAGAGAGGAGAAGGAGAGGTCCTGGTCGTTCCACAGTGATGACTTTATTGAGGGGTCTGTGAAGGGTTCCAGCGACGGCTCTTCTTCTGCCAAATGGGCTAAAACAGCCCCTTTTTATAGGGTACAGAGGGATCCAAACTTGTCCAATAGTAGGGGTTAGGGGAAAGTGACCTATGGGGTTACAGAGATAAGCTAGGGTCTGAGAGGCAGAAGACAGGAGCTTATTTTGCTATCTCATCATGACTCAGCAATTCCTACTGTTAAGTCTCAGCCCTCCACGGAGCCTTAGCCAATTCCATGGGGTCTGCTACATAACAGGATTAGTCTGAAGAGTTGAAAGGAGACGATACATCTTAACTTCAGTCTGGTGCACGTCTAGCAAATTTGGTGACATTTCAGTTGAACTAGGCTGAGAATGTAGTGTGTTTCTGGTTGTATGCATCAGGTTGCTTAGAATCACAGGATGCTCTGGGTTCTATCCACTTCCTGTTCTCCCTCATGTAGAGTGGTTTGTCCTTAGAAGATCATCCCAGACACTGACAGATTGCATTTGCTATTTTCATGTCTTAGCTTGGATACCACCAAGCTTCTCATAAAAGGAGCAATATATCTTAGGACTCTGTTACTACCTCTGACCTTGTTGTAGGCCTACTTCAGAATCTTGCCCTTCTTGGCTCATGCATGTCCCCCATGACAGGCTTCCTGGTTATTGTACTTAAGAAAGAAGAGGCTCACTAAAGTGCTGTTAAAGGTATTTTGTCACATCAGCACTTTTACTTGAGGTGTGATGGCAGGAGAGGCAGTTAAACTGTGATTAAGAACTATGAAAGACACAGTGGAATTATGCCTTTTCGGCATCAGGATGCATAAGGAATCACTTTGGCCCAAAGACCCGAAATGTGCTTCTGCCTCTGTGAGCATAGCATAAATATTGCCCTGGTTCATGACCCTGAATAGGTGTAAATGATTCCTCTTGAAGAATTTTTAGAAAGTCACACAAAGGTACGTGGGTGCCATCTTGTGTGAGTCATGATATATCCACATTGATTCCTTTGTACAGGGGTAGTAGGGTAGCAGGGAGAGCAGCTCTCATGGATTAGATCAATAAAGAGTTACTTCTTTCAATGAGTAAATCATCTCCAATCCTTCACCTCCTTTGCTAGTTCAAAGCACATTTTCACAGCAGAAAGTTAGTAATAGATCACGACCATAACAATACGACATTTAACAATAAAATAAGGATAGGAATGTTTTAGCTATCATGCAAAAATGTGATAAACTTTGAAGCAAAGATAATATAGTACCAGGAAAAAATGTATGCAAAGTGGTGTCGCGGGAAGAATGGAAGCTTCAGACAATGTTTATCAAGGAGATCCTCCTGTTGAGTCACGAGGTGCAGAAAGGACCCCCTTGATTTCTAAACTCCTTCTCAGAGAAGAGTCTGTGTGTGGCTGGATACAATCTTAGTCCAAGACTTAATCAGCAGTTTATGTCTAAGGGATTGTATAGGTGTAATTGAATATTTGTGGTTTAAGAATAGCAAACTAAATAGATTCAAATGAATTAAATAAATTATTTATTTCAATTGATGATTATAATTATAATTATAATTATAATGATTAGACTAAAATACTTTAATCAGAATTATTTACTTCACAGTAATAGATCACAGAATCAGAGAATCACAGAATAGTCAGGGTTGGAAGTGACCTCTGGAGAACATCTAGTCCAACCGCCCTGCTGTTAAGATCCGATTAGTGAGAGATGCCTCTGCCCAAATTAAGCTGCGAACAAGACCATATGCCAAAGTCAACAATATGGATTTTATTTAACAGTAAATATGAGGTACAGAGATAGAAAGACATAGAAAATATGGGGGGGTGAGGTGTCAGACACTGGAAAAGGTGATTGTTTAGAGACATCTTGGGAGCTTGGAATGTGTGGTAGGGGGTGGGTCAGAGCTTGCTCTGATGAGGTGGTGCCCTGGTCCCATACCCTCCAGCTCCACAGTGTCTGTCAGTCATGGCACACTGGAGGCAGCCCCCCACTGTTGCCTAGCCATTCCCTGAGTGGCCGAGAGACCGGAAGTCCCACCTGGAAAGAAGGCCCAGGATGGGCCAAGGCTTTAAGAAGCCTGGCCACGAGGTAAGCAGGTTGTCATTTAACTCTACCTTCATCTTGGAGTTTTACATCGCTGGAACCCAAGAGTTGGTAGCTATGTCTGTTTATCTCAATCTTTTCTGTCTTTCTGTTCTTCTCCCTTTCTTCTTGTAACTCTTCTCTCATGGAATGCAACATCAAATGGGTTATAAGGTTTTCTATGTTCAATGGGCTAAGTCTATGCTGGAATAAGTGATGCTATGTTGTATTTACTCTTTTGCCAATGTTCCCTAATTTTCTATAGTTTGCCAGTAAACTTTCGTGTGTTTTTACCTCTTGAAAATATTTGGTTGGAAGAACAAAAGAACCTTGGTTTATCCCTAGGTTTGAGTGACCAGTGTGTAATAGGGGGGAAGACAGAGGGAGAGAGAGAGAGAAAGAGATAAAGCAGAAGATAGCCACCACCCGTGGGTCCAGAAGCGTCACTTTGGTGCTTCTTCACCCTGGACTTCTCGGTGGTAGGGGTTCCAGAGTCATTCTTCTGAGGGTACCAGCTTTATGAAGTCCGAGTTCCGGGTATCCACGGGGTGGTTGCAGATGATGTTCCCATAATTTGGGGTGATATGTGCATGAGCAGTTGCTTCCTTTCCCACAGTTTGCCACTGAGGGAATTTTTGTCCACATGCATTAAACAGGATGTGCTGACCAGATTTTGATTCTTCCAGGCCTGGAATTAGCACCTTCCTGTCGCAAATTCCTCCCTTGTGCTTATCTCCAGTTCCCACTGCAGTGGCTTATCTTATGGCAAATTCCATCAGTGGCCCAGACAGGCAACTGTGCTCTTTAAGTCCTTACATTTGCCAAGGCAGGGACACCTAGAGCAGGTTACACAGGAATGGATCCAGGTGGGCTTTGAATGTCTCCAGAGAGGGAGACTCCACACCCTTCCTGGGCAGCCATTCCAGTGCTCTGCCATCCTCAATGGAAAAAAGTTCTTCCTCATGTTGAGGTGGAACACATTGTGTTTTAGTTTATGACCATTGCTCCTCAGCCTGTCTCTGGGCATCACTGAACAGTCTGGCACTGTCCTCTTGGCACCTGCCTTTGAGATACTTAGATGTATTGATGAGACTCTCTCTCAGTGTTCTCTAGACTAAACAGGCCAAGCTCCTGCAGTTTCTCTTCATAAGAGAGATTGTCCAGACCCCTCATGTTTGTGGCCTCCACTGGACCCCTCCAGGTGCTCCTTGTCTTGCACTGAGGAGCCTAGAACTGGACACAGTACTCCAGGTGTGACCTCACTATGGATGAGAAGAGGGAGACAATCACCTACCTGACCTCCTGGCCATACTCTTCCTGATTGTCTTGGGGTAATTTATGATGATAGTCTATTTTCTGAGCCTTTGCTTTATGCCCAAAAAGGGTTGCTGTATCCTTAAGGTGGGTCTGGGGGAGGAGGGAGCCTTGGTCTGGCTGGTGGGCTTTTTCAAAGCCTCACTTCCCAGGCACTTGGGAGTGCAGTGCAGCCTGGGTTTTGCTTGGCTAGCTTGGTTTTATTAGCCCAGGAAAGAAGTTTTTTCCCTTCCCTGGCCTTGGAGAAGCTGCAGCAGCAATCCTTCAGCAACTTTTCTGGGTGAACTGGATGGCTTGTTTGGTCTGAGACCAGAGAAGACAGGACCTGCAAGAGAGGAGTCACTTGGGATTGGCAGGAAAGAAGGACAGCTCTGTCTCAGCCCCAAGCCTCAGTAAGGCTGACCCAGGGAGAGAGGGCCCTCTGTGAGGGTCTGGACCACCTGTTTCATCTGCTGTGGAAAGATTGATGCCGAAGAGTGGCCATGTTTTCATTCTTTTACCTGAGCTGCTGAGTGAATCTCCCGGGTTTTTTTTTCCGTGAGATAGAAGCTAGTGCCATCTTCTAACCAAGTGGTGTGAGCCGGTAGGTTTTTTTTTTCCCATCATTTTGGGGTTTTGTTCCAGTGTGTGTGTGTGGGTAAGGTCTGACAGTTTAATATCTAGCATTTATTTACCTTTATCCCATGCCTTTTCGGCATTCTGTTTGTCAATAAACTGTTGATTTTTTTTTTTCACTTTCATCCACTTTATTCATTTCCTATTGGTGAAAAGGGATTTTTGGAACTCTTTTTAGAGGAGACAACTCATTCCAGAATGTCTTCTCCTAAATTTGTCTCTAAACTGAGACACCGATGCACCCCAGGATCCCATTGGCCCTGTTGGCCACAAGGGCACAGTGCTGGCTCATGGTCAACTTTTCATCCACCAAGACTTCTAGGTCCTTCTCTGCAGAGCTGCTTTCTAGTACATCAGCCTCCAGCCTGTACTGGTACTTGGGGTTGCTCCTCCCCAAGCGCACAACCCTCCCTACCCCTGCCTTTGTTGAATCTCATTAGGTTTCTCTTTGCCCAACTCTCTAGCTTGTCCAGATCCTGCTGAATGGCAGCACAGCCTTCAGGTGCATCAGCCACTCCCCCCACTTTCATATAATCAGCAATCTACTAAGGGTGCATTTTATCCTTTCCTCTAGGTCGTTGATAAACAAGTTGAATAAGACTGGACCCAGTATTGATCCATGGGGAACACCACTGACTATAGGCCTCCAAGTAGATTCTACTCCACTGATCAGACCCTCTGAGCTCTGCCGTTCATCTGAGACATGAGGGTCAGAAATGAATTTAAGTTAGAAATGAATTTAGGGTTTAGGATAGCTGTTTTAGACGATATATGTTGCTTAACTTGCTTAACTTGCTGTGCTTGCAAAGACCTGCAAAGATGGACAAAAGGAATGCAAGGATTTCCTGATAAGGAGAGTTTCTTACCCCAAACAAGGTAGAAGGAATGTGCGAACCTGCAAGCTGTTGGAGATGAGAGGCTCCTCGGACTCTAAACCAGCTTAGACTAGCGCTATAGTTTGGGCTACAGTCAAGACACTAAAGACCATGCACTGGGAAGAAAAGGTGAAAAGTTCACATTGATGAAGACTCATTTTTCTTCCTCCTGCGACCACAGAATGACCACCAGAGAGCACTGCGCAAGTGCAGAAGGACTGACAAGCTAATTATAATAGGAAGCAGGCCTAGGCAGGGCTTGGAAATTAATATGCATGGATCTATTGCAAAACTTGATGCATATGTAACATTTTAGAGGATAAAAAGAGGATTAGGTTTCTCGGGAGGTGCACATGTCTTTGGAGGAGTTATCCCCCACACGCCTTAGTGCTGAATAAATACATACCTACTTTACAACTTTACGAATTGTGGAGTCTTTCGGTGAATCACAGCCAGTTCTTGATCCACCTCACTGTTCATTCATCAAACCCACATTTGCTGAGCTTACCTATGAGGATGTTGTGGGAGACTGTTATGGGAGTCTTGCTGAAGTTGAGAGAGACTGAAAAATAAAAGGTTAATGACTCAAACAATCAGCTATTTGCAAAAGCAGCAGGTACTTTGCTGAGGCCAGGTTTGTAACCCCCAACAGAAGGGGAGGAGAAGAGTTTTTGGGTGTGTGGTGGCGAAACCTCTGATCTGCCTAAGAACAGCCCAGGTGCAGAGTGGATGCACACCAACCATGGGAGGATGACCAGAGCAAATCAACCTTTGTTTACCAACAAGCTGGGGTTTGAGCCAGATGGGGAAGAAGACTAAAAAGAAGCAGACCCTGTGAGGTGGGATAATGCTTTTTATCATGCCAATGATCTCCCTTACACAACTGGCTCAGGTGTAAAACTCTCTCCTCAGGGGAGGTACCTGGGTGTTCCCACCTAAACCTGAACATATATTAACCCATTGAACTTTATATTGTATGGGCTTCCCCCACCCCCAATGGATCAAGACAGCGGCCATCACTTCAACCAATGGATATTGAAATTGCAGCAATCAAGTCTTTTCACTGGATCCATGAGTGGTAATATCTTTCCTCTCCACTATCTTCTCTTAGCCTTCCTTCCTTCCTTCCTTCCTTCCTTCCTTCCTTCCTTCCTTCCTTCCTTCCTTCCTTCCTTCCTTCCTTCCTTCCTTCCTTCCTTCCTTCCTTCCTTCCTTCCTTCCTTCCTTCCTTCCTTCCTTCCTTCCTTCCTTCCTTCCTTCCTTCCTTCCTTCCTTCCTCCCTCCTTCCCTTCCCTTCCCTTCCCTTCCCTTCCCTTCCCTTCCCTTCCCTTCCCTTCCCTCTTTGCTTTTCTTTTCTTCCCTTTTCTTTTCTTTTCTTCCCTTTTCCTTTTCCTTTCCCATATTTTCTTTTGTAATATTTTTCTATTTTATGTTGTCATATTTCTATAGATAATAACCAAAACTTACCTCTTTTACATCTTTTCCATAAGCCTGACATATATATATATATATATATAAACATTGGTCATTCAGTGCCATTTCACTCTAATCTGCCCCAAGGGATCTATTAACAAGAATCCTAGTTACCCTGCCTCAGGGACAGGTTGTAACAGAAGTCAAGGTAGACAACATTCACTGCTCTCCCCTCATTGACTCATCCTGCCATGCCATAGATATTAATAACTTCTAGTATAGTGCACTGTTTGTTAAATCAATAATTTCAAAGCTAGCTTAATAATTATTAAGTAGATATTGATGTTACTCACCCATACCAATGACTGTGGGCAAATCTCTTTTGCTTGGCCTCAAGGAGTAACCTTGATGGGTATCCTCACTCAAGGGAGGAATCTCCACACACATTCCTAGAAGGGGTCTGTTAGAAGTCCCTGTCATTCAAAAGTGGGACTGGACTTTTATAGTATAAAAAAATGATTGACTGTCAGTCAGATGTATCTAGGTGAGCTGTGTCAGCTCAGCAGCCTTTATCTCAGCAGATTTAGATAAGTTATCAGCGCTATCACTTGTTGGTTCCTTTATCAGTACCTTTGTTTGCCATAACCTCAGTGCTGCCAGCTTCTGTCAGGAAACACTGTTTTTCACATTCTCAGAATGTTTAACTTTGTGTTTTTTGAGTCAGACTGATCTCATCATTCTTCAACACCAAAATCAGTGACCCCCCTTCTCCATCCATCGCTGATAACTCTTGCAAATAGGGTAAAGCTTGAGTGTTTTTTGCCCCCACTTAGGCAGAGCATCCTGCTAAAAGTGGCTTCTAGAAAAAAATATTTATATTAAAAGTTTGCAGATTGTGGTTACAACAGACTGGTCAGAGAGAGAAAGCTAGATAAACTTTCCCAGGAATTGTTCTGGGGAGTTTTGAGAAGGCTGAGAGAAAGAATTAAAACAATCTTGCAGCTGGTGTTTTGAACAATTGTTTTCTCATAAGATGTTCACCAAAAGGCATCTTCTTAATTAGCCAATGGTGATGGTGTGTTGATTAAATGACCAATCAGGTCCACCTGTATCGGAACAGTGTATAAAAAGGAATGGGTTTCTAATAAACTCAGATTAGCCTTCTGGAGACCTAGAGTCTATGTGTCACTCAGTCATCCATTCCTGACTCAACGATGAAAGCAAATGTCAAATCTTTGCTTTTATTACATTTCTTGAGCCAGGTGCAAGACAAGCAAGAGGCCCAGCTCATGCTTTTTTCAACCAGCTTCTGACAATTTACCACACTATTGCAGTGAAAACCAGTACATACATGAAACTTCTTTCATGAATTACGAAAATTGTTTCATTTCTTGTGATGGAAAAAAAAAGAACTTACAACACAAAAAGTAGAGAAGTTGACAGTTCAAAGAGAAAGAGAGTAGGAATAAGAAATCTAGTGCTATGGAGATGACTGAGCTTCTCACAAGGAAGCTCCAAAAACACTGCAGTTTATAGAAGTTTTGAGGCAAGAAAACAGCATACTGCATGTTTCCTCATAAATCAGAATGCAAAAGAATAGGGTCTACAGCCTTATCAGAATCCATTTCAATCTACTGCACACACTGCATAGCTGGAGAACAAGCATTTACAGGTTGCACACATTTATAAATGAACTGCAGAAGCACTCTCTAGCAATATTATCTGAGCAAATACATAAAAGAATACTAGATAAGTGTTTTCCCAAATGAATGTCTTACCAAACGAGCTATATTTCTTTTTAAAGGAATTTATGCAGCAGTGGGAGAAGATATTGGAAAACTCTTTTAACTTTAGCACAATAGTGTTTGATCCCTAGTTTGAGGCTTAGTTATGTACAATACAATCTAAATATAATCATAGACTCATAGCACGGCATAGTGGTTTTGGTTCGCCAATTTAAGATTTCTCCAAATTTGAGATTTCCAACCAATGCACTGATGAGTGTGGCAGGTTCGGTGCTGGTTAATCACCAATGCACTCACTTCCTGCTGTGAGACAGGATTAGGAGAAAGGCAAAGCAGGCTCAAACTGTTAAAAGGATATAAAGAAAATTTTATTAACTGTAACTAAAAGGAAAAAAGTAGTAATAATCAAAACAAACCCTTCAGAACACTTTTCCTCCTCCCACAACCTTTCTTTTCCACTGACAATGTAAAGAAACAAAACTTAAAATTTCCAGTCAGCTTACCACCTCTAAAATAGTCTTTCTTCAGTTCACTTAGGGAGAGAAGTCCCTCTTAATGTTATGGACACTTCTCCACAAGAGGAAAAAAACCAGTTCTCTTGTGGCTCTCAATTTCCATGACTAGTAGCTGCCCAGGGAACTCTGCTATTGTGGAGCCCCTCCCATTTTCCTCAAGCCTTCCTGTGAAAAATGTGTATTTTATGATTGGCTTTTCACAAATATTAAAATGAATATTATATGTGTTGTGTTAGAAAGTAATGCTGTATTAATTCTCTTAAGTAGTGTGTTAAATATGGTTTTAGGTTATACTTTTTTAAAGAAAGGACTCCCAGTGAGATAGCAGCCACAGGACACCTAAATCTTTCAGAGAAAGAGAATTTATTGCTCTCTTATCAGAAGAAATGGACTTCTTCCTGCCTGGCTAAGGATTGAAGGTGCCTTAGGATTAGGAGGAAGAGGTTGACTGATGACCAGACCGAATCTTGTATTTGAATGGAATTTATGCATCATGTATGAAGTGTATGAATATGCAACAGGCTATTGTTTTTAAGGGTTAATCCTTTGTTAACGGGTGTCCTTTTTTGGGCTTGTGCTGCCCAGAAAAAGGTACCCGGATGTCCGTAACTCTTTGTTTCTATTGTCTCATATTGTCCTAATTCAAAATGTCCAAATTATTATAACTCTAATTGTATTACTATTTTTATAACCATTTTATTACTATTAAACTTTTAACATTTTAAAAACAAGTGATTGGCATTTTTTCACACTTCCCACAGGTTGTTTATGGGCCGTGTCAACTTATGGAGTACTGTTTTAAAGATGAGCTGTTCAAAGGCAAAAGTTCTCATTATCTATCTCTAAAATCATCTTCATCCCTGGTAACAGACATCCTATTTTCCTGGGGGCACAGGACTACTCTCTTTCTCTGTTCAAACTTTTCATGGGATCACAGCTACTTTAGCATCTGCTTACTTTAGCATGGAGGCCTTTGCTCAATATCAATTTGAACCCTTCATGTCCCCATAGTTTCATGTGTTATAGGGAAAAAGTATTTTTCTCCATGGCTTACAAAAGGATTTCAGCTCCAAAATCAAGGCATCTCCTCATCCCTCCCATCTGGGACTTAACTTCTTCCTCACTGACCATGATGTCTTCATGTTGTTCCTTTGCATGTTTGCATCTTGTTCCTTTCTCTCACTAGAGGGAGGATTGAAGCATTGCAAGGGTTAACATCCCGCCTGGAGCCTGCAGATGGTCAACCTGACCCTGGTCAGGCTGGGTGCTACAGACGGTGGGAGCTGCGGCTGGGGGAGCGGCTTGGATTTAGTCATCTAGGCCAGAACTCGGCAGCAGCAGCAGCACCACACCGGGGGTGGGGGGGGGGGGGGAGGGGGGAGTGGATCCTCCTTCCCCCTGCCCGATGGTTGTGGGCAACTTCCAGGGGGTTAAAATCCTGGCACCAACCCAGGACTGCTCCTGGGGCCCAGTGGGCTCGGTTGGGCCCCGGGCTGGGGGGGGGTTGTAGCAAGCAGACAGATGTTAGCAAGGACGGCTCCATCCGGTCCCGCGGCACTCCACTCTCCCTGCCCGGCAGCCAATGTTGGGGGGCCAGCAGGCGGCCCGGGGGAAGGGGGCCCAACCCTGTGGGAGGGCTGGCAGGGGTCACTCAGCTGTGTTACCTCACTCCTGGCTGGAAGGGAAAGAGGAAGTTCCCAGGTTTCTTTAGTCTTTTAACATGTGTTTTTCACAAAGGTCTGTCCAGCTTTCCAGTGGCTGGAAGCTTTGCATCACTTCCCTAAATGTCTCTCATGCAAAACCATGACACATTATTTGGGTTGGAAGGGACCGTAAAGGTCATCTAGTTCCAACCCCTCCTGCCTCTCAATCTCTCTGCCTCCCCCAGCCTACTCCCCTTTGGAGGCGGGGGGGGGGGGGGGGGGGGTGGGGGGGTGGGGGGGGTGGAGGAGGTGTGGAGTATTGGAGAGACAGCCTTGATGATACCAGGGATTGCCCTAACCCAGTGTCTTAGTTTAGGATAATTACATGGAGCGGAGACTTCAAAATTAGTTACCTCCCCTTTTAGTTTATAATCACTCCTCTTTCAGTTTATAAATCACTCCCCTTTCATGAATAAGAAGAGACAAATATCAGAGGATATAAGTGAAAAAACAACAGTTTACTAAAAAACAAAACAGCATCAAGACAACAGTAATAACTACTAGATACAAAGGTTCTGTATCCTGTGGACTCCCCAGGAACAAATAAAACAAGATGGGAGAGAAGCCCATCCCCCAAGATGACAGCCTCCATAGAAGACCATGTATGTGGGGTTCAGCTGTCTGTCTCTGCCCCGACACGGGTAGAGTGGTTCTTGGGTGGCACGCGTTTCAAAGGACGAGTCTGGACTCTTCAGCTTTTCCGTCTTCAGATTGTTTATTATTTCTTATCTACAAAATTTTCTGTCTGCCCAACAGAGGTCTGATCTGCAAGCAGTCACAGGCACTCTCTGACCACCCACGGGGCGGTCATGTCTTTTTATACTAAAATCTACGTACACAATATTTACCTTTATTTCCCAATGCTTTTCACCCATGTTAGCAAGTGCACCTTCACCATAAACCAATCCCCAAGTGCCAACATCATCACAGGAGATGGAGGACAAGAAGAAGAAAGAAGAAGGACGAGACACGCCCCGATCCCTCCATCTTGTCTCCATAACCCCCCTGTACCAAAAACCTTAAAGTTTATATTTCACCCTCTAAATGTGTCTCTTTTACACCTTTTACTCTAAAGTGATTCTCTTGTCCTCAAACTCTTGTTACTTCTGTGGATGGATCAAAATCAAGCCACCAAACACTCTTGGCAACATTCCAGGATTTTCGAGACCCCCCAAGGGTTCTCCTGGCATCTCTGGACATCGGGAACGATGTGCTGAGATCCCACATCTCCCCCTTCTGTTTGCACCAAGAAGACTTCTTTGGCAACTTTACTCATGACACGTCTCACACACAAAAAGATGCATGGGACGATGAGCATGAGGACTAAGAGTATTATTAAAATATAAAATCCCATTTTTAAAAACCCTCTCCATAAGGCAGAAAGATCAAAAAATCCCGCCACATCATCAATCCATGATCCAGTGATTTCGCCTAGTTTCTTTATACTGTCTTTTATATTTTGAATACTTTCATGAATTGATCTCGAATGATCCGAGAGATTCATGCAGCACATTCCCTCAAACTCTTCACATCCATGTCCATGAGCAAGCAATAGATAATCGATTGCTGCCCTATTTTGAAGAGTTGCCTCTCTCACACCGCTTACGTCTTTTAACATATCACTCAAAGCGAGAGAGACTGATTGAGCATGCTTGCTCAACCAACAACCCATGTGGTCCAGTTGAGTCAAGGCCACCCCCGACGCTGTCTGAGGTGAGAAAATTGCTGCCGCAATTCTCCGTGCCTTGTCCCAGGTGTATACTTCATCATCACAGTCTGCACTGTAATGTTGCAAGGACCTTTTCTCTTTGTGTTTTTGCTCTCTCAATACTTTCAAATCTGGTGACAACATTGAAACCTTCCCAATGCTGCATGGACCTCCCTTGGCATTTGCAGGAATGCCGTGCCAAATTCTGTCCCCACAAATTAAAAACAACCCACGTGGCAATTGCACTGGGACCTGGATTGATCCTTTGGCTGTCGTCACAGTGTGATTGCACCAAGCTGATGCGTTTCTATAATATTCGTGATTTGGTGTGACATCAATGCTTTTGTTTGTCCTTGACACATTCAAAATTTCGAATTTCATGCATAGCTCCATTGTTGTGGACCCGAAAATTTCCAGTTCCTGCGGTTTGGTAGAAGCCACAGGTAAAAGATGTGTCCAAGCACACCATTCATTCACAGGATCTTTGATGACCTGCGAAATCTCCATTGGAGGATGCCCTGGAATTGGCCATTCGCCCACTGGCAACCCAACCATGCATGCTGTGAATGGTTTCCCTGGTTTCGAATGTGTCAGGCAGATACTTTCTAAATTTGCTGCCTGGGCTAACGTTTCCCAAACATTTTGTTTTGGTTGATTGATGGGTAGATTTGCTCCATCGCTTAAAGCAACAGATGAAAGCATGAGCATCATGAAGCTCACGACTTCACCCTTATAAAAAATCATTGTCATGTTCCCACTCAAAGCCACAAAGGAAAAAACCCCCCAAAGTTTTTATTCTTTTTGTTCTCCTTCTGAGTCGTTGTTCACAACTTGAGTTTCTTCCTCCGTCTGCGTGCTCGTTTCTCTGCTTCCGGGATCTGTGTTCTCCTGCTCCCTTGTCCGAAATGGCTTCACGTGCCGCGCTGACACCCACTTCAGACCTCGCCCTGTGGAAACACAAGCGAAACCCTTGCCCCAAGTGATTAGTTTGAAAGGACCCTCTATTTGTCCTGTCTCTGGGTTTCTGATCAAAACCAAAGGATTCTCCCTTAGTTTTGCCTGAGAGCTGTTTGAAAAATGCCTCACGATTGGTGGATTGGGTTCAGAAGACGAACTGTTAAGAAAATTCAACACATACAATGCTTTGTTTAACTTCATGTGTGGTGTCGCCTCTGGCTCCCCCCTTTTCTGCCTGTCCAAAAGGGATTTCAGGGTGTGATGTGTTCTTTCAATGATTGCCTGACCTGTGGGTGAATGTGGAATGCCAAATGTGTGTCTGACACCCCATCTTTTCAGGAATCTGTCAAGCACCCTGCCTGTATATGTTGGACCATTATCTGTTTTTATTTCTTGAGGCACACCTAATGATGCAAACGCTTGTAAAAAATGTCAACAAGCATGTTCTGCTGTTTCCCCTGCATGTGCTGAAGCAAAGACTGCCCCTGAGAATGTATCTACTGATACATGAACATTTTTGAGTCTCCCAAATGATGGATATTTTGTGACATCTGTTTGCCACAGCTGAAGACTTTGCAGTCCTCGTGGATTGACTGCTCCTGTTGAAGCAGGTGGTTGCATGAGTTGACAATCTGGACAAGCACTAATGATTTCCCTCATCTGAGTTTTTGTGAGACGAAAGGATTCCATCAGCGCCTGTGCATTCTGATGAAAAAATGCATGACTCAGTCGTGCTTGCTCAAAAATGTCCGGAAGTGTTTGTGAAATGGGCATTGTCAACCTGTCTGCCTGAGCATTCCCTTCCGCTAGAAATCCTGGAAGTGTTGTGTGCGCTCTGATGTGAGTGATGAAATATTCTTCTTTCCTGCTTTCTAGCACTGCTTTCATGCTCACTAGATAGGAATATAAAACTTCATTGCTGACTTCTTTCAAGAGCGAACCTTCAATCGTTTGACCACACCTGCAACATATGCAGAGTCCGTGACCAAATTGAGCGGTTGTTGGAACAACTGAAATGCTCGGACAACAGCTGCCAACTCCACAATTTGTGGAGAGCCTTGAACCGTCTTCACGTTCGATTCCCATTCCCCTGTCACTGAGTTCATCCACGTGATCACTGACTTGTGTGTCTTTCCTGATCCATCAGTGAACACTGTGATCCCGTCCAGAGGTTCTTCACTTATTTTTGGCTTTGCTCTGTAGCATATTTGCGACTGCAACATTCTATGTTTAGGAAAGTTGATGGTGCAAGCTCCTGGAAAAGCTAACAACGCGATTAACAAATCTTTTGATTTCTGCATCGCCCAATCAAAATAATCTTTCTTCAAAGGCAGATAAATCTTTGAAAATTCTCGTCCCGCCATTGTCAGCAATCTTGTTCTCCCCTTTATGATGATCTGTGCTGCCATCTCCAAATCTGTCAGAATTGTCTTTGAAGGTCTATACGGTAAGAAAATCCACTCTATGATTATCAAAGGATCTCTCTGAGATGCGTCCCATTGGAAGATTAAACCATGGAATTGTGCTTTCTTTCCCAACACTGCTAATTGGAAAGGCAACGATTCAACGAATCGATGTGCCTGTCTCTTCTGAATGGCATCTGTAACTTTTTCCAACTCCTTCTTTGCTTCTTTTGTGAGCGTCCTGGGAGATCGAATGTCTGCATCTCCTCTCAAGAGATCAAGCAACGCTGGAATGTCGCTGTTTGTGATTCCCAAAATCGACCTCATCCAATTGATTTCCCCTAGAAGTTGTTGTAAATCATGCAGATTGTTGACTCTTGTGCTGATTTCCATCTTTTGAGGCCTTATTGTTTTCTCCGAGATCTTCCACCCTAGATATTTCCAAGGCGCGACCTCCTGAATCTTTGAAACACTGATTTCCAGACCTGCCTTTTGCACTTCTGCAATCACACAGTCACGAGCCTTTTGCAGCTCTTGTTGTGTCGATGCCGCAATGAGCAAATCATCCATATAATGAATGATTCTCACCTTCGGGAATTTCTTCCGCGCTGGTGACAAAGCTCATGCCACGTACCATTGGCAGATTGTCGGCGAGTTTTTGAGGCCCTGAGGAAGAACGACCCAATGGTACTGCTGCAGAGGCGTTTCCTTGTTGGTACTTGGAACTGAAAAGGCAAGCCTCGGAGCATCATCCGGATGAAGTGGAATGCTGAAGAAACAGTCCTTGAGGTCAATGACCACAAGCGGCCAATCTCTAGGAATCATCAAAACAGATGGAAGACGCAGCTGAAGCGGTCCCATGTCTTCGAGGACTTCATTGATCTTCCTGAGATCGTGCAACAGCCTCCATTTGCCTGACAGCTTCTTCTTGATGATGAACACTGGAGAATTCCAAGGGCTGTTTGTTGGCTTGATGTGTCCCTTCTGCAACTGTTCTTGGACCAGGGTTTTCAATGCACTCAACTTTTTTCGCTCCAGGGGCCACTGATCCACCCAGACTGGATCATCTGTTTTCCAAGTCAACTTCAATGTGGAGAGTGCCACAGTGACCCCTACTAAAAATCCACCTCGATCTTCGTGCCCCATTGTGCCAAGAGATCTCGTCCCCAAACTGTGATTGGCTTCTGCACAACGAAAGGACGAATGATCGCCGTCTTGTTTCCTGGTCCCGTGACAACGATGGCATTCTCACTCTGCAGACACAGAGAGACTCCCCCTATGCCTGAGAGAGATCCCAAGGGCGCAATCAAGCTCCAGTTGTGAGGCCAAAAGATATAGGATATTACTGTGACATCTGCCCCTGTGTCGAGCATGCCTCTGACTTCTATTGTTCTGTCTCCACAAGTTAATTGGCATGTGAGCATGGGTCGATCTCGACCTATGTGTTTTATCTATGTGGTATGTATTTCGACATGTTCCCTCAAAGGAAGCCCTTCTTCATCGAAGATTGACATGACTTCAATGGCGTGTGGTGGCAAAGCGAAAGCTCTCGCGATCTGAGTGTTTTCCGCCACGGTCAATGGTGGACGAAGTGCTTTTGCCAGAACTGTCAGTTCCGTATTTTTGTCTGCGGAAACAACTGATGGATAAACAATAAGTCCAAGGATTCTGCTCCTGTCCTGTCCTATTATTAAGAAATCTTGTTTTTTGTATGAATCTCCGCGGATCCCTGTTGGAACCTCCGCGTGACTTTCATCCAGAAAGCAAATTAATTTGGAAGTTGCCAGTGTGCACTGCGCTCCTGGTGGAAGGAGTTCTGAGTCGCTTGAGAATCGGCTGAGGAGTTTGCTGAGGGCGTCTGCTTGACGATCCCCGATGATTGTCCTGTTGGTTGTTGCGTCACCGCCATCACTTGTGTCGACGCGCACTGACGGTTTGTGGGCGCGCTCCTTCTCCCGTTTCCCGGAAGTGGTAAAGGATTCCCTTCCACGTCTGTCTGGGAAAAACATTCTTTCACAGAGTGTCTTCCTCTTCCACACCGCGCACAAAGTGGCTTTGCAGGCTTTTGTGTCTGCACTTGTGCATGTGCATGTGGACAATTCTTTTTCAAGTGTCCAAAGGCCCCACGTTTTTAGCATTGTCCTCCTGATGGATTGTTCTTCTTCTGGATGGTTGCAAGAACTTTATTTATGTTTTCATTCTGTTGTTGGAGTACCTTTTCCAGCATCTTTTCAACCTTGTCCTGATCTTCTGACTGCCTCTCCGGGTTTCTTATTATCTGTTCTCCCCATTCTCCTCTCAGCTCATCCCTCACGATCGATGCGATGTGCTGAGGTGTTCCCACTCTGCTGCATGCCTCTACCATCTCTGCCAAGGATGGCCGTCCTGGCATTGCGCTGATGACCCGTTGACAATCCGGGTTGGCATTGCCAAAAGCTAGACTTTCCATGAGAGGTCGCTTCGCCTCGTCAATCGTCACCTGTCGATCCACAGCTTGCGAGAGTCGATCTATGAAAGATGAGAATGGTTCTGTGGGACCTTGCCTGATGCATGAGAATGGAACGTCCGGAACTCCCGCTGGAGCAATCTGCAAGATTGCTTTGCGTGCTGCTTCTTTGATGTCATTCAGCACCCGTCGTGGAAGCTGTGCTGCTTGCTCCACTGGATTGTCATCTGGAGGATCTCCTGCCAACTGTGCTTCTGTGAGGTTTGCATTTGGCCCACCTTGATAGCTGGCTCTCAACTCTGTGAGATATCTTCTCCATCTTCTGTCCCAGATAAGACTTTGTGTGTCAGTGAGAATCATCGACACAAGACATGGAATGTCGAATGGCGTGAAATCATACGTGTTGAATGTCCCCTTCAGGAGCTGTTTGAAGAACTGCGAATTCAGACCATTGTTCTGAATGGCCTTTGATCAGTCTTTGATCACTTCGTGACCCAGCCTTTCCCACCTTGGATTTTGGCCTTGTGCATCATATGTCACTGGCATTATTATGTCTCCTGATCCTCTGATCAGACCCTTTTCTTTTGATAACTCATTTCTAATTTCCTTCCAGTCTATTGGTTCTATCGGTTGTTCTTCTTCCTCCTCTGGAAACTCCATTGGCCATTGCCTGCACAATGGAATCGTTGAGGCTCTTGGTGATCCTTCGCTCCATGTTCTTTGACTTGAGGTCTTCAGTCTTGCTCCTAAATCTGGAAAAGAAACTTGAGGCTCTCTTGAACGTGTTCTTTTTGCTGCATCAAAAGACTGCAGAAGATTCCTTGCTGCTTCCGCTGCTGAAAGCATCCATGCTGGAATTCCCTCTCTTGCTGTAATGTGTATCATTTCTTCTCCTTGAGGCTGTGCTTCATCTGAACTGTCTTCAACTTCATATAATCCTGAAGTTGATGGAATATTATCCTTCTGTTGTGTTGTTGTTGTTTTTATTTTCTTTGATGTGGCTTTCTTTTTATAAATTGTTTGCATGGCTGTTAACTGAGCTGGCATTGAGGGCTGAATACTTGAACGTTTCTTTTGAGTGGAAGGGGTTTGAACCATAGGGTTTGAGGCTAAAGGCATCGGGCCCGGAGAGGGGGTGGAGCCCCGGGATGTCGAACCCCGAGCGTGGCCCCTCCTCTTCGCCCCAGACGTCACAGAGGATCGGACCCGCCCCCGACCTCGCTCTGCCGGCACTTCCCGCGCATGCGTGCCTTCAGGGACGCCCTCTGCCTCCCCTGTACTGACGTCACTGTCTCCATCCCGCTCCACCTCCGAAGCCTCCTCCCTATTGTCTGTTCCTGTCCCACTCTCCTCCTCCTCTGACACTGTATCCACACCCCCCTCCGAAGCGCGCAGCCCCCCCCCCCCCCCCCCCCCCCCCCCCCCCCGCGGGTGTCCCCTTTCGCGCTGCGATTCGAGCCGATCTCCGGGTCCAGATTTCCGGGTCTGACGTCACCACCGCGCGTCTCCTGCGTCCCCCCATGGCAGCTCTCCGGAGCTCTGCAGCTGCTCCGCCCTTGCTGCCCGTGTCTGACGCTGCCGCGCAGGTTTGAGAGCCCTCCCCGGCCGTTCCCCGAGCCTTGCTCGACCCGCGCACTTTTGGCACCGCGCCAGATGAGGCTGCCGCCGCTCTCGGCGTTGCGCTCGCAAAAGCCGCACCAGAACCCGTGTCTCCCATCGCCTCCACGCCCCCCCCCCGCCGGCCGCCGCCGCTGCCGCGCCTACCGCGAGAGAGCACATCCCCCCTCCCCGCTTGTTCCCTTTGAACCCCCCTCCCCAACTCCGCCACTTTTTCCACCTCCTCTCCCTCTGATTCCTGCGAATCGGGACGGTACACTCCTGAAGAGTGACCTGTCTCCTCGATGTCGCTGGGAGAAAACCTCATTTCATCAGGGAGTGGAATAGTATCATCTGTGTCTGAGTCGGAGTCTGAAGCCCCTGCACTCTCTGGGGTCTCAGGATGCTTTGGGGTTCCCTTGGGTTTTCGGGATGGTGGGACTGAAGGCAATGACATTTCTCCTTGTCCCCTTTTCTCGGGCACCTTTTCCCCCGGGCCAATTGAGATCAGAGCCAATCTCTGCTTGGAGCCTTGCTCTGCTCCCTCTGCCCCTGTGGGACTCGCAACAAGTTGTTGCCTGGCTGACCCTCTAAATTGAGTCGAGGTTGCCTCTAACATAATTCTTGCTGAAGACAGCAATTTTAAGGCTGTCTTATCCTCATTGATGGCTAGAAAATATAGGTGTCTGTTAACTTCTTGCCAAAAGCCTACTTCAAATAACAACCGTGTCTCTGAGTACGGGTAATTACACCGCACCCACAACAATAATTCTCTAAGCTTTTTCTTTGGGATCCCCTTAGTGTGTGTGTCTGCCACACCCTGTAGGTCGGACAGAATCTCTATTTGTTCCTGGGAAAGTGTACCCCCCATGTTCTTAATTCTTGACCTTCTCACCGAATTTCTGTCGTCAGAGCAGTCCGAAGGCTCCTGGTCTCTGGCCTGCAGGTCACAGGAGATGGATTCGGAGGCGCCTTTCTGATTCCGATTCGGGCTGTCCTGCTACAAACTTTCTTCGGCCGAAGTGGAGTGCGATGTTCTCTGTGGCTGCTGCGTCTTCAGACTCTCCTGGCTGCTTTCTGGCTGCTTTCCCAAGGAGTTATCAGCACTCTCCTGGGAATGAATCCAGCTCGGGAGCTGCCCACTCGGTGCTTCAAGGCTGCCCCTGTGCAAGAGGTGCACAGCAGAGCTCACCGTGGTTCAGCGAGTGCTGCCGGATGCTGCTGGATCGCCGGTCGCTGCCGAGCAGCCCCCCGGATCGCCCGCCGGGTGCCCACCGGGTGCCCACCCAGGGACGCCAAATGTGGGGTTCGGCTGTCTGTCTCTGCCCCGACACGGGTAGAGTGGTTCTTGGGTGGCACGCGTTTCAAAGGACGAGTCTGGACTCTTCAGCTTTTCCGTCTTCAGATTGTTTATTATTTCTTATCTACAAAATTTTCTGTCTGCCCAACAGAGGTCTGATCTGCAAGCAGTCACAGGCACTCTCTGACCACCCACGGGGCGGTCATGTCTTTTTATACTAAAATCTACGTACACAATATTTACCTTTATTTCCCAATGCTTTTCACCCATGTTAGCAAGTGCACCTTCACCATAAACCAATCCCCAAGTGCCAACATCATCACAGGAGATGGAGGACAAGAAGAAGAAAGAAGAAGGACGAGACACGCCCCGATCCCTCCATCTTGTCTCCATAACCCCCCTGTACCAAAAACCTTAAAGTTTATATTTCACCCTCTAAATGTGTCTCTTTTACACCTTTTACTCTAAAGTGATTCTCTTGTCCTCAAACTCTTGTTACTTCTGTGGATGGATCAAAATCAAGCCACCAAACACTCTTGGCAACATTCCAGGATTTTCGAGACCCCCCCCCCCAAGGGTTCTCCTGGCATCTCTGGACATCGGGAACGATGTGCTGAGATCCCACACATGTAGACCAGAAGACAAAGACAATACGGCAGAGAAGCCCTTCTAGGCTCAACCTTACCCTGGAACAAAAAACCTGGAAGGTAGAAGTTTACGAAGCAGTTCTGGTAGCAGATGGGGAGTGTCTGGGGCAGCTCTGGACCTGTGGTGTCAGTTTCCCTGCTTCTTTTTGGCTGACTGGACCCAGTTGGTGTCAATGCTGCAGTTCCAAGTTGCTGCTATGTTGCAGGGGGAAGAAATGGTCCTGCTAAGCACCGAGGAATGGTGGCCCTGGCCCTTGCCTGTCTCAGCTTGGTGCTGTGGCTGCAGACAGGTTTTTTGCAAAATTTTGTTCTGAAACAGTTTAGGATTGTGAAATGCAGTTTCTCCAAGACCTGTGCCAGGCAACCTCCCCCTCCAGAGCTCAGAGAGAAACAAAAGGAGGCTTCTGCTTTGTGCTGCCTTAGCTCAGAGAACCTACCCCAGTTAAGTCTCTTGGCAGCCCAGTGTGAAACAAAAGAGATCTCTGTGTGCTGGTTTCCTCTCTTTTACAGGGACCCCCAGACCTCTCTACTTCTGCAAACCTAAGGTAAAACACTCTAGTTCAGCTTTTGGCCCCCAGCTCTTAAAAAAAATAGTAATAACCTTGGACAGATTGGTGTAGACAAGATATGGAATACAATACACATTTTTTGGGTTATGCAGGTCACCCAGGTGGAGCACCTTGCACTTAGCTTTGTTGAACCTCATGAGATTGCCATGGGCCCACTTCTCGAGGTTATCCATGTCCCTCTGGATCGTATCCCGTCCTTCAGGTGTGTCAACTGCATAATTCAGCTCGGTGTCATCTGCAAACTTGATAAAACTGTCTATGCCATTGATGAAGATATTAAGCAGTACTGGTCCCAATATGGATGCTTGAAGAATGCAATTCATCACTGATCTCCATCCAGACATGGAGCCATTGATCACTACTCTCTGGATGTGGCCATCTGGCTAATTCATTATCCACTGAAATGGTCATTCATCCAATCCATCTCTCTCCAATTTAGAGAGAAAGATGTTGTGCAGGACCTTAACAAAGGCTTTACACAAGTCCAGATTGATGACATGTTCAGCTCTTCCCTTATCCAGCTGAAATACATAGGGCAGGAGATCTTTCTCCTTTTAATGCCTTTATTTAAAATCAGCTCGGGTGGGAAGATTCGATGGATCACACACACACTGCCACTGCTTCCAGGAGTGGCACGGAGGAGGAGGTAAAGTGCAGCTGTGTCCGCTGGTATGCAGGCAGAGGTGGGGCTTCTGTCCTCTGGAGAGCACCAGGGGATTGCCGGCTTTTTAGTTTGACATTCGGGGTGCTCTTTCTAGCTGACGTCTTTTTAGGTTAGGGTGAAAGGTAAAAAGGGTCTTAGCGGATACTGGATTCTGTTCCTTACATCTAGACATCACTTCGATCCCTTAATTCCATGTTGGCTCGTTGTTTTTAGGGGTTTTTGCCAGGTTTGGTGAGGGGTTTCCTCATTTGCATGCCAACTTCGTTGCCCCTCCTCTTCAGCGTCCCGGGTGCCAGCCTCCAGGAAGCAGCAGGGTGTCACTCAACAAAAAGGGGAATTCCCAACCATCAACAACAGGTAGTTAATGAAAAACTATTAACAACAGGTGATTACAACAACAAACATTTAGAACTCCACCCTGGCAGCAACTAGCCCAACCTGTGAACACTGCAACCTTTTAAAAAATGGGCAACTTTTCTACTCATAGCACACTGATGGAGTCACTCCATCAGAGAAGGCCACTAGGATGGTTCGGCAGGACTTGCCCTTGCTGAAGCCATGCTGGCTGTCTTGAATCACCTCCTGTTACAAATGAGAGGGGAGAGTTTGAATGGCCCCTGCCAGGTTTCCAGCAGTAGGCAGCAGCCTTATTGAGGCAGCCAGCACCCCAAAACCACTCTCACTGGCAAGTTCTTAATAAAGACTGATCAGATTGTCCTGGTTTAGGGCAAATTTGGGAGAGAACCTCCGAAGGGATTCCTCTAGAAAGCAGATTCAAGCGGTCCCTCCCCCAACCAGTTCAGGAAAATATTTCCTTGGAGAAAAGTGGAAAAAACCTGTTTATTTAATAGGCAAAGCATTCACCAGCACAAAAATGAACAATATTAAACAATAAAACCTCTTGCCACTCCAAAAGAGATGACAAACTCAGAAAGTCCACTTCGTGGACTGTAGCTCAGTTTACTCAGTCTCTTATCAGTCCCTCCTGTGCTGGAAATGCCATGGCCCAGGCCTGGCCTGGTGGGGCACAGATGCAAGCTGCTGGTGCTCTTCTGGGTGTTCAGTCTAGAGCAGGTTTAAACAGGTCCAAAGAAAAAGAAAAACCACAGTCCAGGGAACTTCTCTGCCTCAGCTAGCTAGGAACTAACTAAAAGCAAAGAAGAGCTCTGTCCCACCATCTGTCCCTCCACAGACAATACAGTCCAGGAGCAGGAATGTGGAAGAGTGAGTGCAATTTCAGAAAACAAACTGTGCTTCTTCTTCCCTCCCCCCCTTCACTCTCAGAACCCACCTTAAAGGTGCAAAACTTATTTCTGGGTTAAACAGATGAATGAGGATATGAGCATCATAAAGTCACCCCAGGACACAGATCTATTACAACATTAATTATTTATTGAATAGACACAAGGAAAAACAGACATAAGACTTTAACAGGCTTACTTACTACACAGGATATGTCCTCCCATAGTCCTCTTTCCCCTCCTGCTTGTAATAGCCTTGGTAGTCAAGGCATTTGGGGAGGGTCAACTTGTAACTAGGAGGTGCGGCATAAAAACACCTGACCTCCAATCAAGATGTAAGAAAGCAATCTTCAGCAATGAATGGCATAGAAGGAGCTGATTGACAAAACTTTAGGAGGAGTTAAGGGTATAGAAGGCAGAGCATCCATTTTGTAGATGAGCACGTGGCGGTTTAGTCTTGTGCTCCCAGCACTGCTTTTTCTCCTTATACAGTCTTTTGCTGTATTTTTGTTAAGGTTTAATAAATCTTTCAAATTTTAAAAACGAGTGTCATTTCTCACACAGTGGTGGTTTCCACCATTGAAAGCACATAGTGCTTGCCTTGACAGGTTTGAGGCAGTGTGATGAAATCAATCTGCCAGGCCTCCCCATAGTTATATTTGGACCAACGCCCACCATACCATACAGGCTTTACCCGCTTGCCCTGCTTAATCGCAGCACACGTTTCACAGTCATGGATAACCTGAGAAATACTATTCATGGTTAAATCCACCCCTTGGTCTCAGGCCCACTTAGAGGTGGCATCTTTACCCTGATGGCCTGAGGCATCATGGGCCCATTGAGCTAGGAATAACTGTCCCTTGTGTTGCCAAAACAATTCTAACTGTGACACCTCTATTTTCACAGCCTCATCTACCTGTTTGTTGTTTCAGTGTTCCTCATTAGACTGACTCTTGGGGACATAGGCATGTGGTAGGTAAGGGACAGACATTCGGAAGATTTCGGGCTGTGACGGAAAATTACAGGACTCCTTCTGCCCCTCTCCCCAGAGATAAGGATCACCCTTGGAATCTAGCCAAACAGGTAGCCCCCCTAACCTATAGATGCCAGTAACTTTCCACTCCATACTAACCCTAGAAAGTATAGCCAAACCCCTTTCTGACGTAGAGAAACCCCTTAGTCCATAAATACCCTTGAGACCCCTCAATAAACACCTTTAACCGTCCACCACATTGGTATTAGCGTCCGTTACTGGCCCCGAGGGGTCCCAGGAGGGGATCGCCGTGCTGGACTCCGAAACCAGGTCACCGCTGCCTTCCCAAGAAGGCAACATAGTGGTGCCGAAACCTGGGACGACGAGTCCGGGCGACGGGGGTACTCCTGGCCAGGGGACAGCGTCCACAGCGGCGGGAACAACTGTGGCGAAGCAGGGGGACGCCCCGGGACCCGCGATTCGTATGGAAGCGATAGCGAAGGTCGTAAGTTCGATACATATGCAATGGGGAATCAAATGTGAGCTCAGGAATTTTAATCTCGCCTTAACGAGACTCCTTGAGCTCGGGGTCATTGACCGACCCATAGATATATTGCACTCTGAGGTGTGGCAGAAATGCACTGTCGCGTTAGCAGAGGACACAAAAGCCACGGGCAGCAGCAAAAGTCTGAAAGCATGGGGGAAGGCAGAAGCAGCCCTACGCAAAGCATTAGAAGAACGGGAGACGTGGAACGCTGTGCGTTCCTGTTTGTTAATCACGCCACAGCTGGGGGAGGGGGCGATAACGCGAACCCCCCCTGGTGGCAACCCGATTGAAAGCGGGGAGACGCGGGGGCCGGGCGCATCCCATCCCTCCCCGAGCCCGGAGCCCCCGGAGCCCCCGGGGGACCCCCTGACCCTTTCGGGAGACCCGCCGGGGCCCAAACCCCCTCCGGAACCCCCCGGGGTGCCCGCGGGCCCCTCGCCTATCCCTTCCCCGCCGACAGCCGACTTAGACCAAGAAGCGGAGGGACGCGCGCGGTCCTTTTGGGAGGGATTGGCGGCGCAAGCACGCAGGCGGGCGGCGGAGGGGATCCGCCACCTTACCCGTTTGAATACGGCGCGGGTGGCCGGGAAGAGGGGTGGAGCCCGTCAGCCCGCGGCGGGAAGAACCCGAAAACGCGGCCAGCCGCGGACACGCATGCGCGGGAAACCAGCGCTGAGCCCATGCCCGGCCGGGAGCTGTGGAGCCCAGCAGACACGCATGCGTGGGGGTGCGACAGAGGGCGGGCACTCGCTCGGGAGCCACGCCCACTGCTGCCACCACATATGGGAGAGATCCCTCCCTGCGGGAGGCAGGGCGAGCCCAGGGGGCGGGAGCGGCACCGCCCCCGAGGGGAGGAGCGGGGCCGAAGCCGAACAAAACGGCAGGGGAAACCGGAAGTTCATTGGCAGTCAACTTCCGACTCTGAAGAGAACCACAGCTCCCCAGACCGCCCTGCGGAGCCGACTGAGTCCAGCAGCGACTCGGAAGCAGAGAAAACAGAATCCATGCGGTTTCGGACGAAACCAAATAAAACTTTTAACACAGCCGGGAACCAGCCCCAATACGAACTCACTGATTGGGGTAAAATCAAAATCGAATGCGCGGGATGGGTGCCCGCAGCGTTGGTGCATGCCTTCCCGGTGAGAATTACAGGACCCCAGGGGAACCAGCAAAGAACGTATACTCCCGTTAATTCCAAAGACATCCAGACAATAGTAAAAGCTATTTCAGAAAAAGGAATTAACTCAGGGGTGGTTTCCACTCTCGTGGATGGTCTTTTTAGCAATGATGATTTACTCCCTTTTGATATAGTGCAAATAAGCCGTATGCTTTTTGAGAGGGAGGGGACGTGCGGGATTCAGCCCCCTCCCGCTATGGATGCGAGACGGCCCATCTATGCCAACCCACAGTGGGGCAGGGGATCTTCATACCCTATGCTCCCACAGGCAAAAGCACACAGAAAGGGAGAAACATGACCTACCCCAAAGCCTTGCCCACAAGGGTCACCGACGTCCCGACTGGCGATGAGGAAGCCTTCCAAATAGGCCGCTCAGCCAGGTCAGGCTCGGACCCAATCTTTCGCATGTTAGAAGCTACCTTTCTATCCCTGAATGAATCTAACCCTAACCTAACCGACTCCTGCTGGCTTTGCTACGATGTTAAACCCCCCTTTTACGAAGGAGTCGCTTTAGATACCCCCTTCAGCTATTCCACAGCCGATGCCCCTCGCCAGTGCAGATGGGACACACCCCGCAAAGGAATTACCCTGAGTCAAGTCACAGGTCAGGGCAGATGCTTCGGCAATGCAACCCTAGCTAAACGGAAAGGCGACGTCTGCACCGAAGTAGTTGAGCCCGACAGGAAGAATAATAAGTGGGTAGTCCCATCCGCATCTGGGATGTGGGTTTGCCGGAGATCTGGAGTGAGTCCCTGCGTGTCTCTTGCCAAATTCGATAACTCTAACGACTTTTGTGTTCAAGTTCTGATCGTCCCTAGGGTCCTGTACCACTCAGACGAAGAGGTGTACCACCTTTTCGAAGAAAACAGCCGGCTCCACAAGAGAGAAATATTAACAGGTATAACTATCGCAATGCTGCTCGGCCTAGGGGCGGCTGGAACGGCAACAGGGGTCTCAGCCCTAGCAACTCAACACCAAGGACTGTCCCAGCTGCAGATGACCATCGATGAGGACCTGCAGAGGATCGAGAAATCCATTTCCTTTCTAGAAAAGTCAGTCTCCTCGCTCTCAGAAGTGGTCCTGCAGAACAGGCGAGGACTGGATCTCCTGTTCATGCAGCAAGGAGGCCTGTGTGCCGCCTTGAAAGAGGAATGTTGTTTCTACGCTGACCACACAGGAGTCGTTAGAGACTCCATGGCAGAACTCCGAAACAGACTGGCTCAGAGACAGAAAGACAGGGAAGCCCAACAGGGCTGGTTCGAATCCTGGTTCAATCAATCACCATGGCTAACCACCCTAATTTCTACCCTAATAGGTCCATTGGCAATGCTGCTCATAGCTGTTACCTTCGGGCCATGCCTGCTGAACAAGCTAGTCTCATTCGTTCAGGCCCGCCTAGAACGGGCTAACATCCTGTTCCTGGGACAGCCACAATTCCTGTGAATCCAACAGGGAACACTGCAAGTCACCAGAGACTTGCCTGGCAGAAACTTACTCAAGTTTCCCAAGACCCTTTTCCCTAGTCAGATCTCAACCTCCTACCTCATTTCAGTGCCTATGTATAGGACTACCTCGTTCATTTGTGAAAGAGGGGGGGGGAAGTGTGGTAGGTAAGGGACAGGCGTTCGGAAGATTTCGGGCTGTGACGGAAAATTACAGGACTCCTTCTGCCCCTCTCCCCAGAGATAAGGATCACCCTTGGAATGTAGCCAAACAGGTAGCCCCCCTAACCTATAGATGCCAGTAACTTTCCACTCCATACTAACCCTAGAAAGTATAGCCAAACCCCTTTCTGACGTAGAGAAACCCCTTAGTCCATAAATACCCTTGAGACCCCTCAATAAACGCCTTTAACCGTCCACCACATTGGTGTTAGCGTCCGTTACTGGCCCCGAGGGGTCCCAGGAGGGGATCGCCGTGCTGGACTCCGAAACCAGGTCGCCGCTGCCTTCCCAAGAAGGCAACATAGGCATCTATGCTGCCGAGCGTCTTTCGGCAGAAGCAGTGCTCCGGAGCACACCGCTGCTGCCACGGTGATCTGTGTGGCAAGCAGCCACTTCTTCGCATCCAGGAGACGGAGAGTGCAGCAGCTTCCGAGAGGCGAAGAATGAAGCCGGCAAAACACCGCCGGCTTGTTTGCGCATCTTTTAGACTGCTAAAGGATGGTGTCTTGTTACTCGCCTGCCTCTTCACTTGACATTAGCATTCGTATGGAAGGAGTTCCTAAACAACTTTGCTGAGCTTCTACCTAGTCATCCTGCACTCCTCCGTGGAAATTCTTGCTCATCCTTTTAGGCTTTGAGATGAAGAGAAGTCGATGGCAGCTGCAGAAAAGAAAGGCACCGGTGAGTTTTTCAAGAAGCAAAAGCATACGCAGCTGACTGTGCTTGTGATTGAGCAGCTGCTGGATTTTTGCAGTTCCCTTCAGTGCGCACAAAAGCCTGGTGCTCTGCCACTTCATTCTTCGCCTTCTGTGATCTGCACAGGAGTGAAGCTGAGTGAGGGTATTCAGCTTTGCCACTTTTCAGCATCTGTGCTGCACGTATGCACTGTGACATCTCTCGGGATCTTTTGGCTTATTTCATACATCAATAAATTCATCGGTTGCCTCCAGTAGTTCTGACGCGGCTTCATGTAATGCTCCTCATAGCTCTTCCCTGTCTCTCAGGAGCTGGTGTCGACAGGGCGACAGATGAGGGAATTGTGCCCACAACAGCCTTTTGTTCACTCTGATTTTTTCTTGCTTTCCATTTTTCTGTCTTCTGAGGAACTTGTGCATGAGGGCAGAGGGGAAGTTGATGCTGATCTGGCTGGGAGAGTCACTGCTACTCCTTTCACTATGGTGAGGAGGATAAATTTGTATGTACTGGCAATGGGAAGGCCTGTAGTATTTTACTTGGGCCAGTGGAGACTTTTCTTGGGAAAACTCTATGGTCAAGGGGAGCAATTGCCTTTTTGGTAGATCCCTGCAATTCCTTGCTTGGCAAAGGTAGGATCATGTTTCCCTCAGCAGGTAGAGGATTCTGTCAGTGCTGAAATAAAAACTCAGAGAAAGCAGCTGCCCCTGTGGGATGGAGGACAACCCCTCCCTCCCTAATCTACTGTGTCTGGCACAGGACCACAATGGTCAGACCTTAATTACTGTCTGATGGGGTCTTCTCCTTGTTTCCAGTATATTCATTCCTGTCTTACATGCTTCCACTCCCCACATCCCATGTTCCTTCATAATTTTGAAATCTTCACACACTGCTGGAGCAAGGTTTGCTATCTGGAAAGGCTGCCAGGGCTGTGTGTCCATGGGAGCATCTGGAGTAAGAGGCTGCGTGGTGGCCCAGGACCCCCTGTCCCAACGACCTTCACCTCAGAGAGGGGGACGTTGCTCCCAGCAGCTCTGGACAGGGGTAGCTGAGAGCCCTTGGCTTGGAGAGCTGAAAGTGGGGCCAGGATGGAGGCAGCAGGTGAGTTCACAGCTGAGTACTGTTCGTTTGGTTTTGCTTTCAGTACTAAAACATCGGGTAACCTCGGGAAGGAGAGTTAAACAACATAGCAAGTGCTCTGTGCTTATCATCCCACTGGACTGCTGCAGAACAAGGCACCAATGTCAGAACTACCCCACAGTTTTCCTTCAGTTGCTGGTGGCATAACCAGGGAGCATCACAGAAAGGCTGAGGTGCTGCTCCCACTCGGCTTGTGCCAGACCATCAATCTCAGTTGAGTTTCTAGTGCAAGAAATCACAGCTTTTCAAAGCATTTCCCCCCTCCTACCCTTTTCGTGCACTTTTGCTTCCCAGAGGTGCATCCTGCATGGCTCCCCTGTGCTGGGAAATGAGAGTATCCAGCTGCAAAGATTCATTAGCACAAACTCCTTCTACCATTACAAATGTGCTGTTGAGTGAGACAGGGCTCTGTATCCTGGGGAGAGCATTGCCACGCAGTCAGGCATGTGGTTTTACAAAAACTGGAGCTACAATTTGTATCAGTTTAGGTTTTTACCACTCAACTGCAATGTCCCCTTTACAGCATTTGTCCTTTGGAGCTGAATAGAAATTGACTCTCCCCCTGGTCTGCAGGCATTCTTTTGTGTTGGCAGCGGCTCTAATTATGTACCAATTAACCTTAATTAAACCAATTCTTGTGTAACTGCACATGCAGGCAATGCAGCTGAACAAATGACCTGACAAATGTCACTTGAAAGGCATAAACCCACATCAAATCCTTAATTGGAAAGTCAGATTGTAAATTGCTGCAGATTTTTAGCCCTTTGTTCTTCAAATGATTGAACAGGAGTAGTGGCCAAATACCGAATGCTCCCAAAACCTTGGTTGAATTAATTTTCTTAGCTGCTGAGGCCAAAAGATGTTATTTGTTTAGGAAAAAGGAATGATGGAGCATCCTTAACTATAACATTTGTCAGGCTGCTCTAGAGGGTATAGGAATGGTGGGCCCAGGTAGAGACAAGTGCCCCTTCTGGAGGATGGGTGATTTTGTGCAAATTGTTTGATTAATTGACGATTTCTGCTGCCATCTGCCTTGCTGTTTGTCCATAAAATGCTCCCTAAAGCTGGGACTGTCCACTGTGTTATGCCATGGGCTGCAGCTTGCACGCTGTAAGCAGTAATACAGCCTACAGATGATGCTCGCACACACGGCTGCTCCAGGTTTCTTCCCAAAATGCCACACAAGCTTTCTGAAATTCGGGATCCAATTTTCATTATTCCTATTTTTAAGGAGCTGCTGAAAACAGCAAAGGTTTTACCTTAATTTCTCTGAGCCCACTGGGAATAGTTCTCTGGGATTGCTGGTGTGTGGGCAGAATTCTTGCCAAAGGGATTTAATATTTCCACTTTGGCCCTTTTACAAAGTTTGACATAGAGGAAGTAAGTTGGACTATGAAAAATTCCAGGCTCTGCATCACTAATTTGTCCTCCAGTGAAAAAAAAAAAAAAACCCAAAGACCTTGAGACAGTGCAGCAAGGGGAAAAATTAAGAACTAGCATTGAATTCAGAATTTCCTGCTGTTTGTAAAATGTGTTTATTTTGGGGTTGCAGGGAGACAGCATTTCAAATCCTTTAATATATATTGACTTTCTGGTGGTTCAGCTTTGTGCTGCTGAATGCTTCCCTTTCTGTAGATAATCAAACAGGCTCTAGGCATAGAGCTTTGTGGGAAAATATTCTGCCTTGTGAATACAGCAAATAAAAGCAGAGCTAATTAAGCATGTCAATCATGCCCACATCAATTAGTTACTAACATGTCCCCTTGGCTGCTGGCACTGGCTGTGGTTGCCAGGGAGATTTGTGGGATCCCTGTGCCTGGGGATTTACGGGAGCCCTGTGCCCGTGCAAGGTGTCTGCTGTAAGGAACTCTGAGGGAGACAACACGAATAAGGTGGTGGGATGATGCTGGCATGGTGGTTGGGAGCTGAGGGTGGGATGCAGGGTGGAAGATGCTGAAGCAGCTCAAGCCAGGGATGGGGACAAAGATTACCCAGACACCATATGGCTCCATTTACAAAGGGATGTGACCCCATCCATCACTTCCTGAAGCAGATGGAAATGCTTCTCTGGAATATAATGGTTTGGGATTTGGCCCAGAGTAAATCCAGTAAAAGGATGTAGCTCTGGATTAAAACACACTTCCAGGAGAAGGGACAGGAGCTGCCCCACTTGCTCCTTGCAGTCCAGGATCAGCCCTGCAGACCCCTGAGATGCCCAGCAGATATGGGGGGACTCAAGAGTGCTTGATGAGACTTTGTAGGAATGTTGAACATTTCACAGCAGGCATGGAAGCAAGCTGCACAGTCGGGAAAATAACCAGGGCTTGGCCTGTCTGGGCGCGGAACTCAGGATAAGTGGCCTGGTGTGACAAAGAGGGAAAGAGGAATGAAAAACCTTTTGCAAATGAGGTAACAAAAAAAGTGTTTTGGCAGCTGGACAGGTCTGTGAAATCCCAGGCAAAATATAGATGGGCTAAAAATTGCTGCCATCCTCAGGGACAGTGTTAATCCAAGATGTGCATGCAGAACTAAGATTTTTTCCCCAGGAGCATATTTTTTTTCTTCCAAGCCACCCATCAGCCTGCACTAGGTGGCATCCCTGCACATCCCTGTCATGTGCAGGAGGGCCCAGGGGAAGTCCTGTGAGCTACCCTGGCTCTCCATCTCCCTCACATTCCCAGAAACCCTGCACAGACACAGCAAGACCTTAAAAAGCATCCAAAGGCATCCAACTCGCTTTTCATTAAGGAGAACAGAATGAGCACCTGGATGGATCCCGGGGGGCACAGGGGTGGCAGCAGAAGGAAGAGCAGGCTCTGGGCTCCAGAGCCAGATGAAGGTGCTTCTGGAGAGCAAAGGTTGGGTGGGAAGCCACAGACAGCAGGCTACAAAATGACAAATGCTGAGCTATTCCAGATGTTTTTATTTTTAAATTAAATAGAAAATAAAAATTGTCCTCACCTCTTTCAAGATCTGGGGCCACGAGGTTAAAGAGCACATTTTATCACTCCCATCTGTTTGAAAGCAAGAGCCTGCAGGCATCTTCTGAGAGCAGGGCTCACTGTTCTGAATGCACTAAGCTGACCTTTTCTGCACCAGGCCCAGGAATAGCCTGCTTACCAGGACTTGGGTCCAGACTTCACCAGGACTTGGGTCTTCTGCAGCCAATGCTGTGCTCTCTTCTGCTTGGAAAGCACCTTCTTTGGCTCTGGCAGCAACTCATCCTCCTTCTTGGAGCTGGGACAGTGGGCAGCCACAAAGAGGAGTGGCCCCAGCACAAAGGAGGAGGAGGCCTGTGATGAAATTGTTGGACCATTCCCCTGTCTAGCTTCAGTCTGTGCTGCCTGGACACTTCATTTGTTCTTTCACACCTTGCTGGGAGGCCAGGAGAGCTGACGGTTTCTGCTAGAACATGGTGTGAGTACTGGGGACAAGCTGCACTACAGCTATGAGTCTAAAATTAATTTTTTCCCCTTGTCTGCCATCAGTGAAAGATTTTTCTATGACAAACTCTTGGGTACTAATAGACCGTCTGGTAGCAGTGGAAGGAGTAGCAGAGCAATTCCCAGTAGCTCTGGGCAAATTCAGTTCTATTAAAATTAAATAACCACAGGAGCTTGTTCACCAATTTTTGTCAACTGAAGCTAGGAAGACACAAGGAAGAGACTCCCCAGAAACTTCTTTCAACCACAGATCCCAAGAGAAGAGGATCCAGCTCTTCAGTGACAAGATCCATGCATCTGCATAGAATTCAAATGGAGTCAAGTTCATTGCAAATCAAGTTGTCAGGCAGGTCCCCCAGTATTTCCTTCCCTCCCACAGCAGTCTCCACACTGTCATCAATGCAGGCAGCTCTACCCTTCCTACCTCCTGCTGAAGTCATTAAAGAAGTGCCAAACATGGATGTGTCACCTTCACCCTGCGCCTCCTGTTGCCCTCCAAAAAATTCCTGGTGCCTTCAGCAGAATTCTATGAATGAGCAGAGAAGAGGAGCCTGGGCAAGGTACTGACAAGATCTTTGGTGTTGAGTCCCTGACCAGGGATCTGCAGCCCACAACTACCAGCTGAAGGAAACACACACCTGAGGAGCAAATGTGTCCGTCCGTCTCTCTCCCCCCCCCCCCCCGCCAGAGGTACCTGCTCTTCACAGGCAGATGGCAGCAATGCTCCTCTGGCTATGCAGAGACCTGAAATTCTCCTGTTGTGGAACAGATCTTTTGGGTCACCTTGAGGAAGGTATTTAATCTCCCCGTGTTTCCATTCCTCAAGTGAAAGACAGAAATAGCAGCACTGCCTTCCTCCCAGCAGAGTAAGTGTATTAAAGATTGTGAGGTCATGGTAGTCCTGGAAGGGCCTCGATGGAAGGGATTCATTTCAATGCATTTGTTGTGCATTACTCACTCAGCCTGGTGTTTTAATCTTCTTTTCTCCATCACTGTAACCTAAATTTCTTTGAGCTGTCTAAATAGAACTCAGTCCCAGTTGAATCTCTGCCTTGTTTGAGCATTTTCTCCAATTTCTCCTTTAGCAGATAATGAGGTTTATGCTAGCCCTCATCCCACCTCTCAGTCTATCCCAGGAGAGCTGCAAAAGCTCCCTCCACAGGGAGCACCAGTGGTTTATCTTGGAGCTTGTGCAACTTCTCGGGATAATCCCTCTTCTGTTTTTCCAGTCTAGTGATGTGTGGTTTACAGCCTTTTCCAGACCTGCTGCACTGCCTCATGCTGGGGGGGTTGGAGGGAACCTTTCCACCAAAGCATCAGCAGCCTGCGACTCCTCTTGGCTCCTTTGGGATGTTTTGGTCTGGGCAGAGGTGCCTGGGCACCCCTTGTTCATGCAGGTGTTATCCCTGTGTTTTATAGAGGTGCAGCTGACAAGCTGGGCGAGCAGCATCATAGAATCAGGGAAGGGGTTGGATTGGGTTGGGAGGGACCTAAAAAATCATCCAGTTTCAACCCTCATGGACAAGGACACCTTCCCCTACACCAGGTCGCTCAGAGCCTCATCCAGCCTGGCCTCAAACAAGTCCAGGGGCGGAACATCCATAATTTCAGTGCTACATTTGGATTCTTCTTGATTTGTTAACTTCCAGCTTTTTTGACTGTTTTTTTCCAGCAGGATTATTTGATGCTCTATTATCAAACAAATCATGGCTCACATAGGCAGAAATGTGCAGGAGGCATATGATTCCCAATTTATTAGCTTGGTTGACATGATGGTATCGAGAATTGATTGCAATGCTTAGTGGCATTAACAGTGCCACTTCCCATCTCCCTCTCTCCCTCAGGACCTGAGCACTGCTCTAGAAAAGCTGTGAAGGGGAAAGTGTCAGCAAAGGTGCTTCAACCTGGATTCTTCTTCATTTCTCTTTCACCTTTATCTTTTGTAATGTCCATAACTAGCTGCCTTGCCCTCTTTCTTGCAATTGGCCATCCCATGAAAGACCCTAAAAAATTCAAACCAAATATTCATTGAATCATTGAATCATGGAATGGTTTGGGTTGGAAGGGACCTTAAAAATCATCTCCACTAGACCATGTTGCTCAGAGCCCCGTTCAGCCTGGTCTTGAACACTTCCAGGGATGGGGCAGCCACAGCTTCTCTGGGCAACACCTGTGCCAGTGTTGTTTCTGTAACCAGTGTGCGCTAATAATTTGCTTCCACCTTTCCCAAATACTAAGGGATCTGGGCTTGGGCCACATTATTTTGGGAGTGGGAAATGCCCAAATTTCTCTATGTTCCAGCGTAGCACTTGAAAAATGAATTATTTCTCTGTACTCGGGAATTCAAGTGTTCTTTGCTTTTTTGCTTTTTTTTTTTTTTTTTTTTTTTTTTTTTTGGGAGATGGATGGAAATCATATCCTGCTGTTCACCCAACTCTGAAGCTCATGGAAATATTTTACAGCTTCAAGAAAATGAATGGTTACAATTTTTAAAACTACCATTTCTCCAAATTCCCAACTGGTTCCTTGGTTCCTTTCTCTGGTGCATTACTCCAGCAAGAGGAGGGGGAGAGACCAACCATAACCAAACTAAGCCCTTTTCCCAGTAGCTCAGATGCCAACTCTCCGTCTCTTTGGCACCCAGAGCAGGCTGTCTGCTCTGGACTGAAAGCTGTCTCATCAGACTTGCATTTCAGCCTTACCGCCTGACATGTTATGACAAGCTTTTAACTTTGGAGCAGCAGTGCATGGAAACATGTCACTGCTTTGGGAGCAGCATGGCACAGGCAGCCAGATCCAGCTCCTTCTGCAGGTGTGTCAGCACCTCTGAGCCCCACACCCATCCCAACCATGGCTCCTGGGGAGGGAATGACCTGGGATGATTCAAATGGCCTAAGCAGACCTGAGGCAAATGTGTGACCTCCAACAAGTAAGAGACTGGCAGCTAAGAAGTGAAGCTGGGTGGCATTTTTCAAGAAGTAGGTGCTTATAGTTTGCAGGACCTTGGTTTGTAAAACCAAGGCTGTCTAAGAACCCAAAAAGAGGATGTTGGAACTGGAAACTTCCCATTGGGATCAGGTGGTTAACAAGGGCATGGGCTCTGCTGGTTTATCTGTGACTATTGCTACTGGTGGTGGAGGGGAAATACAAGATAATTCTGGAAAAATTCCCAGAGATGAGTCTACACTTCAGAGTAGCTGAGGACAGCTACACTTCAGCTGGCAAGAGCTGAGGAGCAGGAGCTGCTGCAGACTTCATGGTCTCAATGGCTTGTTCTGTATTTACCCCCTCACTGCTCTCTATCCATTTAGGCACACCTGAATGATACCAAAAAAGGCTTTTGACAACAAGCTGTCTCTGCTTTCCCAGCTGCCCTGTGCATTGCTGTGGGGTTTTTGTGGATGTATTGTGCTCTGAGGAAATGGTCACTGCTGCCAAAGCTGGCTCCTGGGGCTGCCAAGCACCCACCCATGCTGAGCTCATCCCGCTTCCTGCCATTGCTTCATCACAAAAAAGGGACTGAGCAGGTGAAAGCAGCCTTTGAACCAGCTCTGTGACTCCAGGGTGTACTTGGGAGATGACCCACCATGGTCCCTTCCAACCTTCCCCATTCTGTGGTTCTCTGCATTCATGAGCACTCAATACTTCTGAAAACCTGCATTAATGAGCCTGTTTGACATTTTGAACAACCTTTGCCTTGACCTGAGAGTACAACTCCAGTAATTACAGCAGGCCAGTACTGAGGGAAAGCAGTGTGACCCAGCCAGTGTCCTACAGCTGAGACCTCTTCATCCCTCCACCAGAACGGTCTCACCCATGTCTGACCACAATCTGAGAGCGAGTTGTCACAGGCCAAATCCAGGCCAGGGAGTGAGTGCACTTGGCACAACACCTGGGTCACTGGGTGACCCCCAGACAGGGCTCAGCCCTTGGGCATGTTCAGCACAAACGTGTTTCTGAAGATCACAATGGGCTGTGGAGAGCTGTGTGCTGCCAACTCCTCTATCCGTGTGCAGCGTGAGAAGGGCGGGTTGGTCATGGCCAAGTTTCAATGACTACCCACAGAAAAAAATCTCATGGCCTTGTTGCTCTCTGAATTTTCAGGAAGGAAAAAAACTCTAAACCCTGCCTGTAGGTAAGGTTTGGCTTTGGAGCTCCTCTTGGGGCAACTCAGAGAATCACTTAGATAGAGTCAGATCCAGAGCAAGCAGGGTTGATGCCAGCTTGCCTGTTGCTGGACCATTTCATGGGCAGAGTAGGCAGATAAGATGTCCAAAAAGGTAACAATTGGCTCAGCTGCCACCATCAGCACTGAGAGCTTTGGCTGTCCTGCTCTCCCTGGCCTACTCATGCTGTGTGGGCTCCTTGCTGCTCCTTCCCTCAGGCCCTTGGGAGGGAGGGACAGCTGATGTTGCTGGATGGCTCACATGTCCTTGCATCAGGACAATGGCTGGTGTTACCCAGGAGAAGAAGTCATGCTGACAAAAAGGGGAAAAATTAATTCCTGCTCTCTCAGTGCTCCCAAATCCATCCTGCAGCAATGGCAGCATCATTGCAACACTGCTGGCTTCCTCACAGCCACTGAGTTATCTTCAGGTTTAATTGTATTGTGGGCTTTTCTGTGATCCATTTGTTTTAATGGAATATTTCTTGGGTCTGTGTGGAATTTTCAGGGTCCCCAGGATGAAGGAGGAATTGAGAATCTGACTCCATGTTCTTAGAAGGCTAATTTATTATTTTATGGTATTATCTTATATTAAAGAATGCTATACTAAACTATACTAAAGAATAGAGAAAGGATACTTACAGGAGGCTTAACAAGATACTAATTAAAAACTCGTGACTGACGCGAGTCCCGACACAGCTGGACCATGATTGGTCATTAAATCAAAACAATTCACATGTTGGATAAACAATCTCCAACCACATTCCAAAGCAGCCAAACACAGGAGAAGCGAATCAGATAATTCTCTGAGGCTTCTCAGCTTCCCAGGAGAAAAAATCCTGGCAAAGGGATTTTTCAGAAAATATGACAGTGACAGGTCAGCTTCAATTTTCCACCAACCTCAGTCCCAAGACAGGCCTTCAGTCTTCTAATGAGGTCAAGAAGCTACTGTGAAATTCAGAGAAAATGGGAAAAAAAACCTCTGGTGACAGGTCACTCACAATTTTAAAGAGCAAGAGCCATCCCTCCCTGGCAGGCTGCCTTTTCTCCCTGTAATCTGTCCCACAGAGAGGATGGGAGATAACTCAGTGGCAGATCCCTCCCCTGGACTGATAAAAGGGGCTTTAATTTGACAGTGTGGTCTTGGCACTGCAGAATAACATTAGAATGATGACACCCCTCATGCTCAGTGCACTTCCAAACCTTATTTATAAACTTTAAAAAAAGGACCTGAGGATTCATTATCCTTTGGATGAAAAAGAAGACAAACAGCACATGTCTTGAAGTTTCCCTTATTTAATACCCATAGATAGTTTGTCTGATGCACTATCTTCCATCAAAACAAAAAAAAAGTGTAATTTTCTTGAGGTTAGTCTCCTGTTTTCAGAGGAAAAGAAAAAAGAAAAAAGAAATTATCACCTTTGTAGATGGGAAAGCAGAGGCAGAAAGAAGGCAAGCGAACTGTTCTGTAGAGTTGGAAAAGGATCACATCACTGATTATCACAGCCGTAATTTTATCAGAAGTCCTGTAACTTTGAGGGTGGACTAGCTAATGATTCAATTAGCAAGGAAAATATCCATATTGCTGCTTGAAATATGCTGGACAAATCTGTCACTCATTTTGTTATATATTTGCGTACCTACACCAGGAGTCAAGTTTAGAAAATCCTTTTTGTCTACCCATATTCTTTGCATTAAAAGAAACAAAACAAAACACCTTCACTGGCTCTTTGCCTAAGCCCCAGCATTCAGTGCAGTGAAGGATGGACTTTGACATCATTAGCACAGAAAAAAAACCCCAACATTTTTTAGTCTTATTCCATGAAAGAATACAATTGGCTCTTTATTTAAGGTTGTTCTGCCTTTCTTTTTTATCAGATTCTCCTTAAAAACTTTGGCATCCTTTGCCCAGCATTAACCACGCTTGCTAGAAGCATTGAGCTCTAAGCAGTAATTACATCCATGACTGTTGTGTCATTTAGTTTTAAACAGGAAAGGCAGGAGACAGTGTCTACCAGAAGGAGCAAGTCTTGGGAAAAGCCTTTGGAAAGGCATACATAAAAAAATCTCAAAGACCTGAAATGCCCATCACAGGATCAATGCGTGGTTGGTGCCCTGGCAATTGTCTGAGAAGGGCTCATCAGCAATTCCTGGAAATGGTCTACTGGTGGGACATAACGACTTCTCCAACCATACCAATTTTAAGAACTCACTGATGTTGGAAATTATTCAAACAGGAGAAAAGACAAACAAAAGTCAACATTTGGTGTGATTTTGATAACTCCGATTTCAGAAATAGAAAGGAAAGGATTTTGTTAGTGTACAAATCTTCTGCAAAACTTCTTGAGGTCAGAGGGTTCCTTCTCTCTGTCTCCTGCAGGACAACTTACTGGAGAGAAGCAAGGAGAGATTTTTATTTGTGATGGTTTGCATTTAACCATAATGGGAAGTGGCACAAAGTGAGACCTGAAGGGTGGTGGCTCTTTGGCAGTGACTGAAGCTCTCTGACAGCTGTTAACCGCCCATCACTAGGGTTGTGAATTGGGCCAGGGAAACAAATGTCTGTGTGCTAATCCTGTTAGAGAGAGAGGCTTACCCTGGGTATCTGTCAGCAGGAACCTGTACCCCCAGGCCTTGGTAGCGCTGACTTCTTGACCAAAGCTTCCTGCTGTGTACCAAGTATCCCATCACAGAATCACAGAATATGATGCGTTGGAAGGGACTCACAGGGATCATCAAATGGCCCACACAGGATCAAGCCCACAAACCTGGTATCCTTAGCACCATGTTCCAACCAGCTGAGACAGTCTCAGGGTCATCACTGAGCCCACGAGCAGAGCAAGATATTCCCATGGTGCTGCCCAGACCAACTCAAGCCGGTGATGGCACAGGCAGCATCAGCTGGCTGAGGTCACCGTGTCATTGCTGCCAGCCCAGGTGTCAGAACAAGGAGGAGAGAGCTCACTCTGTCCTCACCACAGCCCTGCCTTGGCACTGACCGCCAAAACGGAGCCACACCCTGCATGCCATCGTCTGCATGGCAAAGAGAGGACATGAAAAGCCACTGAGGAAACTGCCATCTCCCTGAAGTCTTCCCTGCAAGCTGGGTCATCGGCAGTCACTTTGGGAAGACTGCATTTGCTGCCCATCAGCTGCACTGTGTCTTACAGGAATTTAAATACCCCAGGTTTGGGTTGATCCTGAGCAGAGGGAAGTAAGGAGAAAGGGAGAAGGCTGTGCTGTAGGGCAGGTGGATCCAGGCAAAGCTGATTTGGGGAGCAAGCTTGTCTAACAGCATTTCATCTTCCACTACTGGAACTGCATGTCAACAGAATTCAAATACCTTCCTAAGTTCCAGTAGCCTGCTTGAAAGTGCTATGTCTTTATCAGACCATTGATGGTCCTTCTGAAATGTGAGTCTCACTGGCTGCATCCAAACTTTGTGCTTGAAGAACAATCCTAATTAAAGCAGATGGGGCCTTTGGGAAAGAAGGGGCTGCAAAGCATTTCCTAAAGTATTTTCTACTCCAATTTCATTGTGAGAAAATACACCTGAAGGATGATGCAGGGATTAGGATTGAGACAAACATGAGTTTGGTGGGTCAATTTTACTTTGAGAGCTTGAGAAACACAGGAAGCCCAAGTGATGATCCCAGAGAGTTTAACACAGAGGTTTCACCCTCCCAGAAATACAAGGGCCTTAAAACCATTGTTAATTTGCTGACATCTTTCATCTTACTCCTTTCAATCCCACCTCTTTTTATTTTCTATGTAATTGTCTTTACAGATATTAATTACCATTGATTTAAGTTTTTCTTCCTGGGTCTTCTTTGGTTTTGTAATTATTTGCAGTGACATAATTTTCTACCCTTTTGTAGTCATTTCTGCATCAGTAGGCATGGCTATGACCTGCATCCCCTTGATCACCTTCTGAAAGAGTTGCACTCAGCAAGGTGTCATGCATGGTAAAAAGATGAGAGTTGCTATAGCACAGAAGAGGAGAAATACTATTCGTTTAACCCATAGATTGCCAAGTATCCATGACAACGTGTCCCATTCCCATCCTTTCCACTTTTGGACTGGTACACGAGCTAGCTTGATTTCCTTTGTTATTTGTTTGTCCACTTTTCTGTGGCCATGTCTTCGCAAACAGCAGTTTGAATAATTTAATTTTCCACAAACTCCTCCTCCTTCTGCTAATAGATAATCTTATACCATCCAATGCTGAAATATTGCATTCCTCATTTGAGTGGATTGGTCGCCAAGAAGGTCAAGAGTCGTAGCTGTCTGGTTGGTTATTATTTCAAAGACAGCTTGTAACCTAAATATCCCATTCAAATGATAAATGGGTTCTCTGGTGTGGCAGTGGGGTTTTGGAGTTTTATTTGTTGAAGAAAATGTTTAAAATGTTGTAATGGTTTGTTCCTATTCACCCCTGTCCAGTTTTCCTAATAGTCTCTCCTTAAAATTGTTTACCATCTGTTTTCCCACCTTTCCCCATGTCAGTTCTGGTATTTCCAGATCCTTCCCTGTCCATCCTCCAAACCCCACCCCTGCAGCTTGTATGTCATTATTTACTATACCCATTTATCTAGAAGCTTTGTTGTCAGTTATGATATTTCCCTTCACTCATTGGTATGCACTCTTCCCTTCCTGTTCCCTATTGGTTTTAAGTTTATGTATATCCCCCCATACTCCTCCTATCTAGCCCTTGATTTGTTGTTAGGCTGTCTCCTCCCAGGGGACAGCGCCTCTTTCAAAATCTCCGTTTTTCTCTGTTTCGTGCCTCTTTTGCCTCTGCCTCCCCTTTGAGCTGCTGCACCTGCACCGCTCCCTTCATGGGGAGGAATAAAGACAGTTCAGAGACGCAAGAAAGGGGTCCTTCCTTCTTTCCTTTGCCTCAATCCATTGACGTGGGTCCACATTTATCGGCCACTTCTGTCGGTACAGGACCTCAGCTTGTGGCCAAACCGCTACCCTCTGCCTGCCGGTGGCTGAGGCGAGGAGCAGCCACTCGTGTCGCCTGCCGAGGGGAAAGGGGATTGGAGCTCACTGGTGACCAGCATCACCCCCTCCTCCCGCGACCAGGGCGTGGCGTCACTCTGGCACCTCATATTAATTCATAAGGATTCCAAGTGGCTGGTCCATAGTGAGATATCATTTTTTCTGGTGGCCATTAATATTTTTCCCATTTTGGGGTGCTGCCTCAAGCCAGGGCTGCATCAACTGATTGCTTTCGCTAATTAAATCATCATAGATTTTGATTCCTAAGTGATTTCCCTGAACTTGTAGTAGGTCTAATATGCCCCAAATAACATCCTTAAGCAGTTTGGAGGTAAGCTGTGATACTCATGTTGGCCGCAATGCCAATGGTGTCTTTTCAAGGCCCATGTTCTGTTAGCAAAGGGGGCCTTCCTACGCTCTGTCATCAATTGGTGGGTAAAAAGATGGCCCATTTCCTGGCCTTAGCAGTCCTCCAACAGTAGTTACCTCACCCTAAGAGTTACAATGTTTTTATTTCCAAGCTCCCCTGCAGGATTCCCAGCTACATTTACGTCTGCAATCTGTTTGCTTGGATTTGGAGAAGAACTCACTAAAAAGGGCTCAAGTTCCATTCTGGTGTTGACATTTGCACTGATAATCATAAACAACATGTGTTCTACTTGTGTAACTTTCTAGGAGGCAGCTTAAAAATAGGTGGTCCAAAAACCCTTTGTCCCTCCCCACTGCTCTACAGCCTTCAAAGTAATTTTGGTAATGATGGTAGGAACACTTCAGCCAGCTACCATTAGTGAGCTTCACAGGCATTTGATTGCATTTGCTTGATGTTTGGAACAACTGCAAGGAGGGTAATTGGGAGTCCAGACCCAGTTGTTTAAACCCAAAGTCAAATCACAAGCACTTTTCCTACGTAGACATCCCCTGTCCTATTTAGGCAATAAGTGCCTGATTCAGAAGAATGAAGTCACCATGGACTTCCTTCTTTGTCCCCAAATCCTGTCCCATTATGGACCTCACTTAGGGTATTGACCCACCATTTAGATTCCACTGAACTAGTCATCCATAGCCACTCTTCAGATCCTTCTGGCCCTCCGCAGACCCAACAATAGCTAAGGTTAAAAACGTTGGCTGCTTCTTCTCCTAAGGCTGGAAATGGATTCTTCCATTCCTGGCCTAAACTTAGCTGACAATATAAAAGTAGAATTAGTAAGGAAAATATTCTAATAGTGTATTCTAATGACCTAGTCTAATTTTCACCTTGTCTTCCGCACCACCTGTGGCCACTGAATGCACAGAAACTACCTAAGATAAAGAAAACGATGACAGCAAGTAGTAGCCCCTCAGTGAGTGGAGATTCTAAAGGAGAGATGCCCATACAGACTATTTCAGCAGACAGTCTGTGGCTATATACACGCGGCTTGCCCAGATGTCAACGCACTGGCTGCTGCTCCAGACCACTCCTGCGCAGTGTCAGTCAGAGCCTGCTGTCCTTCTTTTCCAGCTGAGATGTCCAAATCTCTGGGGCCATAGAGACCTTTACCAGAGTGTGATGGGTCCACCTGTGTTCAGCTGTCTTGATGGCTGTTTCTGTGGTCAGTAACACTTGGAAAGTTCCACGCCAGTGGTGTGTCTTTCCACTCCTTAAGCAGGACTAAATCCTCTGTTTGGATGTTATGAACAGCCAAAGTCCAAAGGCAGGGGCTGTACCAGCTGAGCTTCCTGTTGAAGGGATTTCCCAAGAGACAATATCCTGGCCACATATTCTTTTAAATATACATCACTTACCTCTACGCCCCACTAGGTTGAGAATTACCTGGGTGAGGAATTCCAAACAATAATTCAAAGGAAGAGAACTGATTCTCTTTTCTGGGTCTGGCCTTCATTCTTGCCAAAGCCAAAGGCAATAGCCCTACCCATGGCATCTTGGTGGCTATTACCAGCTTCAAAAGGTGTTTCTTTATTTCTCTCTTAATTTTTTTTTACCTGACACAAGCTCTGGTGGTGTCAGGGGGTATGGAGAATCCATTGTTTTCCTAAAGTAGCCATAACCCCTTGAAGGATCTTTCCTGTAAAATGGGTTCCCCTGAGTCTGTTGCTTCTACAATCCTCTATCTTGGAATAATTTGTTGCAAAAAATATCTTAATACGTAATGCTGTAGCTTCTGAAGCAGTTGGGAATGCTTCTGGCCACCTTGTTAACTGATATACTATTACCAGAAGATATTTAAGCCTTCCCACTTGGGACATCTCAGTAAAATCCACTTGGCATCTTTGGAAAGGACATACAGACCAAGGCCTCCCTCCCCTGGCAGCTTTCTTTGTAACCCTGTTATTGGCTTAAGCACAAATCAAGCAAACTTCAACAGCTACTTTTGCCAGACTAAAAAGACCCACTGCAAAATACATCTTGAGGAAGGCTTCTGCCAATCCTCCAGAATTCCAATGACTCCCTTCATGGAGTTGTTCTAATACTTGTATGGCCAAAGCTTCTGGTCTCCATTGTTTGCCATTCCTTGTAAACCAATTATTCCCTTTTTTTCTCTGCCCCACTCTTTTTAATTATCTCCAGCTCCTCTGGTGGAAAAGACAGTTTCTCTGGCAGTGATTGAGTCACTGGAAGCAAAGGGAGGGTCTTCGAGAGTTCTGGCAAAAGTGTTCCTTTTTGAGTTTCTTCATCTGCCAGTCAATTGCCTATTGCCTCTTCCAAGTACCTTGCCTGATGTCCCCTAATGTACATCATTGCCCCCCTTTTTGGTAAATTCACTACCTGCAAGAGACGAGTAATTAAGCTCTCATGCACTAATGTTTTTTCCCCTGCAGGTTAATAAACCTCTTTCCTCCCACAGATTTCTAAACGTGTGTACCACTCCACATGCATACTTAGAATCAGTACGAATGTTAATTCACAGGCTCTTACAAGCACATACAGCTCCACAGTCTGAGCTGACCATGTGGGCAGCAACATCCTCCCTTCTTCTAATTCCCATCCCTTAATAATAGCGTCTCCTGTAACTCGCTTCCCTTCTACTACCTGTGAAGTCTCATTTATGAACACATTTTCTCCCTTAGGCCAGGGGGTGCCTCCTGAATTTTCCCTAGCCCAGGTCTGGAGATCTATCACTTGAATGCAGTCATGGGTTTCTTCCCGGTCCCCCTCTCCAGGACTGTTCAAAGTCCTTGTTTAACAGGAGGCTGGGTTAAACCCTTCCCCACTTCTCAATCCTAAATCTTTCTGTTCCATTCAGTAAGTTTTAGACGGTATTAACCAAGCCCTGGACATCCACTTAGAGGTTTTTTCTCTTCACAAAACTTAAATTTGATGTGAGACTTTCATAAGTCTCATAAAAGATTCTCCTGTCATCAGTTTTCAGGCTTCGGTTGCTATTAAAGCCATAGCAGCACAATTCTGCAGACAATGAAGCCAGCCTCCTGGCTTAGAAAAGTAGGCAACAGGCTGCCGTGTAATCCACTGTTCCCATAGTAAAATTATTTTAGTATGGTCCTGTTTAACATCCACATAGAATTCAAATTCTTTTTTCCTGTCCAGAAGGGCTAGGGCACGAGCTTCAGTTAATCTGCTTTTTTTTCCCTAACACTTTAAAATTCTGCGTTCCTTCTGGTGTCCATTCATGCAGTTTCTTAACTGGCAGGACAGGAGTATTCTAGGGAGACATGCATGGCTCCAAAAGACCCACCTTTAACAGGGATTCAGTAATAGCCTGCAACTCCTTCTTTCCCTGCCTTGGAAAGAGGGTATTGCTTTTTAGACACCACTTGTCCTGGTTCCTTCAAAGTAGTTTGGAGAGGCTCCATAGATAATTTTCCAGATTTCCTTGGGACTGCCCACTCTTGTGGGTTTACTGCAGCATAGGCTCTCTCAGACATTTGACATGAACTTCTAATAGGGTTAGTGTCTATCACTTTTTACAATGTTATTTTGCATTCCCCATGTAACCAGTAAATCCATTCCCAGTAATTTATATTATAAGTAGGAATAAACAGAAATTCATGCATTTCAAACCTAACCCCCACATGTACTAACCGCGGTTGAAAGAAACACATCCCCACCTCTTTTCCACTTACCCCCTGAAGAATTAAAGATCTTGACAATTTTTCCCTTGAAGGAATAAAATTCAAAGTGGATTGAGAGGCGCCTGTGTCTACCAGGAAAACACCTCCTCCCATTCCGGACCCACCCTAAATGTTATCAAGGGCTCCAGTGTGGTGGGTCTCTGGTATAACGGGAACCCCTGACACCCCTAAAAATCCATTTCCATTCATCACTGGACTTGATCCTCCCAAAGATCCAGTTGTTTCTGTGGGCAATCTTGCTTTCATTGTTCTTGCAGATAGTACACTGATTCCTTCCAAGATGCTCTTTGTGTGGGCTCTCCCCTGCTGAGGAGGCAATGCCTCTTCCCTGTCCTTGTGCCCAAACTTGTCCTTTCTGTCCCGGGGGCCCCCTTGGGCCCTGTGGTTTATCCCTCCACAGCAGTAAGAACACTGCCATCACCTTTGCCTTCACCTTTTTCTCATCCCTTCTTACATACACTTGCTGTGTCTTACTAACCAGTTCATCCAGGAGCTTTATTCTGCCCTTTCTTTAGCCCCCAGCCCCGCTACTGCCTGTGGGTGCTCATTCTCACACAGCTCAAAATAATTTGTTTCTCCAGTGACCCAAATAAAATCCTTAAAAGAAAATCCTAATCCTACCACATACAATTTGCATTTCCCAGATATTCTTTGCTCCTCCTTTTTGTGCTCACCCTCTTTGCCATACACCATATACTAGAGCCAGTCCCCATCCTGCCACAGTGTTCAAACACAGCCCCTGCCAGCACACCCAGCGGGCACAGCCGGCAGCACCACAGGCAGCTGAGGTGTCTGGCAGCCTCATGGGGGCCAGAACATCTAGCAGCCTCATGGGGCTCAGGGGGCACTGCTATCCCTGCCTGGGGGGGGAGGGAGGTGGTTGGGTCAGGTACTGCCTGGAGCTGAGCCCTGGCTGCCCCTCAGCCCCAGCCCGGGCCCGCACCTCCCCACAAGCCCCAAGCCTATGCTCGCAGTCCCGCACTTCCGTGCCTGGTCCTGACACTTCCCACCATAAAGAAACACCTCTTCATCCTGACTTCCTTGTTTTCCCTGTCCTGGAAGCTGGGGATACAAAGAACATGCAGCTGAATCAGCTGGCAAATTTTGATCATAAATGCCTTCTGCTACTACTTGCCTTAACCATATTCCTGCACATTCCACTTCAACCAATCCTTTCCCAACATGCCAACACCATCTGTCCCCTGTTGCTCCTTGGGCATGGATTGTCCTTAATTACCTCTGGGAGAAGGTGCAAACTACCTCAACATTCTCTCAAGGGATTCTTCAGAGATCTTTCTGAATCATCATCCCTTTTGCCAGGACCCGTTGCTGGCTTTACCTATGCAACGCTCTATGGGTGCCCTCTCAGGTTTACTCCCCAAAAATCCCATTGATTGGTGACATTTTCAGTGGTCCTTCCCTGTGGACTGTTCATGGACCCTCTTGACCACTACTCGTCTGTCTCGAGTGGACACTATTGGGTACTCAAGCAATTGCCCAGTGCCGGCTGCCACCAAAGGGAACTAATCACCAAAGCTGGCTGAGGGGCACCTTGAGCTCCCACTCACTGCCATGGGATAGTGGAAGGACCCCGGATGAGTGCTCATTTTCTTAGGAAAATTAATCCCTGATGCCAGAGGGTTTTGTCCTAAAAAGAGACAGACGAGTCCCCTAACTTTATTGGAATAAATGGAGAGGCCATGGGCCATTTCCCATGGGGTCTTTCAAGTGGTTGGGGGATGAAGCTCCCTTTTTATCCTAAGTATCCCTCTGCATCACCCTCTTCTTTGCCCCATTGGCTGAGGTAATCAGACAGTACAGACTTCTTGAATCACCTACTCTATGCCCCACTCTAATATGCACTGTCCCTTTTGCTATATAAAAGAAAGAAAAAGAAACTCTTCCTAATTCTGTGAAGTCTGTTCTCTTGCTCTGGCTTTAGGAATTTAACACAGCTTTGGTTGAGCAACAGTCTGTGTTGATTAGTAACAGTTTCAAAAATAGGAATCTCTTCTATTACTTCACTAGCCACAAGTGGAAAAAAATGGACATAATGAATCCTCATCATAATGAACTTCGGAAGCTCAAGAAAAAGGAGAGAGAGAATAAGATTAGGGTCATTGAATGCAGAAAATGAGTATTTATTCCTGGAACGTGGGGAGTTAGACCTGAGCAGTGGGAACAAACAAAGCAAAGGTGGGAGGATGTCTTGGTTTGGAAAGACAGGACTCTGCTAAGGAAGGCAGAAGCCTCCCCAACCCTCCGAATTGCTATAAATTTTAAATTAAGGGATTCTCAGGCAAAAATATGGGAGCAGGAAATAACAGATCTTTAATAAGGGAAAAAAAAAAAAAAGGATAAAATAAACAATGCAGTACACTAGAACAACACTGACAGAGTCAGAACCTAACCTGACACCCTGTGGGTCAGGGTGTTGGTAGCAGCCCAATTGGAAATGTGGCTGCCGTCCTCCTGAAGTGTCAGGTGTGGTTCTGTTGGAGCAAGGGGGTCCTGTAGAGAAGGATGTATTCTTCCTCTGAAGATCCAGTGGAAGAAGAGACAGCTGCTGTTCCTCTGGGGTATCCAGTGGAGAAAGCCATGCTGGTGTCTCAAAACCTCTGGATTATATCTGGGTAGCAATGCTTGGCTCCTCCCTCTGGGCAGAGCATCTCACAATGGGATGTTATAGTTCTTATCAGTCATGCAGTGACATTCAATAGTCTGTTATCAACAGATGTCCCCTCCCAAGGGAGGAGTGATTGTGGTCACTCAAAGAGAGATAAGGCAAACTGCCCACTTGACAAAGGTAATCTGCCATACAGATGGTAATGGAAAACAACTTGCTTTGCAATCTGGAACAGAGGAGAAGAACCAAAGGAGACAGAATAGGAGAAGAGCACAAAGAGCAAGAAGCACAGTCAGTTTGGATTTTTTCCCTAACCTCATAGGGAAAGGGTTCTTTGCCGATGTTAAGGATGAAGAATAGTCTTAAATTAGTTGTGCGGGTTTTTGGAGGTTTCTCTCTGTTCCTTGTGATATGTGGCAACATCTGTAGTGCAGATGGCATCAACAGAATATGTGGCTTACTTGGGCCAATGCTACTGGGGTGGATTTCTTTTGATTATCCTTAACCATGCCAGGAGATCCTTTCCACACGTTTAATTGGTATCCCAATAAGTAACTTTACTGGTTTTGCAAAATGGATAGGAGTTGGAGGAAAACCATAGGTGGAAGCACATAAACCAAGCGCAAAGGATTGCTGGTGTAACATAGCCAGCAGTGGTACAAAATTGGACATATGCTAAAGGTTGGGGATTAAGGCAAATGGCAAGGGCTTCCAAGCAGGTATAATAACACAATCACAGAATGGAAGTGGACTAGAGCCCCAAGAATTTGATTTGTTAGGATCAGTACCTGGAAATTATTGCCTGGTTTTTAACCACTTTTTAAACCCAGAATCAACTTTTATGAGCAATGTCCCATGATCCCAAAATAATCATGTCATTCTTAATCCCAATTCTCCATAGTATCAGAAAGTGACCAAATATTGCCACAATTGGACTTATCCTGGAAGTGCTGGTGCAAATGCAACTGTAAGAAAGCTTCCACCAGGTGTCTTTTTAATCTATGGGGATAGGGCATGGCCCGCAATTCCAAGTAATTCATTTGGTGGTCCTTGTTTCTTAGGAAAACTAACCGTGTTTGCTGCTAGCATGCACAAAATGCTGAATCAGACTATCTGGAGAGCAGGACATAGCAAGAGAATTGAAAGAGCAATCACAAGCTTAAGACCTGATTGCGACAATCATGTAGAGTTTTGGGGCGCTCCAGCACGAATAATAGCATCATTCCTTATACCAGGTGTTGCTGCTGCTCAAGCTTTGGCTATGCTTAATAAGTTGGGATGCTGGACGGTCAAACAACTAAAGGTAACTTCAGCTATTTGAAATCAGATGCTCACTGATGTAGATAGTATTAGGCATGGCACACTGCAAAATAGAGCTACTATAGATTTTTTGTTGTTAGCACATGGGCATGGGTGTGAGGAGTTTGAAGGAATGTGTTGTATGAACCTCTCTGACCATTCTGCATCCATTCACAGGAAACTCAAAGAACTACAAGATAACATGAAGAAATTGACTGTGAATGACTGGGATTTGGATGAATGGTTTGAGGGATGGGAAAGAACTGGATGGTTGAAAGATATAAAGGGAGATTTGTTATCACTAGTAGTCATTATTATATAGCTTTGTGTTATTCCATGCATCATTAAATGAGTGACCCATGTGGTAGAAAATACGGTGGAAAGGGTCTGGCTGGTGCAAGAAGAAGAAGGGGGAATTGTAGCAATGTATCTGAACCACTTAGACCACAGGGTGCACCAGCCATCCAGCTTGGAACTGTTCTCATCAGAATTTTCTCAGGGCCCTCTGGAATTCATCAAGGTTACTAAGATGTAAGCCGTGCCAAAATAAGAAAGAAGAAGCTGAGAAACCAAATTCCAAGAGCACAAGAACTCGATAACAGGGGGTGGCAGAGCACCTGGACTGTAACCAAACACATCTTCTGAGAGGTGCATTCAGAATGCATGGACAAGACAAAGGCACCAATAAGAAATGCGGGACTAGTGTGTGCAGAGAGTTAGAATGTCTAAGTGCATCATGTAAACAATAAATGGCTTCTGCTTAATCCTCGTGGTCTGTTGTCCAGGAGTCCTGAATTTCCCACAAGTGATATTACCAAAAGAACTCCGATTTTAATAATAAAGTTACTGTCTAGACGATGATTAATGGGAATAGTTCTTTCAAATCCTTCCCTTGCTGACATCAGTAAATTTCATCTTTTCCTGATTGTACTGGTGGCTATACATTAGTTATGAATAGAAGGGAATGAGTTTTAGGGATATGTTGCAAGTAAGCAGATTGGTAGCTCTGGTTCCATTTCCATTGTCTAAGAAGAACTCTGATTCTTTTTGGACCTTTCATAGACCTCTGACTAGATTAGCATTCGTTTTTGATTGACCCCGAAAATTTTAGGCTACTAGGCTTGACCAATGAATGGAAAGGGGAAAGTCACAGAGCTTAGGTGGTTCCTGTGTCAGCAACTTCTCAGTAGTAGGGAGACTTCTGTCCTCAAGTTTGTTACCTCAGCTACCAGATTATGCTCACTCCAAAAGAAGGTGAGAAGGTTGCTTCCTTAAATGGTCAAATAATTCTTCCAGCTATTTGTGACTCTTTTGTATTACTGGATTTTGTATTACTGGAGTTTGTTAGAGACAGTTGGATTAAATTGCATGCATCCACTCTTGGGGGAAACAGAGTATTCATTAGCCAATAGCATGTAGACTTTTATCAAACTGAGATTGTCTTAACGGACCAGACACTTAAAACACAGTAATTCCTGCTAGTTCCAATTCCATTTTTAGGCTCAACAAACCGAATGGTAAACCTGCACCAGTAGGGAGTGAAATTTAATTGGACTTTCTCCTTTTTAGAGAGAAGCTAATGAAAAAGTTTCACCAGAATCAGAGCAGGCTGTAAAACAAGAAGAGCATCATGAAAAGCGGCCAATCCTATCCTCTTAGTATTGCTAGTTGTGATTGGACTTGAATGAAATGTGTCAAATCTGTGTTCCTGGGTATCACATCAGTAACAGGTACTTCAGCTGCTGTACTTGTCTCCTAAAGCTAAGAACAGAATCCAAATAATTGTGATTCCATGGTCACAATTCACCCTGTGATGCTGACAGGTGAAAAAGGAGTGGAAGGTGCACCTGTAAATTAATTTGAATGGCCTATCTAAATCAGTGGTCACTGATTTCCTGCAGGCTTAAACAGATCAGTTGCCCATGTTTTTCTTGGGATTCTTTTAATTTTTGGTCATGTTTTTCTTGGGATTCTTTTAATCTTTCCCCATTAGTTCAGCCTCTGCTCTCAAGCCTTTGCTGACATTTCAAGTATCTCGATAGCCTGGAAACGTGTTGTCTTTATTTATCACGTCATTATTCCCTTCAAAGGGTTGTTTGCCTCAAGTCTCATTTTTGCTGATTTTCTGCTAGTTCACTGTCAGATGGCAGCAGGTGTTTTGTAAGAGCAAGTACACAATCCTATAGCTTGCTTTTCTTTTTATTTGGCCTGTCTAGAAAATGGAATGACTGAACATCTCCGACAGGATTTTCTCTCCCCATTATGTTTCACTGGAAGGGCAGATGCAAATTGTCTACCTAAACTCTTAGCACAGAAGAAACTAGTGGTTTGCTGCTGCATATAGGTAGAAGCTTACAAAAGGAAGGCCTTGGGCTGAGGCCCGTTACTTTGGCTAAGTAGAAAAGGACTATGGGAAGGTGAGACAGCTGAATTAGAGGTAGATCAACAAGTTCTAGAACCATCGCGTATTCACAGCGTGGTGTATGGTGGTTGGTTGAATGATGTTTGATATGGCTTAAAGCTATGTAACTGATAAAGGCCTGAGTGCTTCAAAAGCCTGGTTTTTGCAATAAAGCAGCTCTCCTTTGCACCTGCCTGGGGACTCTGCATCACTACGGACCCTCACTCCCAGTTTGCCAAGGAGATGATCAGTAGGAATGTTGCAGAGCTGCTGTGTGCATATTAATGGAATGGCAGAGAGTGAAGCGGTGGACATTTCTGGGGTTTAGTACAATGCTGCTGCATTGGTGCCAGTTTAGTTGGTTTTCCATCAGTGGCCTTTCTGTCTAGAAGTACACTGCCCAGAGTCTTTCTAGCCTTTGATGCCATTTCCTTCCTGTTGTTTTAGTACCTTCCATCAGTTTAAAGGATGATACAATCTTTACATTTTGAAGATCCCTGTTAGGAAACACTATGCCAGAGGAGTCATTGCTCCCTTTTCTTTTGCCTCCTTTGTAATTTTCATAGACTCATTTCAAATTTCTGCTAATGTCAATAAGAATACTGAGACTACTTAGCAGGGTTGACGCTCTCAGCTGCTTTCCTCTTTCATACTGCTTCATACTATGTGTGACTTAATGGCCTCGTTTTGTCATCTGCATTTTGCTGTGGTTTGCTAAAAATGGGCATGCACTGCCAACTCACAACTTGTGTGTTGGCATTTCAAGGGCTTTGATGGGTTCCTTTCTGAGATTGCCATGCACTGGACTTTCACATTCACAAAGACTTCATCTTCCATGGGTCGTATTTCAGTATTTAATACTCTTTCCTGGAATGTAGGCAATATAGCAGCAAGTACTAAATTCCCTGCAAGCCCTGTCTTCCCAAAGGACCATTTTAAAAGATTGCTTTTCTACTCTAACTAATCTGCCAGTATTTAGATGGAGAATTTGGTACCTTAAATGAATCTCTTAGAAGGGATCTCATCACAGGCAAAATCTCAGGCTTTCTTGAAATACTGGCTCCTTTGGATCCTAATTCCATTTGGAGTGCATTTCAGATTTTTTTTCACTGAAGCCATTCAACAGTGCCTCTTCTCTTATAAAATGTGATGTGTGTGACAAAGATGGATCCCCATGAGAGGTTATACACATATCAAAGTTCATCGTAAGAATGGTGGCTCCCTCCTGCAGTTCCATTTGTAACTGAGTTGATATTCCAAAGCTAAATATTCTAGGCCTGTGAACACAAAAGGAAATCTTTGTCTTTTGCAAGAATTACCCCTAGGAGGATCTGTGTTAATTTTAATTTCTATGGCGTTAGCCTTGTTGCAGATAAAAGTAGATTGTACTCTCTTCTTGTGTACTCTCTTCTTGTGCTCTCATTCCCCCCTCTCTGCTTTGCATGCCCTAGTTAATCTACTGGCGTGACTCATTTGGCATCATCTCATAGTGCAAATTCTGCATAGTTTCATGTACTTACAAATGCCAGTTGCCAAGGAGTCTATAGAACCATTCAAGGGGCAAAGAATTGTAGGGCTGGGCAACTTCACGTGCTGAAACTCTAAGTGGTGAAGTCATGCCATATTAAAGTGACAGAGCAAATCAGTTGATATAGGACTTTCAGCTGGACACCTCTGAGAATAGCAGCTTGTCAGCAATGACACAGCCATCTTCCTAGCTGTATTCCAGAAAGAGAAAAGGGACACCTTCAATGGTTAAGATGTTTGGCATGAGAAAACAGCAAGAAATGTACCACAAAATACTTGAGCCAGATAAACTGTGTTTTTCTATTGAGAATTTTGCAGTTGTTCTTTCTTGTCTGTGCCTTTACTTTTCACAGAAAAAAGGGGGGTTTTAATTATTATTTATCTTTTTTTTTTATTTTGTTGGCCTCCTTCTTTCCACCTGCAATTAACAATTTTGCCTTTCTTTTCTGGCTTCTCTTTCTTTACTTACAGAAGGTTGCATGAGGTCATCCAATCTTGTCATAAGCATTCTCATACCATGGATATAAGTAGAAGGTGCATCTAAAAGGATAAAACAAACCCACAAAATTAGAGGGTTTTTACAGTCTTCCATGAGAACATTAGGACACAAGATATCTTTGAACTGTGTTATGCTGTATTGATTTAACTTTTAGTCCCCTCATTACTATTATTACAAGTGTTTGGCCTTTAGTACATATCCTTTGAAATCATCCAGCCCAATATTTTGTCTAATTTTGTTTTATTTCTAGCATGGACTTTGTTTCTTAAGGAATATTCCAGAGCAAGAGTGTCCATGGTAGAGTTATGCTGTCATAATCAAAAGTGTTGTAAATTCTGGTACAGTTTGTGCTGGAAATACGTCTAGAAACGAAAGGTTTTAGATTTTTTTTGCTTTCAAATGTAACCATTATTTGAAATAGTTAAGAGTTGGGGGGTTTCCCCCCCCCACAAAATACTTTTTTCTGAAATGTTACTCAGGGATTACACATAAAAGCCCACACTGTAAAATATGTTGCGGATACTCTGCAGTAAATGCAGCTTAGCAGCTAGAGATGATAATGTGGGTTAAATGACGTTCCTTCTGCAATGATAGAAACTCTCTCTACTCAGACATACTCAACAAACGTTATGTGTCACAGACACATTTTCTGGAAAATCCTTTCCTTAGGATTTTTTCTCCTGAGAAGCTGAGAAGCCTCAGGAACAAAATGTAAACAATGATTATCTGCTGCTGTGGAATGCAACAAGTGGATCTGTGATTGGTCTCATGTTGTTGTTTCTAATTAATGGCCAATCACAGTCAGCTGGCTCGGACTCTCTGTCAGAGACACAAGCCTTTGCTATTCATTCCTTCTTTTTCTATTCTTAGCCAGCCTTCTGATGAAATCCTTTCTTCTATCCTTTTAGTATAGTTTTAATATAATATATATCATAAAATAATAAATCAAGCCTTCTGAAACATGGAGACAGATCCTCATCTCTTCCCTCATCCTAAGACCCCTGTGAACACCATCACAACTGGTTACCCCAAGTGACTGAAGAAGAATTCCTCATTTGGTGAGACCCCAGAGGAGCATTGCTACACTGGGTAAACCCCGAGTGTGTGCCATTGATGGTCACTACACAAGTGACCACAGAAGTGGATTCTAGCCAGGAGCTGAAGAACTGAAGATCCTGAATTTGGACAGAGTTTACAGCCAAGGCTGACCACAGAGGAACCTTTTGAAAAGTCTCCCAGACAAGATGTCCGGAAACCTTCACAGCACAGAGCAGCCTGCTGAAGCCTGGAGGACACTGTCACAAGGTAATGTTAACTCTTGCCTTCCTGAAAATGCTGCCCTTCGCACAATGTGGGCTGGGATGTGGCAGAGGGTGCCTATGGAGGCGAAAGTTCCGTTCTCCCCCTCAGAAGAGAAAATTATTGCCCTCTGGAAAAAATGGGGTCACGAGGACAGAGTTCCTATGGTGAAGAGACATTTCTATGAGTTTTTCAGATGGACAAAATTCTATGGATTTTTTACAGATGTTTTGTATTCCCTGAATTCATACATATGGGAATGCATGGAATCAATTTTTGAGGACGCTCTTTATCAGGGTTTTGGATTTCCTTGCATTTTTCCATCATTCAGAACTCTCTTTCCAGTTTTGAAATGGAAAGCATCTTCATTTCAGTGGGTTTCTGACTGCAGAGGTCAAGCTCCATTCCTGCTGGACCCAGCAGGAGAAGAACCTGACCAGGAACATGAACTGCTGCTTCCCAGCCCCCCTGAATCGCAGGGGGGGCGAGGCTTTGCCCACAACCGAGGAAAAGTTTTTTTCTGCGTCTTTGCGACATGCTCAAACGGAGCTGCTTTTTCCTCCCCTCGTTGCCCTCAGGGGGGATCTGAGTTGGCTCTGCTGCCCCAGCCAGCGCTGCAGGCGGCACCGGTCCCCACACAGCCGCCTCCTGGGCCCGCAGGGCCGCCCCAACCAGCCCCACGGGCGCGGCCACCTCCCCGGGGCGGCCCCGCCCGCGGCTCTGGCTGTTTCAGTGACTGCGCCTGCACGGCCTATCCCAGAGCCAGGGGCAGAAGCTGCTGCCGCCCCTGTGCCCGCTCCCTCTGCATCGCAGCCGGCAGTTGCATTCACAGCAGTGCTGGCGGCGCCAGCGAGGGCCGACCCTGTGCCACCCCTGCCATCCCTTCCCGCAGGGACAGAGCTCGCGTCTGCGCTGCCGCTCCCGGAGCTGAGTGAGACAATATTGGCACTTCCCAGCGCACCTCTCGCACCCCTGCTGCCCCCACCGGCCCCCTCGGCCGTTCTGCTGCCTTCGGGGACCCTGTCCTCCGTGTCAGCGTCTGCGTCAGAGGCTCCCCTGGAACCGGCAGCATGTCTGAGTTCGGACCGTCCTGAGCTGTCTGCCCCTGGGGCAGCAGCTGGGGCTGCGGCTCCAGTGGCCAGCCTGTCCCTCCGTGGAGGAGGCGTGGCTCAACAGCTGATTGCGGGCGCAGCCCGGCTGCCTGCTTTCAAACTCAGTGTTTTTCGCGGGCCAGTTCGCGTTTGGTCGGGGGTTTCCCGTCGGGGGTTGGAATGCCTGCCCGCCCTCGCGCGCCCCAGCGGCAAGGGGGAGGTGGGTCCCGGGAGTTCTGCCTCTGGTCATTGAGATGAGGGACTGTAGAGAGCTTTTTGGATAATTGGTTAGCTGAGAAAGGACATTCCGATGTGATACCGATGGATAAGGGTAAGAGAAACAAGCTGGGAACTGAGCAACCGGTGCCCAATTACTGACGAAGGTCACAGTGACCTTCTCTAAAACGGGAAGACGGGGGAGAAAATTGCTTGCCAGAAAATGTAGTTATCCCAAGGTAGAGAAATTAGAAGAATGTACACATAGAAGCAAAATAATTGTTAAGAGATAGAAGTAGGTGTGTTTGATCTAAGTGTGCTTTAACCAATAATGAGCTCAGATTTTGCAATATGCATAAGCTTCATTAACACTAATATAAAAATGTGTAAGCTTTCAATAAACTTCGAGATTTGCTATTCATCGCATATGGTGTGTCGCATCTCTCCCGCCGTTACGACAAAAGGTGACCCCGGACGTGTTCCTTCGGGACTAGCCACGGTCGGAGGCGTAAAAGTCAAGTGCAGGTCCTTTCGCGGCTGGGGACGGCAAAAAACACCGCTGAAAAAGGAAGGTGTCAAGTGCCCCGGGTGAGCTCAGAGGAGTGCCCGGCTGCTACGTGCTGCCAGACCTGAATAGAGCCGCAAGAAGCGCGCAATCGTCGTTAAAATGGATAAAGACAGGCAAGCAGCATATGATTTATTTACTGACTTTTTACGAGGGCGTCAGATTAGAGGGATAGATTTACAGAAAGAACTTCCTGGGTTGTTAGCTTATGGGTGTGCACAGGGGCTTTTTCGTAATCCACATACAGTGCATGAATTGTCGGAGTGGCGTATATTCGGGGATAAGCTGTGGCACGCAGTCATAGATGACGATAAGACCGCGAAAAAGTGGGGGAAGTTATGGCGAGTCGTTCATGATGAATTGCTGAAATACCAGGCGGAGGAAAGAGCTGCCCGGCAGGCCAGTGCAGCTCATGAAAGGAACAGGAGTTATGGGGACTGGTTTGGTTCCCCGCTGCCTCCTGTTACGTCCACAGTCAATCTGCCGCCGGCATCGCCTTCTACCTTAAACAGCAGTTCCCCACCCCCATCGGTGCCTCCTTTAAGCAGCACGGCCCCGCCAGCTTCGGCGCCTGTTTTGACGGGCACCCCCTCACTGATTTCGGTTCCTGCCTCAGGTGGCGGTCTGCCGCCGGCACCGGCATCTGCAATAAGCGGCGGCTCCCCGCCAACCCCAGCCCCCGCTCCAGACAACGGCTCCCCGCCGCTACCAGTTTCTCTTTCGGGCAGCAGCCCCCCCCCTGCGTGTCCTCCAGCCGTGCCGTCCACGCCGCCTGTCCCGGTGTTAAGCCCTACACCTCCTCCGCTTAGCGGTTCGACCGTCCCCGGGTCGGACGGTGACCTTGCAAGGGCCGTTGCTCAGCAGCGAAGGGAGGCATGGGCGGCGGTAGCTAAAGAATTTATGGACACGGGGGATGAGGAGGCAAGATCGGCTGCTATGGAAATGGCCTGCCCGGTGATCTATTCTCCCCAGCCGGGGGGAGGGTTTCAGGCCACGATAACTGCCCTGGACTGGAAACTGTTATCGCAGTTACGATCCACGGTTAGTCAATTTGGAGTAACTAGAGAGCCCACAAAACAAATGCTGGATTACATCTGGAGTACTCAGGTTTTGCTGCCTGCAGATTGCAGGACGGTAACGCGGCTCATTTTTACTCAACACCAACAGCTTTTATTTAATGCCCATTGGCAGGCGATTTGTCAGCAATATGTCGCAGTGGTACGGCAACCAGGAGACCCGTTATATGGGGTGACCCTGGAGGAGTTAATGGGGTTCGGGCCGTTTCTTAGAACGGAGGCACAAGCATTGATTGGGCCCGAAAAGTGCAGGGAGGCTATGCGGTTGGCACGTTTAGCTATCGATAGAATTAAGGATCCGGGAGGAATTCCTTCTTACATGGGAATGAAGCAGGGTACGGAAGAATCTTTCGGAGCTTTTATAGACAGGGTAGCCAGCGCTATTGAACGAGCAGGAGTCCCTGAATTCATGAAAGGGTCCATGCTCAAACAATGCGCACTTCAAAACGGCAATCAGCTTACCAAGAATGTGATAAATACCCTGGGGGCTAATTGGTCTATAGAGGAAGCTTTAGAGCGATTAGCTAATGTCCCGCTGGGATCACAGGCAATGTTAGTAGATGCTATTAAAGAGTTAGGGGTCGGGTTGCAGAGGCAGGCAGAGTCCTCTCAAAACCAAGTACTGGCGGCCCTCGCCCCGCTCCAAGCAGATGCAGTAAATGCTCCACGAGCTCCATCCACTAGCCGATGCAGGTGCTACCGATGTGGAGGAACGGGACATACGCGACGGGACTGTCCCGCCGTCAGTGTTTGGTGTAGCCGTTGCCGCCTGGACACCCACAATACCGGAATCTGCAGACGCCGCTCGGGAAACGGCAGAGCCAGCGCGCCCGCCAGCCGCCACGCCCAGACACAAATAGCAGCTGTCACAACTTCGACTCAACCTGCCCCCAGCCCGCAACTGCCGGGAGCCTTGGACTAGACCTCGAAGCAGCAGCAGCCGTGACTTTGATGACTACCCGCCCGGAGAAGGTTCCAACTGGGGTAAAAGGGCCACTCATTATTGATGGATTACCTATGGGAGCTCTGCTTTTAGGGCTTCCTCGGCTACGATGATGGGATTATTTGTTTTACCTGGAGTAATAGATGCTGATTACACAGGAGAGATTTCTATTATGGTGCATACTCTTTTTCCACCGATGAGGATCGAAAAGGGACAAAGGATAGCTCAATTAATTCCTTTGCAGCAGTTGGCTAAGACTGTACCCCCTCGCCAGGCACAGTCCAGAGGAGAGCATGGATTCGGATCCACGGGGGGCCTTGCCCTTTTGACAATGAACTTAAATGAACGGCCAAAGCGCACTGTCATTTTGGACTATCAGGGCGAAAGGCGAACCTTGGAAGGACTGTTAGACACTGGCGCAGACTCCAGCATTGTGAGTCCGGATTTTTGGCCCCACAATTGGCCATTGCAGTCAACTACTATGCCAGTAACCGGAGTTGGAGGCCTGACATTTGCAAGGAAGACACCCATGCTATCTGTGACGGTTGAGGATAAAACGGTACGAGGTATTTTGTCGGTTGTACCTTTGCCTCCTACAGTGCAGTGCCTTATCGGTCGGGACATTCTGGCTCAGATGGGTGTGGTTTTGACAAATGAGCACCCTTTAGGCTAAGGGCCATTGCATGGACTTTCCCAATCCCATTGACCTGGACCACGAACACACCGGTATGGGTTAAGCAGTGGCCTTTAAAAAGGGAAAGTCTCGAGCAGGTTCACATGCTGGTATACGAACAATATAAACATGGACATTTACAGCTGTCAACAAGTCCATGGAACACGCCCATCTTTGTGATTAAGAAGAAGTCGGGAAAGTATTGCTTGATACATGATTTGCGAGCTGTGAATGAACAGATGGAGCCAATGGGGGCCCTACAGCCTGGTTTACCTAACCCGGCTATGCTACCAAGGGACTGGCCACTTCTGATTATTGATCTGAAGGACTGCTTTTTTACTATTGCTCTGCATCCTCGAGACACTCGGAGGTTTGCATTCACTTTGCCGTCTTTAAACAGAGCAGAGCCGGACAAGAGATTCGAATGGGTTTCTCTTCCCCAGGGAATGCGGAATAGCGCCACCTTGTGTCAACTTTATGTCGATGCAGCTCTACAGCCCTTGCGACATGCCTGGCCTGACACAATTATTTATCATTATATGGATGACATTCTATTTGCACAACCAGAACCTTTTGCGCGTCAACAAATTCAGGCAATACATGATGCTCTGAAGCTCCATGGACTGACTGTAGCTCCTGAAAAAATTCAGTTGTCTGCACCGTGGAAATATTTGGGGTGGACACTTACTGATCAAATTGTTACCCCTCAGAAATTGCAATTAAACATCAAATTACATACATTGCATGATGTTCAGAAATTACTGGGGGATCTACAGTGGCTACGCCCCATTGTTGGTATCCCTAATGACCTCTTGGACGAGCTTCGACCTTTACTGAAGGGGACTGATCCGGCACAGCCTGTTCGTATAGCCCCTGAACAGGCTGAGACACTGCAGCAGATATTGGACTGTGTTACACAAGGCAGTGTTCAGAGACGTGATCTCGACCTTCCTATACAGCTGACGGTTTGGTGTGGGCAAAAATTTTTACTGGGTGCACTTACTCAGCATAACAGAAAAACGGGGGAGACATGGGCCTTGGAATGGATATCTCCTCCACTTCAACAACAGAAAACCCTTCTTCAGAAAATTGAAAGTCTAGCTGATCTCCTTAAAAAGGGTCGTGAACGGACAATACAGATTATGGGAAAGGAACCTGAGCAGATACAGATACCAATGAAAAAGGATACATTGACCTGGTATCTGGCAAACAGTATGGAGTTACAAGAGGCCCTGTTGGGAGCCGGTAGTGTGACTGCCACTGATGATATTCCCAATGTACCATTGAATTGGGTAGGACAATGGGGTTGGATTCAATGCCCAAAAAGATCACTGAAGCCCTTATCGGATGCTACAACTGCCTACACTGATGCAGGAAGAAAATCTAAAACTGCTGCAGTGACCTGGCGAGAAAAGGGACAATGGCATCATCATATACTCCGAGCTACTGAGGTGGACACTTTACAAACGATGGAGCTTTTGGCTGTTGTATGGGCCATGATGCATTTCTCTGGACCTCTTAACATTGTAACAGATTCTTTGTATGTTGCAGGAGTGTGTGAGAGAATAGAGGATGCCTCCATAAAAGAGGTTCAAAAGAGGAGGTTACACGAGCTGTTTATGCAACTGCAGAGAGCAATTAGGCTAAGAAAGCATTCCTTTTGTGTTATCCATATCAGAAGTCACAAATGGGATATTGGTCTGGGAGAAGGTAACATGCGAGCAGATAAGTTAGTCTCAGTCACACAAGCAACTCCGATTCCCAAACAAACCATAGCCAGAGAGGCACACTCCATGTTCCACCAGAATGCAAAAGGCCTTCATAGAGAATTTCAAATATCTATGGAGGAGGCACGGGCAATAGTCAAAGCCTGTCCTATATGCAGTCATCATAATGGAGGCTGTGGTTTAGGTCTGGGAGTTAACTCAAGAGGGCTGAGCACAAATGAGACCTGGCAAATGGATGTCACACATGTGGCAGAGTTTGGGAGGTTGAAGTATGTACATGTTACCATAGACACTTACAGTCATTTTATATGGGCCACAGCCCAGACTGGTGAGAAAGCAGGGCAGGTAGAGAGACATCTCAGCAGTTGTTTTGCAGTAATGGGAGTACCACAGCGTATCAAGACAGACAATGGGCCTGCTTACAGTAGCAAAAGAATAAAGCAATTTCTGCAAATGTGGGGAATAGAGCACATAACCGGCATCCCCAATTCTCCTACAGGACAAGCGATTGTTGAGAGAGCAAATGGTACCTTAAAAAGATATCTGAGTAAATATAAGGATACCAGAGAGCCACAAGAGAGATTGTTAAAGTGCTTGTTTGTTTTGAATCACCTGTGTGTTTTTGGGGAAAACAAGGTTCCTGCTGTGATTCGTCACTATGTACGTGAAGCAGATGGTGTAAAGAAAGATGTGTGGGTGAGATACAGGGATCCCAAGTCAGGACAATGGCAAAGTCCTGCTAAGGTGTTATATTGGGGCCGCAGATATCTTTGTGTTTCTACTCCTACAGGACCTTTGTGGGTACCTGCTAAATGGACCCGAGCAGCTGTGCTTGATGGAACATCTCGACCAGCTGAGCGAAGGGGATCGTCAGCGGGTGGGGACGAAGCTGCTGATCATCCTTCGACCGATACTTCTCAAACTGAAAGGACACTGTGATGCTGCCATCGATCGAGCAATTGATCGGTGCAAGTCTCTGGATAACATATTAAGCTTGTATTCGATGCTTTCTGAGTTGGAATTTAAAGGGCCTAGAAATTTAGCTTGTTTATTAAGTGTCAAGATAGACAAGAAATTTAGCTTGTTTATTAAGTGTCAAGATAGACGCTGTACTGCATGGGTACTGCTTTTTTGTGGAGGTTGTCAGGAGACTAAGTGGGTGCACCAAACTCGTTTACCTGAGTTGTGGTGTGAACACTGTAAGTTCTATTGGCGGTTTAACTCTTGGCAGAGGGATCTTACATCGTTCACAGGGCTGCCCGGTTTCCAGGGGTTACAATTGTATGAGTCCCCAGAACAGAAGATCCTCGCATGGTTTAGGTGGGAAATACAACATTTAGTCAGACGTATTCTGGGGATATCTCGGTCCTGTATCTTGCAGACTAAGTGTGGTAGAAATATTCCTCTGGCACAAGCGAACGTGATAGGTCCTATTTTGGTGGGTCAGGATCCCAATCAAGTGTGGGAGGATTGTCTGAAAAGCTTAAAGGGGCTGAAGCTAAGGAGAAAGAGACGTTCTTAAGAGTTTGTGACAGGCTTGATGGCCGAGTGGCCCAAAAGGGTGCCTGAGGAAATCAGGATGGGATGGAAACTTTATGTTGTCGCTTTATTAATTTTTGCTTCTTTTGGGGACAGTGTAGACCATCCGGCATGGGCCCCACCTCAGCCCAAAACTAACATATGGGTCACCCTGGCAAACCTAACTAAACAGGAGACTATTTGCCTGTCGTTGTCTTCTCCTGGCAATCCTTTCACAACTTGCTTGGTTGGATTGCCAGCAGATCCCTGGCCGTGCCCTTTACATGTGCCAACTTGTAAGGTCAGCAATGCTAGGGTGAGTGTGGACAATTGGGATCAATGGATTTCCCGCTTTCCTCTGGCACCACAGGAACCCCAAGAGTTAGAATTGTTAGGTTCAGTGATGGCAGATGCATGCATTCACTTTAAACATAGAAGCCTGCTGTCAGTCAAGAACCATTCTAATGTTGTAACTTCCAGCATGGCTGTCTACCGAAATGCATCGGCCTGGTGCAGTTATACAACAAAGAGAGTGTCAGTCTCATCAAATGACCCTATTCAATTGCCAGCAGGATATTTCCTGATATGTGGAGACCGTGCTTGGGCCGGTATCCCATCAATGCTACACGGGGGACCATGTACACTTGGACGGCTGTCTCTACTTACACCTAACATGTCCATGATACTGAACATGAGTCGTCGCCATCGTAGAAGCAGGCGAATGGCTCATGCTTTTGCAGCCGACTGCCGGGATGATGTAAAGTTTTGGTCCCCAGCGGCCATAGTTGCAGCATCTTTCTTAACTCCAGGGGTATCAGCAGCAGGTGCTCATGCTATTTTAAATAAGTTAGGATGTTGGCTTGCTAAACAAACAAATGCAACTTCCTTAGCAATTTCCAGTCTTTTGCTTGATGTAGATTCTATTCGCCATGCAACGCTTCAAAATAGAGCTGCGATTGATTTTCTCTTACTTGCACAAGGCCATGGTTGTGATGAATTTGAGGGCATGTGTTGCATGAATCTCTCTGATCATGCACGATCTGTACACTCACAGCTCTCTGAGTTACGGAGGTTAACTGGGAACTTACAGGTGGAATCAGGCCTTGGTATTGATGGATGGCTCAAATCTTTAAACTTAGGATCATGGTTACGTTCACTTATTAAGGTTAGCATTGTAGTAGCTATTGTAGTTTTGCTGTTAGTATTAGTCTTGCCTTGTTTTTGTATATGCTTACAGAATATGGTGAGAAAGATGATAACTACTGCATTTAATCAAACTATGCTTGTTCGACAGAAAAACAGGGGAGATGTAGAGAGCTTTTTGGATAATTGGTTAGCTGAGAAAGGACATTCCGATGTGATACCGATGGATAAGGGTAAGAGAAACAAGCTGGGAACTGAGCAACCGGTGCCCAATTACTGACGAAGGTCACAGTGACCTTCTCTAAAACGGGAAGACGGGGGAGAAAATTGCTTGCCAGAAAATGTAGTTATCCCAAGGTAGAGAAATTAGAAGAATGTACACATAGAAGCAAAATAATTGTTAAGAGATAGAAGTAGGTGTGTTTGATCTAAGTGTGCTTTAACCAATAATGAGCTCAGATTTTGCAATATGCATAAGCTTCATTAACACTAATATAAAAATGTGTAAGCTTTCAATAAACTTCGAGATTTGCTATTCATCGCATATGGTGTGTCGCATCTCTCCCGCCGTTACGACAAGGGACTACATTTTGTTCGTCACGAAAAAGAGACCAGTGTGTTACAAGAGTTGTCTGCTGACTATTTCTGTACTACTTCATGAGATATGAGCTACAAGGATACCAGGGAAGGGGTTGCAGGAGCCCACACATAGTCCCACCCAGCAAATGGTACAAACAGATAACTCACAGAAATAACGACCAGGGAAAGGCTGGGGAAAGGGTAGGGGCAGATTAACACCCAGCAGGGAAACCTTTCCCACTGACAAATGGTACAAGCAGATAACTCACAGAGATAACGACCAGGGAAAAGCTGGGGAAGGGGCAGGGGCAGATAAACAGTCTGCAAGGCAGGATATTTGCTTGCTTAAGCTTGATAGGGCACAGTTTGCAAGGCAGGACATTTGCTTGCTTAAGTTTGATAGGGCACATATTGTGTTAATCATAAGATTTTGGTAATTTTCCACGGAGAAGTCACCAAATAAGGACATAGGGTGAAGAAGACGCAGCTGAGGAAGACTCCGCAGCCTTCTATCACCGACCACCAGGAGACAGAAGGATGACCCTCTAGCAACAACCAGCGCAGGCGCAGAGAACTCCGAGATAACATGGACTCCTGAAGGATGGAGAGGATAAAAGGACTGAATCAGAAACTAGTTGGGGCGGCAGTAGGTGGAGCGGAGACTCCCCTGTCGCCCAGCGCTGAGCCTTTGCTTACGTAGTATAACTGCTTCAATAATTAATAAATTCTTTGATTGGAAATTACTCGTTTTGAGTCAATTTTATAACAGTCCCCAGCCCAGAGGGGGTGGGGTGGTGCCAAGGGGCAGAAAGGAGGAACACCTTTTGCATTTGCATTGCAGGGGCAAGGGAAACAGCAGAAAGCGACCATCGCTTGCTTGCTGTGGGGAAAAAACATCCCTGGACCTGAGGTGATGATACTCGGGGAAGCTTCTGTTTCCCAATTGTCGGTGTGCACTGGTGGTGCTAAAGGGAGGAATCGTTTGGTCACTCGTGCTGTCCAGGCATTGGCAGCAGGGTGCCAGTTTGTGAGAAAACAGCCCGCCTCGCGGGCCGGATCTGGGACGTTTGGCTCGGTTCCCTGGGCCAGGGCCACCGCCTGGCTGGCTGTTGGGTTTGGGGGGCTTTGCTTCCCCTGTCAGGACCTGGGCCACCGTTCTGTGGGCTGGGTCTGGGATTCCTGATCCTTCCACTAGGGCCAGGGCCCCTGCAGGGCCCCAGAGGCTCCTCTCTGCTGCTGCTCTTTCTGGGAAGAAAAAAAAAATTTAAAAAAAGAGTTGAAAGAACTGGCAGCTCAACGGCATTGAAAAGCCAAATTTAGCTTCAGCCCAAGTGGTTCAATAAAGGGCTGTGGCCAAGACATTCCAGAAATTTTCTCAAAATTGTTTGATGACTGTCAATGGATTTTTGATATCTATTGATGGATTGCATTGTTTTTTGCATTTTCTTATATTGTAAGATTGTTTTAGTGATATGAGAGAATTTTATGTTCTACGGGTGAAGAATTTCCCTGATCATTCCAATCATTCCACATCAGCACTTGATGGAGGTTTTGATTGGCAACAGATAACCTGTCAAGTATTTGTTCTATCCTCTGCATGGGCCCAGCAGACAAAATTACAAACATTTTTCTTTTTAATTTAATGAAAATAAAAAGGGTGAGATGTCACAGACACATTTTCTGGAAAATCCTTTCCTTAGGATTTTTTCTCCTGAGAAGCTGAGAAGCCTCAGGAACAAAATGTAAACAATGATTATCTGCTGCTGTGGAATGCAACAAGTGGATCTGTGATTGGTCTCATGTTGTTGTTTCTAATTAATGGCCAATCACAGTCAGCTGGCTCGGACTCTCTGTCAGAGACACAAGCCTTTGCTATTCATTCCTTCTTTTTCTATTCTTAGCCAGCCTTCTGATGAAATCCTTTCTTCTATCCTTTTAGTATAGTTTTAATATAATATATATCATAAAATAATAAATCAAGCCTTCTGAAACATGGAGACAGATCCTCATCTCTTCCCTCATCCTAAGACCCCTGTGAACACCATCACAGTTATGATGGCTTAGCTCCTGCCCTAAAGATATTGTGCATTTTAAAACTTCCCAAGAAGGTGAATTCAAGCTCCTTCATTGCTCTGTGCTGGAGTCCAAAGAGAATTTCAGTGTGCTTTTTGTCATTTACAGCTGTCATTGCTTAGCTCTTGAACATAAGACTCCCTTGTGATTGATGAACGTTGTCTAGTTAAGAGGGTGTCAAATACATGGTCCTGTTCTAGGAGATGAGAAGGTTTCTGCAGTCTTTGTCATCTCTACTGCTTGTGATTTCCATACAAAACCAGTGGGAAGTTTTCTGAAGGCAGTCCAGAGGCTGGCAATACGGACAGCATAAAACCGAACACTTGCTGCAGTGCTACCATTGATAGTGGAGCCCTGGAAAATGTTAAAAATAGTCTTTGAAAATATTAGGCCTTGTATTTTCTCAGATCACTGCACCTGCGTAAGCAGTATGATAAATGATATAATTGTTAGATGTGATGATTGTTTAGTAGTTAAATATAATTATTATAAAACCATAAGAAGAATTGTGAGAAACTATGTTGGAAATTTAAAGGGGGCTATGTTTAGCTGAAATCTGTGTATACAATAGAACAATATAAGTTTGATAATTATCATGAAAGTTATGTAATGATAGAGTATAAAACATGTTCACCTCGAATGTATGGTCGGAATCAGATTTGGGTGGAAATCACCCCGATTCCCAGACCTCTTCAATAAAAGCACCGCATATAATCGCTTCTGTGATTATGTGTTTTTGAACGCTAACACCATCGTGATACCAGAAAGGACTTAAAAATTTAAAAGGGCAAACAAAGCAGTTGGAAGGAAAAGAACATTAACCATTATTCCATTCTTCTAATATACCTTTCTTTAAATCATCATTTTCATGCAGTTTCACAGCTTGAGTTGGTATCCCTGAAAAGGAATCTGAGACAGAGTAAACTTTTTAATGGAGTAGACATGACTAAACACAGGCCAAGTTGCCTTTTTTGACATCAAATATGAGTTATGCTTGAGCTACTCTTTGCTTAAGGTACTTAGCTCACACTAAGAATTTTAATCATGATTGAGTAAATTTTACTGTCACTCAGAATTTTACAGTCATGATTGGCATTGAAACTTTTCAAGGAAAGCTCTGAATAGCAATGTTTGTGTAAAAATAGTATTTTATCTCCTGTATTTGTGTGAACCAGGTAAGCCTTGTGCTGTCACCAGTTGTTGTGTTCTGTCTGTATAAGTTGGACTGTTCTGTTCCCCCTATCATGCAATGGTTCTGCCCTGGTTCTCCCTTCCCTTCTTTATGCTGCCAGCTATCCCAACTCCTCCCCAGTTGCCTTGGAGATTAATGTACCCTTTCTCAAATCCCTCCCCGGTGCCCTGTCTGTGACTCGGTGCTCCCACCCTCCTCTCAGGAACTCTCTAGAAACTTCCAGCTAGAGCATCGAGCAATTGGCTCAGGAGCTGGGGCCCCACCCTCAAGTTATCCCCACTGGGGTTTTCCCTAAGTCAATCTTTTGTATCCCACTCCCCTCTGAAACCTTATTCATCCAAGGACTGACTCCTCCCCTGTGTCCCTCCCTCCTTATAAGCTGTTGCAACCCCTCCCTCGCTCTCTTTGGTTGTCGGTTTTCCCTGGGACCCAATAAACCTGGATTCACCACAGCTGGAGAGCGCTCTCTTATTTCTGCTGACTGTAGCCAAGCCACATCCTACCACAAGGTAGCGCTGCTGTCATAGCACAGAGTGTTTGCCTTAGGTGCTGTCCCGAACCACGAAGATCGGGATAGTGCCCCCCTGCTGCTAGCGGTGCTGGATAGCTAGCCGGGATGTCCGAGAAGGACAATTTTTCTCCAGCTGGACCGCTTCAACCAGTGTTGCTTAACCTTTCATGTCATATTCCTCTTCATACCCATACTGTGCTTAAGGGTTATTAATCTACTTTAGAATTGGCACGTGGAATAAGACTACTTTTTCTTTTTGAAAGCTAATGTCATTTGACCTACTTACAGCAAATAATTCATTAATTGCAAGTCCCCAGCTAGCATCTTTTGTGCATATTCTAACCTTCTAAACAAGTAACAAAAGCACTCTCCAATGTAGCAGGCACAGGGCCTGCCAGGGCCCCATGGCAAGCAGAAGCCTAAGGATAGGAAATGCCAAGTCATGGTGAATGGGCTAGAAAGACCCTTTTCTGCCTTTGGACCCCTGCTTATCTCTCTGTAAGACTATAGGTCACTTTCCTTTAACCTCTGCTATTGGACAATTTCTGATCCCCCTGTAACCTATATAAAGGGCTGTTTTAGCCTGGTTCTGGTAGAAGAGCTGTCACTGGAACCCTTCTGAGATGACCCAATAAAGACATCGCTGTGGAACTCTAAACAGCCTTCTCCTCTCTCACCCTGCGTCTGCCTGCCTGTGGCACCTAGCAAGCTAAGAGCTGAAATCACAATGAGCTGATAATCACTAAAAAGCTGATATCACTTAAGCTTGCTAAGGTTGCCAGTGGCTGAGAACTGCTTGGGTACTCGGGCAGCCTGTCGTGTAGAGGACTGAGCTATCCAGACCCGTGCGGCCTGCTGGAGACACCCTGAACCCAGCAGGAGGCCGAATTACTGGCGAACTGAACAGAAATAACTCAGAGCAGAATTTCTTGGAAATTTTTACTGTCTACGGACTGCCGTGACCCTCAAGGAGAAGCCTTCATTATAGCAGGTCTTCTCTGCAGGGGGGGGTCAGTCGACCCTCACAGCTGACATCTGAAGGAATTGTTCGAGGAGACTGACAAGGCAGACCACCTCCAGCAGACCTCTGACCCACACACGGCTGAAGAAGTGTAAGTTTTAAAACAGCCTTTATTGTGCGCATTTTTCCTTGGGTCATTTTTTTTTTTAATTTTTTTCTTATTTTCTCGTTTTGTCTGCTGGTAGGGAACGGGAAAACATGGGATCGAAACTTAGTACATTGACACGATTCCAGAACGAGAGAGATTTATGTTTACTAATCTTAGGAATCCTATCTTCTAACAACTTCTCTTTCTCTAAAGGTAAACTGTCAAAAACTAACCTGAAAAAATTTATAAAATGGCTTCTTTCTCAGTTTCCAGATACTAACACAGACATTATTATTAAAGACTTGTTTTGGGACAAAGCTGGGACCACAATATACTTAGCAAACTAACCAAGATTTCTCTGTGACTCAGTATATTCCTCTGTTTCACATTATAACTAAGACTGTAGAAAAAGCTAACAGAGATAGCTCACATTCCCTGCAGCCTTTTACAGCAGAGACAGACAACGTCCCTTCAAATGCTAATCGCACTGATAAAAATCCTCTGGAATTCAGCCCTCTGGTCCCGGGTCCCCTCGGTCCCAGTGCCGCCACTGCTCCAGACCCTGCCTCTCTCCCTGCCCAGCTCGCGTTATCCCCCGCCCCCGTGCCTGCGGCGTCCACGCCGTCCTCCCTTCCCCCAACTCCCCCCCCGCCCCCCGAACGCGGCAAACACGAATTCCGTGGCATTCTGTCTCTTATCTACAAGTACAACTGTGCCTTCTTCCACCGGCTCAGGCCCCCTCACCCCTCCTGCTTCTCCCCCCACCCCTATCGCCTCTTCCCCCGCCCCCGCTGCCGCCCCCCCCCGCTGCGCCCGCACCCGCTGTGGCTCTGCCTGCCTCCGCCGTGGCTTCCCCCGAGCCCCCAATCTCCGCTGCAGTCCTTCCTACCCCTGCCGCCGGCCCCCAGATCCCAGCCCCAACCCCTGCTGCTGCCCCTCCCGTCCCAGGGGGTATCCCCACCCCTTCAAGCCTGCCTGCCAAAACAGGAGGTCCCCCTGTGTTCCGGCACACCCCAGCCCCAGCACACCACCCTGTAGCCACGGCAGACCAGACCGGTCTCACTGCCCTTGCTCCCCCACTCCTCCCTTGCCCCCACCCCCAGGCTTTCCAGCCACTCACCCACCCTCAATGCCACCTGAATGGAACCTCAGAGACCCCCCACGGTACCACCTCCCTCCCTCAATCCTGTGCATGCTGTGCTACTATTTCAGCCCCACTGCTGCCTCCCTCTGGCCAAGCTCTGCCATGTGCCTCCTCACAGCCCCCAAAGCCCCTGAAAAATCTTGCTTCAACACGCCGTAAAAAGCATAGGGCACGGCCTGCTCCCTCTCACTCCTCCTCTGAGGACAACAGCAGCCACAGTGACTCTGATTCTGATACAGAGGACATTGATCCATGGGCTCTAATTAAGATAGAAGCGACTAAGGCTGGGGATTGGCAGATGGCGCAGAAAATCAATGCCTTCCCAGTAGATTATAAAAAGGGAAGAAGAGGAGGGGCCACTGCTAGAAAGACGTGGGAACCTAATTCAAATAAGGAACTCGTACAATTAAGAAATATAGCCAAAGAACATGGCAGAAGTTCACGTATTTTTAGAAATTTCCTGGAAGCTATGTTGTCGGCACATGTTTTACTCCCCCACGATATTAAAAATATTGCAAATTGCCTCCTTTCCCCAGCAGAATATATGTTATGGGAAAGGCATTGGAAAAGACCATTTAGAACATTATCAGACTCATATTCTACAAATGCTGATAAGACAAATTTTACGGTCGAACAGCTGGCTGGGGAAGGGGATTTACGGAAACCCTCTGACCAAGCTGATACCTTGTCCAAGGAGGCACTACAAGATGTGGCACTGGCAGCAAAAAACTCCTTACTTCTCACCCCTGACGATTCACTCCCCACCATGCACTTTTCTAATATTAAAAAAGGACTAGATGAAAGCTTTATCAAATTTGTGGACAGAATTAAAGATGCTCTGGAAAAACAGATAGAGAGCACAGAGGCAAGAAAAGAACTGTTGTGCAAGCTTGCCATGAGTAACTCAAACGAACAATGCAAAACAATTCTGAGGTCTCTACCCTTGGATACAGAACCTACCATAGAGCAAATGCTGGAAAGCTGTATGTGTCATTTGTCCACTGAAAATACAGTGGCCCAAGCAGTTGCTAAGGGTATTGCTGAAGGAGTTTCTGGGGCATATGCAGTAATGGCTTCTAAAGACAAGGCCTGTTGCTTTCACTGTGGAGATTTTGGACATTTTATAAAGGACTGTCTAGACAGGTCACCTACCAGAAACCCCCGTAATCAAAGAGCCCAGAATCAGCAACACTACCAACTGCATTCGGGAAATGCTTTGCGGAGTGTGCTGGAGCCGCACGCTATGACAACAAATCAAAGGACATCCAGACCCAGCCCCGCACCATCCCAGGAGATTTTGGACCACAAGAAGAGGATCCAACACACAGCGCAACCCAGATGGGAACCCGCCGCCAGCTGGTAACTGCTCTATTGACTTTAACAATGAGAATGTTTATCGTGTTCCCACAGGCAAATATGGGCCAAAAGGTGGTCCTTTGGACATCTTAATTATAGGTGACTCTCTCCATAGACCAAAGGAAATTTTCATTGTTCCAGAAGTGCAAACAGTGCGCCCGGGACAAGAGATTCTTGTCCAGGTGTACTGCATGGACTTACCATTTTTCCTTTCAAAGGGAACTCCAATCGCACAATCCTTTCTACTCCCAAAGAATCACAGGGAACAGATTCCTCTCAACCCTACAGCAATGTGGGCAAAAGTTGTGGAACCAAGCAAGCCTACCATTGAATGCGGTCTTATCTGCAGAAGGGAGAAGATCCGCCTACCAGGGATGCTGGACACTGGTGCCGACGTGACCATCATCACTCGCTCCGAATGGCCAGCACGCTGGAATCTACAACCTGTTACAGGCATGAATTCTGGGATTGGTGGAGCTACGGTATCCATGTGAAGCAAGAACCAAATCCTCAGTGAAGGGCCTGAAGACAAGCTGGCAACCATCCGTCCATTTGTGTTAAGGGCTCCCATCACCCTTTAGGGCAGGGATGTTCTATCCCAGTGGGGGGCTTCCCTATGTATTCCCACTCACGATTTCTAATCGGGGCCACTGAGGAGCACGCACAGCCAGATACCCCTTGGCTCACCTGGAAATGCCATGGCCCAATCTGGATTGAACAGTGGCCCCTCTCTAAAGTCAAGCTGTGTGCACTACAAGCCCTCATGGAAGAACAGCTTGCCAAAGGCCACATCGTCAAGACCACCAGCCCTTGGAACTCTCCAGTCTTCGTACTGCCAATGCCTGGAACGGACAGGTGGAGGCTCCTCCACAACCTTCGCAAAATCAATGAGGTCATCCAGGACATGGGCCCCTTCCAGCCTGGCCTGCCCTCCCCATCGATGCTGCCTAGAGACTGGAAACTTGCCATCATAGATATTAAAGACTGTTTCTTCAGCATTCAGCATTCCACTGCACCCCCAGGACTCTCCACGGTTTGCTTTCTCCATTCCCTCTCTTAACAAAGAGGCCCCAATCAAAAGATATCATTGGCATTTTCTTCCACAAGGACTAAAAAACAGTCCCACTATATGCCAGTGGTACATGGCTCACATCCTGTCTCCTGTTCAGAACTTATTCCGAGATGCTATCATCCACCACTATATGGATGATATCCTGGTCTGTGCATCAGAAAAAGCTTACTTAGACAAAGCAGTTAAAAAGACCATCAAAATCATAGAAAAGGCCAGATTTGAGATCCGCGAGGACAAATTACAGTACACCAACCCATGGACTTACCTTGGAGTCAAGATCCGGGAAAGGACCATCATATCCCAGCAGCTCACCATGAGAGATGACCCAAAAACCCTGAGAGACTTACACAGTCTGTGCGGATCCATCAACTGGGTATGTCCACTGCTAGGAATTACAACAGAGGACCTTGCTCCCCTGTTCAAACTTCTTCGTGACAACAAGGACCCGGACTCTCCATGCACTCTCACAGCAGAAGCCCAAGATGCCATCACCAAGGTCCAGGAAGCCCTGTCTTCTCACCAAGCCCATTGCTTTGAGCCCAGCCTGCCTTTTCTGTTCATCATCCCGGGAAAAGCACCTCGATTCTATGGACTGATTTTCCAATGGGACATTCAGCTTCGAGACCCTTTGCTGATACTGGAATGGATCTTTACAAACAGCCAGCCTTCAAAGACAATTACCACCTTCCAGGAAATCATGGCACATCTAATAAAAAAGGGTAGAACTCGCCTCCGCTCTCTTGCAGGGTGTGAGTTCCCATGCATATACTTGCCACTGACCACTGGGGACCTGGAGCATTTGCTCCAGACCAATGAAAATCTCCAGTTTGCCCTAGATAGCTATACAGGCCAAATTTCAGTTAAGATCCCAAAACACTAACTTTTAAATCATGATGTAACCTTTCATCTGACCCCAAAATTAGTCCAAAGTAGAACACCTCTCAAAGCTCTAACCATCTTTACAGATGGCTCAGGGTCATCCCACAAATCTGTAATGACCTGGAGGGACCCTCAGACACAAAAATGGGAATCTGACATCCAAATAGTAAAGGGATCTCCACAGATCACAGAGTTAGCAGCTGTTGTCAGAGCCTTTGAGAAATTCAAAGACGAACCCTTTAATCTGATCACAGATTCAGCTTATGTTGCTGGTATAGCTATGAGAGCAGAACATGCTCTTCTCAAAGAGATTTCCAATCCAAAGTTATACCAATTGATTTCTAAATACACTTAATCCCCCACAGAAAGCAACCTTACCATATAATGCATGTGAGGTCACACACAGACCTCCCAGGTATCATCACAGAAGGGAACAGGAAAGCAGATGCATTGGCCATGGCAGTACAAACTGCCAATGTTCCTAAGATCTTTGCCCAGGCAAAGTTGTCACACGCGTTTTTTCATCAAAATGTACCCACCCTTATCAGAATGTTCAAGCTTTCAAAAGATCAGACAAAAGCTATTGTTGCTACATGCCCGAACTGTCAAAACTACCAGATATCATCTGTGGGGATGGGAGTCAATCCCTGAGGTCTAAACAGCTGCCAGCTGTGGCAGACAGATGTAACTCACTTCGCACCTTTTGGAAGATCAAAATACATGCATGTATCGGTTGACACGTTTTCAAGAGCAGTATTTGCATCATCACATCCAGGAGAAACTACATAACACACAATAAAACACTTTCTCCTCGCCTTTGCTACCCTGGGAGCACCAAAGGAGATTAAAACAGATAATAGACCTGCCTATACCTCCCAAAAGTTAAAGGAGTTCTTCAATGAATGGGGTATAGCACACAAGAGCGGCATACCTGTAAACCCCACAGGACAATCCATCGTGGAAAGGACACATCAAACCCTCAAAAGAGTCCTCGATCAGCAGAACAGAGACACGAGAATCACATCTCCAGTTGAAAGACTTTGAAAGGCTCTCTATGTCATCAACTTCCTGAACTGTACAGCATCAGAGCCTGACCCACCAATACTTCGCCACTTTGCAAATACCACCCAAGCAAAGCTCACTGAGAAAACACCTGTGCTCGTGAAGGACCCTGAAACACACCAAATTTCTGGGCCTCACCAGTTGATTACCTGGGGTAGAGGATATGCATGCGTGCTACTACCATCTGGTCCAAGATGGTATCCAGGAAAAAACATAAAACCATACCTAGGCACTGCAAACACTACTCCTACAAACGGTGACAAGAACTCTCCTGAGTCAAACACAAGACCACCTCAAAACCAAACCAGCTCTGCCTGGAGACGAAGACGTCACTGAATACCCACAAGCAGAAGAACAGACTATCCTACCACGTGACAGCAGACAAAATAGAAAGCTGAATAACATTCTGCTGCATCAAACCATCAAACTATAAGCCAGTGATAGGCTGAACACAAAACTGTTCTCTGAATTATATGTTGTTACCCCTTTTTTACCCTAAAAACCCCTATTATCCCCTTTTCTTAACTCTTACCAAAATCCCCTACCCTTATACCCACTCCCCCTCCCTTAACTTAAAGAGAAAAAAAAGGGGGGGGGGAGGGGAAGGAACAGAGGAAAGGAACAAGGGAGAAAACCCTCTCCTCCCACCATAAGGATAACAAATTTTGCTTATATTCCCTATCAGAAACCCCATCCCTGTCCAAAGATGAAAATTATCTATGTTGGTGCTGTCCTCACTGATGCCTGGATGTTCTTCACCGTACCACATGCCTTTGGCTGGATTAGCCCACAGCCCAGCCATAATGTTTGTATAACCTTAGCAAAGACATTAAAACAGGACAGCATGTGCCTATCCATGGGAAGCATTGATAACCCACTTTCCACATGTCTAGTAGGAATTCCCTTTGTAGCAGATGATTGGCCCATCTATAACTCAGAGCTCCTCCGCACCACAGGTAAGAGACCCAATGTGGCTGATACTTGGAACGAGTGGACAAAAATGTTGCTCAATGCTCTAGAGGAACCCCAAGAATTAGATCTGTTGGGGTCCTCCAAGGCCACATACTGTGTCAAATTTTACTTTAGAAGTCCGAAAAATAATTGGCCAGAAATTGACCAGACCAAAAACACATACCGAAAAGATATGTCACCAATTAACAAAGCTTATAACGATCCCGACTGGTGTAATTACACTGCTCGTGTGATTTCTGTGTCCTCTCTCCACCCCAAAGTATTACCCAAGGGAACATTTCTCATCTGTGGTGACAGAGTATGGGCAGGGATCCCCTCCCGACTCCAGGGAGGTCCCTGTACCCTTGGAAAACTTTCTACCCTTACTCCAAACATCACCCTGTTACATAATTGGAAAAAAGAAAGTGAATTAAAACGCCACAAAGGATCCTACACTGAATTTGATGAAAATTGTGATCCCTAATTATACGATTGGAACAACCAAAAAAGATTGCTGTCTCCCTGTTCTTACCATGGGTAGCTTCAGCTAAAGCCCTCGGTGAAATAAATCACCTCAAGTGCTGGCTCAGTAAACAAGCTAACGCTACATCTGCAGCCTTGAGTGATCTCTTAAAGGAAGAAGAAACCACAAGACAGGCTTCGCTCCAAAATCGAGCAGCAATCGACTTCCTGCTGCTTGCCCATGGACACGGCTGTGTAGACTTCGAAGGGATGTGCTGCTTCAACCTCTCTTCACGCTCGGAATCCATCCACGCAAACATCCAGAAACTGAAGGAACTTGTAAAGGACTTGAAAGTAGAAAAAACCCCAGACTGGGTCAATGACTTTTTGGTCAATGGGGATTAACAGGATGGGTTGCATCTTTGGTTAAGGGAATGTTGTGGATTTTCCTTGTAATTGTCATTGGGTTAGCTATGTTCTCATGCCTTGTTCACTGTTTCAAAAGAACTATAGTGAACGCCTTTTTTCTAAAAACAGAAAGTGGAGTTGTAGCAAGCACAGGGCCTGCCAGGGCCCCATGGCAAGCAGAAGCCTAAGGATAGGAAATGCCAAGTCATGGTGAATGGGCTAGAAAGACCCTTTTCTGCCTTTGGACCCCTGCTTATCTCTCTGTAAGACTATAGGTCACTTTCCTTTAACCTCTGCTATTGGACAATTTCTGATCCCCCTGTAACCTATATAAAGGGCTGTTTTAGCCTGGTTCTGGTAGAAGAGCTGTCACTGGAACCCTTCTGAGATGACCCAATAAAGACATCGCTGTGGAACTCTAAACAGCCTTCTCCTCTCTCACCCTGCGTCTGCCTGCCTGTGGCACCTAGCAAGCTAAGAGCTGAAATCACAATGAGCTGATAATCACTAAAAAGCTGATATCACTTAAGCTTGCTAAGGTTGCCAGTGGCTGAGAACTGCTTGGGTACTCGGGCAGCCTGTCGTGTAGAGGACTGAGCTATCCAGACCCGTGCGGCCTGCTGGAGACACCCTGAACCCAGCAGGAGGCCGTATTACTCCAATAGTTTACATTTTTAAGCACACAATATGCTTCCCTCCTTTGCAGTTGGCAACTCTAAAATGAACGACATGTCTGCAGTATTTTATAGTGAGCCATATTTATCCAAGTAATTTAAAAAAATAAAAACTAGTCCCTTCAATTTGGAAATATTTTTAAATTGTTTTTGAATATACAAAACATACCCTAACCCTACATATTGCATGCAGATTTAATCGTTGTGAAAGCAAACCATAAGTTTCTGTTTGGATAGCATGGTTTTCCACAGTTTTCCACAATTGTTCTTGGCACAGTTTTCTACTTGCGTGACTGTTAGGACACTCAAATGTACTTCTAAGGTACTGTAGTAAGCAGAAAAGGAGGAGAGGTTGTGCCTTATTTTTGGCTTCCTTTGGTTTTCTTTTTGGTTTTCTTCTTCTTGCTCTTTTTCATGTCACCTTTCTAGATACTGTGATTTAGATTTGCAGTTTACTAAACTATGGTTTTTGTCTGGAATTCTTGTAAATTTTGAAAGGAACCCAACCTGTAAATATGGATCTTTTTATGATTTGCTAGCTACATAGAAAATCTTCCTGCTGCTCTGAAATGCTTTTATCACCATTCAAATTAAAAGAGAACAGTTCCTCTATTCACTGCTTTTGTACTGGATTCAGTTCAATGTGCGCTAACGGTGCAAAAAAGTCCTGCTGGAAGAAAGGATCTGCATACAAATTGACCAAGACACGTGCTACAAGGGTCTTGTAAAGCTTCAAAGTTTCTCTACCTTTCTGGCAGTCTGTCTTCACAGCAGGACTTGATGAGGGATTTTGCTGGCATCTCTTTGACAGAAAGCAATAGCAAAGCAAGCAAAATGGAGCAGCAAAAGAAGATAGCAGCAAAAGGTACATTATCCCCTCTGTTACTTATCATTGTTGAAACAAATTTTTTCTCGCCATGTTACATAAAATACCTTAGTAGAACTAAAGACTAGAAAAATTCAACTCTGTTCTGGATTCATTAAAAGCAAAGCCATCTGTGGACAGAAGTGCCCAGCATGATGCTGGGAACTCCTAGCTGGTTTCAGTAAGCTGTCTGGAGAACTGCATTTTCGGTGGGCTTTACTAGCGTGTCTGTAAGGAGGGGAGTTTATGTGCAGCTTTGAGCCCTGAGAGTGCCATAGGCAAAGAGACCCATCGTGTAGCTCTCTGACCAGCCACAGCACACTGAGGCATGATGGATTACTCCCAGAGTTCACGTGGTAGAAAGGTTTTCTGCCCCCGTGAAGGACGACACATCCATTTTCTTGAATAGAGCCATTCTGTATGTTACAATGTTACCTTGAATTAATCAAGTGCTATTTGCACAATGGCAGTGAGCTTGGATTGTTAAGCTTCTCGTGTTTGATCTGTTTCCTGTTTCAGTAAATAGCAAAACTTCCAAGGACTGCAACAACAAGAAGATGAAGCTGCTACCGTATTTCAAATGTTTGCGTCATAAAAGGGTGATTCTTGCACATATTCACAATGGTAATTTCAGGTGCTGAAACACCAGCTCTGTTCCTTTCACTCTCGCAGATCCCCAAAAGCTTAAACCATCCAGCAGCTTCTTCCTTGCAACAAGTGCCACAGCCAAAAGCCAGGCCTGGCTGTCACCTTCTCCTCGCAGCCTACAAACTCTGCCAAACGTACCGGTGATTCTCACTTTCCTTCTCAGCTACATGGACAAGCACATCCTCTCCGTGTCGCCGAGTCCTTAGTGAAACCAAACAGCGGTTCACCTTCAAACAGCTCAGTGTGCCAGGACAGAAAGCTTTCACTGACTGGTCCCCTTGCCTTTTCCTTGCAGCCTTTTATTTTCAGAGCATGCACTGAGGCATTTCATTTGCTTCTCAGCTGAGTGCATTGTCATATTGCTGGAGTCCCATGCGTCCATCTCCTTCTCGCACAAACCGCTTCTGTTGAAACATGCTCATGTGATGTGCTTTCCTGCTCAGCTATTCACACAGTCACATTCTATGTCCTGCTTGCAGTCTGAATCTAAACTGAGAAGTTTCTGGCTATGTCTCACACACACACACACACACACACACAGATGTCTCAGGATGAAAAGGTTGCTTGGACCTTGCCACTTACGTTCGAAAACATCCATTCACTCCACAATCAAGAGACAGCTTTCTTTGCTTTACATCCTGCAAACTTCACACACACACACAGAGACACCAGACACACACACACACACACACACACACATGAGAGAGCTATGCACTTTCTTTCTTTCTTTCTTTCTTTCTTTCTTTCTTTCTTTCTTTCTTTCTTTCTTTCTTTCTTTCTTTCTTTCTTTCTTTCTTTCTTTCTTTCTTTCTTTCTTTCTTTCTTTCTTTCTTTCTTTCTCTTTCTTTCTTTCTTTCTTTCTTTCTTTCTTTCTTTCTTTCTTTCTTTCTTTCTTTCTTTCTTTCTTTCTTTCTTTCTCAGCTGCACTCACCTATTTCCCACCTTGACCTCTCTACCACTTTTCTCTTGGCCTTGCTGTGCATGGACATTTCCTGTTAAGATACCCATTGTGTTGCCTATCCCTCCCCCACATTGCCTTGCCTTTCCTACCCAACCTTGCATTTCCTTGTCATTCCTGGCCATTCCTTTCTTTTCCTTTGCCTTCCTGACCCATGCATGTCCTTCCCTTTCCCTTCATACCAATCCAGTGCCTTGCATTGACTTGCTCACCTATCCTTTTCCTTCCCATTTGTCCAGCTCCAATCTTTCATTTCCTTCTCCTTCTAAGCCTCTTATTGCCTTGCCTCCCTCTCCTTTGTGTTGCCTTGACAAGCCACCACTTGTCTTGCCTTGCCCTTGAACCCCTTCCTTGCCTTGCATTACCTTGCTCACCAGTCCCCCACCTGGAATTCAACACCTCTCTTTTTGTGGAATTTCTTCAACTTGCATTGCCCTGCCTGCTTCTCCTAGGATTCGCCAGGCTTTCACTGGCTTTTTTTTTCTCAAGGCCCCAGTGTTTCAGGACCCTGTGAGAGGAAGCCTGGAGGAGGTCTCGTGCAAGCACACCTATCTGTCCTGACAGCTTTCTTCTGACATCTATCCTTACATGTCTTGAATTTTGGACACAGAATTCATCTTTCACCCTTGGGCTTCAGGACCATAAGGACAGTTCTTTTGCATACAAAGGAAAGCAGGCAACCCAAGTGTCTTAGGTGCAGAATAGAGATGGCCCATGCAAGATCAAGGCTGGACAGAGCGGTCTGTCCGGGCCGCTTTTGTGTACCAGCAATCTTTGAATGGACCTGCCACTTGCCTTGCTTTGGCAACCCAAGTTTCCTTGCCTTGCCCTGCTGATCCTCCATTGCTTTGCATTCCCTTGCTTGCCCATGCCCCACATTTGACCTGCCTGCAGTTTTCCTTCAGGGCTTTGCCTTGCCTAGCCCTTCCTGTTACCATTACTTCCTATGCCCAGCCTTGCCTCTAACTTCTGGGACTTCTCTCACCTACCACTCCATTTGCTTTCCCCTCTCAGCTTCAGCCTTGCCAACCTTTCCCTTGACTTGCCTACAATTGCCTACACTTGCTTTGCATTGCCTTACCTGCATGGAAGGCAAGGCAAAGAGTGGTAGACAAGGCAAAGCAAAGCCAGGAAGTTATTTGTAGGGCTAGGCAAGGCAGACATAGGCAAGCAAGCAAAACTAAGGTAGGCTAGGCTAGGAAAACTAGGCATGATACTGGAGGCAAGGCAAAGCCAAGTGACTTGGAGTGCCTTTCCTTGCTTGGGAAGTAAAAGATATGGTGGCAATGTTGGTAGGGCAGCTGATAAGGTATGGTGGGGAGGTATAGTCCAGCAAGACATTTCTCTCCTGGCCCCTTCTGTGTAGGAGCCATTGTTGGACAGAGTCAGTACCGGACGTGGTATGCAACTTTTGCTTGGTAAGTTCCTGAAGGAGAACAGCAATGCTTTCTCATGGGAAGGAAAGAACTTAGCCCCAGTGTTGGAGGTGTAGATAAGAAGCTGTGTCGTGCAGCTTAAGGACAGCAGCAACTTTCTATCCTGGCATATTTGGTTTGGAAGCAATGACTCAATTTGTACAATCATGGAGTTGGTATCCATCTTTGGAAGGCAGTATCCCTCCTGAAAAAAGCCATTTGGCATGTGTTTTCCACTTCTTCGAGGCAGCCTTCTTGAAATTCTGCCAGCACACTTCTTTTGGACAAGGTAAAGAGCTGTGCTGGGTCTTGGTCTGCAGTGTATCTAGTGCCCCACACAGGTAATGCCCAATAGCAGTGTTCTGACACCTTTGTATAGGATCAGGCCCTGGATGTTTTGGATTTTGGAGGAGGGGATGCCATTTCTTTTGAGATGGGCTTCTAGTTCCTCCTCTCTTTGGCAAAGTTTGGATGGGCACTTTGGGTGGTCTCAGTGAATTGAAAGGCTTTTCCCAATAGGCAGTTCTCTGGGTTAGAGTTGTTGAACTGTCAGTGGGAATGCAGAGGCCAGGCCTCTGCAGGACAGGTTTTTGTCCCTTGTAGCTTTAGTGTGTGAGCAGTCCCTGGTGCCATCCCATTTGGATCCTGACTCTGAGAGATTGAAGGCTTACGGTGGTACCTAGAGCTGAGAAGGAAAGCGGCAATAGCAGGGTGTGTATTTGCAGTTTGATGGGTGCAATTGAAATTGCAGGCAGCAAAGAGCTTTCTCCACCGACAGTTTTGCGAGCTCTGTTTTTGGCCGATATTTTCAAGTTTGTTACCAGACTCTATGAGAGTGAAAAAGTTTGTTAGGGCATAAGAGCTGGTGTTGGCCTTTGAGTGTGGTACAAAGAAGAGTATCCACTTGGAAGGAGAAGATTGGTGAAATCTTTTTGTCCCGACACAGTTGATTGGAGAGCAGGGATGTTTCTGACTTGGCTGTGTTCTTGGGGTGGTTTCGAGCTGGACTTGGTGCATGTCCTTGTTTTGTGAGTTGACAGTGCTGTGGTGTGGTTATTTAGATGAGCGCTGACAGTGCCTAGGAAAAAGACAAGCACTTTTCTAGCCCAGTCCCATTCGTGTGGGAGCAGTGTGGGGGCAAGAGCTCTGCTGTGGATCCTGGCTCTTGGGCACTGACAGAATGGGATCCTGCATGTAGCAGAGAAGGGAGAGGAATCATTTCATTGTTGGCTGCACAGTTTATAAGCTTCAAAAAAAAAAGGCGATTGCAGCACAGCCTCTTCATTTTAGAACGTTTTCTGGGCCATCAGCTGCTCAACATGTAACTTGCATCCACTGAACTCCATCCAGCTCCCTGGAGATGTGCACTTTCCCTCAAGATCAATGTACCATCTTGCACTCTAACTCCTGAAGATCCCAAACCACTTCAAAATGTCCAGCAGCTGCTCTCAAAGGAAAAGTCCTACAACAAAAAGGCAGTGCTGGCCATAACAGTCCCTTTGCAGTCTGTCAACTAAATGAAACACACTAGTGATTTGCACGTTCTTTCTCAACTATATATATATATATATATATCATCAGCACATTCTCTCAAAGTGGCAGAGACTATCATTACAGCAAAGCGTTTTCAGCTGCACTTCTGACTGACAGATGTGCCAGGACAGAAGGCATTTGCCAACCTACCCTCTTTCCTGTGCAAACTGACATTCGCAGCGCAAATATTTTCACATTCTTGCATTGTGGCTGTGTCCAAGCAGCTTGAGGTCACACAGGTGGAAGTGTCAAGACAGATGTTCCCAAAGTACCTCCTTTTCTTAACAGCTTTTAAACTGCGCACCATGCTCTGTATCTTCTTTTCCAGATAAACCTGATGTAACTTTTTCATTCTCACATTTTTGTTGCAAACGTCCAGCAGCTGTTTGCATAGAAACAGGCTCTAGAAATAAAAGCAAGCCTTGGGCTGCACCTTCCGCCTGCCCCACGTAAGCCACATAAAACTCACGAGTGCACTCTGTCCTTCCCTTCTCCGCTGCATCTACCATTGTGTTCTCTGGATCTCGGAACCTAAAGGTAGGCACAGTTGTTTCTACAGAAGGGTTGGAAGAGGCATAGGTAGCAGCACAAATAGCTCTCGCTGAACTTCATTCCTTACCACTACCACTGTGAGTTTGGTTGGTAGGCCAGTAACAGTCATGCTCCTTTTACAGCCGGTACGCTGCAGCCACCAGCCCAGGGCTCTGTGGCTTTGTTCTTTGACTCTTGTAACCAGTCCTGTTTTTACTCTCTCAGAGGGGATTAGGCATCTATTTCTCACACAGATCATTGTGGCAGCAGCCAAGGGCTCTAGCGCACTGCTTCTGCCAAAAGACGCTCGGGTCAGGCACTTAGATTCTCAGCACTACATAGCCCCATATTCTGTGTCTCTCATCATCTGAATCATACTGGAAAGCATTTCACAGAGAGAAAATGTGCCAGGACAACAAGCTTGGCTAGAGCGTGCCCCTGAAACTGGTAGAAATTTGTATTTGCATCACATTCAAGGGTCAGTCCTCTTTCCTATACAACCTACAAACTGCTGTCAGTTCACAGTGCTCTCTGCCTGCTCCTTCTTACCTTGAAGTACCCATGCGCACATTACAGCCTCGCAAGGACAAAAGATCTGGAGGGATGTCACAGTGCATTCGTGCAGCACAGATGCTGAAAAGTAGCAAAGCTGAATGCCTTCACTGAGCTTCAGTTCTGTGTAGATCACAGAATGAAGTAGCAGAGTACCGGGATGTTGTGTACAGTGTACCTCATTGCAGAAGTCGAGAAAGAGCTCGTACACAGTCAGGTGAGAATATGCTTGTAGCCATGGAACTTTCTAATGTAACAGCAACCCCCAACCAAAACCAAGAAGAAAAAGTGTTCCTCAGTCAAATGTTTGGACAGTAAGGCAGAGACACATAAAGAAAGGAAAATCTGCACAACAGTTGTAATTATGCAGTGTGGCCTCTTATTAGAATATTAGCCTACATCGGGGCAATTCATTCCCTTTTTGGAATAACTTTGCCTTTCCCACAAATTTATAGCTCCTTGGAGAGAAGGAAAAGGTATTGACAGGGCACATTTCAATAACACAGCAATTTTTTGCTTTATGTATGAATCTTTCCACGAATGAAACAAGTGTAGAATGGTTGAAGAGGGAAGACTTTGCATGGGTAGGGTGTTGTCTAGAAGCTGATACTGCAATGGGTTTGTTACTGGCATGAGAAGCATCTATGTAATCAGAGACCTAATAGCAAACTAGTTGTCAATGATGGGTAGCTTCAGTTGGATTAAAACCACAGGAGTGTTGTCACCTTGGTTTTTAAGATTTTCTAAGCCTTCTGATGTTGACATTCTTGTAGTGAACTTTCTCACACACTTTCTGTAAATAACTCATTGTTTTGCATTCCTTTATGGAGAAGGAGAAAGTTGATGGACTGTTGGTTTGTCCAGTGTCATTGGAGAGGTGGCACTGTCACCCTCCAATCCACTGTTACTCTTGGAAAACTATAAATGTTGGAGTCAGAAAATAAACTTCCCTTTTTCTTCATCTTGAGAACAGCGGTGTGAGCTTGTGTTCTTTTGTGTCCTATAGCGACATCTGGTGACCGCCAAAGTGACTGCAGCCTAGGCTGAGACGCAGAGTCCGGATTCTCCGTGAGGTCGTGTTGTCCCCCCTCTTTGGTGCTTTGCCTACTGGGCATGCGCAGTCGGTGGAAGCAGCCAGGGGCGGGGTGTCGGTCGGTGTTCTGTCCGGCCCCTCTCCGCTTGGTGGGGGCGGTGCCCGCTGTGGAGTCTTGCGGCTCAGGACGGACGCTCATAGGGGGTGTGCCGGGCTCCCTTGTGCCGTCCCGCAGTGACGCGGCTCCGCGGGCAGCGCCTCTCTCGGTGCCCCGCCCCTCCCCCGTGTCGGGGGACGGGGGCCCCGCGCCGGTCTCGTCCCAGTCCGCACCGGATTTGCGGGCTGTGCCCGCACCTGCGTACGCCAAGGCGCCCCCTGCCGGGACTGCGGCGCGACAGGGCGCTGAGGTGTTTTCCTTTAGCGCGACTGCTGACACGGCCGGCGGGAGGCCGGTGGGTGCCCGGGGCCGTGGCGCCTCCTCGTCGAATTTGTGGACGCTTCCCTCGTGTCAGGTGACCGTGCGTCCGAGGAAACCCGAGCGTTTCTGGCGAGAAGCCAAAACTAAGTCCGACGAGATGAATGAGCCTGCCTCCTCGCGGCATCCGCAGGGTCGTGGAGTGGGCTCCTCTGGCTCTGCCGGTGCTGCAGGGGGCACAGGGGTGAGTGGTGTTGACCTGGCTCCCAGTCAATCATCTCCTCTTGTCCCTGTGGGGCCCAAGGACCGGGACACAGCAGGTGTGGTGGCTTTGTCAGGGGGTTCCCAGGCTTTCCCTGTGCTCAGGGGTGTTGCTCATAACACCCATGAACCCCTTTCATATAAGCTGGAAAGTCCGTGATGCAGTTGCTCAGCACGGTTTGGGGGCTGCTGAGGTTATGCAGACTCTCCAGAGGGTTGCTTCAGACGTGCTGACGCCTCATGATCTCCGTCGTGTGGCGCTCTCTTTGACCCTGTGCAGTTTGATGTTTTTGAGACCAAGTGGGCTCGTTTGGTGGCCCACGCGGTGGTGCAGAATACTGCACTGGCTCCGCAGGACTCCAGGTGTGGGGTTGTCGCTGACATGCTATTGGTAACAGGGCTTTAGGAAAATGTTCAGGGGCAGATTGGATTCGATCCCCTTGTGCTTGACCAGTGCCACACGCTGGGCATGGCAGCGATTGTTCAGACCCTGGAAATGGCTGCTCCGAAGCAGCCATTTGTGACCATTGTCCAGGGGAAAGATGAGCCTTTCATGGCATTTGCAGCAAGGCTGACTGCATCTGTGGAGAGGCAGGTACCTGATCCTCTGGTAAGGAGGGTTACAATTGCAAACATTGTCAGGTGTAATTGCAATGCTGCTTGTAGGAGGGTCATAGTGGCTCTGCCTGGTTTTCCTACTGTCTCCCAGATGGCGGAGGCCTCTGCGGACATCGTCCCCCCGGGTCAGAAGTTGGCTTCCGTGGCTGCTGCTGTGCAGCCAGTTTGGGCGGCGCCGCAGGGTGGGCGGCCACAGCAGGGGACTGCGCAGGCTGGCAAGAAGAGGGGGAAGAAACACAGAAGGTCAGATTTCCCATGTTCTTGTGCAGTCGGTGTGGTAGGCCGAATCACATGTCCAATGTTTGCAAGGCGACTGTTCATGTTAATGGCCAGGCTTTACCGGGCTCGGGAAACGGCAAGCGGAGTGCGAAGGAGGGGCGTGCCCAGACACAAGCTTCTCTCCAGACCCCATAGCCGATGGAGGTCTCCTTTGCCGGCTTGCAACCAGCACCCGCAGATCAGCAGGTGTGGATGTCTGCACCGCAGCAACAGTTGTCTAGGAATCTTCTGAAATACACAAGGTTCCCCTGGATGCCTTTGGTTCCTTGGGTGGCAGCATGAGTGCTCTCCTTATGGGGAGATCTAGTGCCACCCTTCAGGGCATCATTGTGCACCTGGGGCTCATCGATGTGGATTTTACGGGGCAGATTTGTGCCATGGTCTCCACACCCACCCCCCCCCCACCCCCCCCCCCACCCCCCCCGTCACGATCCCGAAAGGGACGCGACTTGCTCAACTTGTGCCTTTTAAGTGTTCTCTGTTCGCAGGACAGCTGACCGGTCGCATGGAGCTGGCGGTTTTGGCTCCACTAGGCCGCCTCAAGTTCACTGGACTGCTGTCCTGACCAAGGACCATCCTGAGATGCTGTGTACCCTGTCTGTTCCTGGTGCGACGCCGTCGGAGATCCACCTCCACAGGCTTCTTGACAGTGGTGCTGACGTCACAGTTCTCTCCCTTGCCACCTGGCCTCCGGAGTGGCCCTTGGATTGGGTGGAGATGTCTGTCGCAGGCCTGGGAGGGATGGCGCGATGCTACATGAGCCAGCGGACCCCGAGGGACAGACGGCCTGGGTCAGGCCTCATGTTACTTCTACTCCTGCCAACCTCTGGGGGAGGGATGTTCTGTCTTTCTGGGGGCTGTGCATCGGGACGGATTTTTGATGGGGGCCACTGCAGTGAAGGGCGCAGAGTGTCCTATGCCTCCTATACGGTGGCTGGTGGACAAACCTGTCTGGGAGAAGCAGTGGCCCCTCCCTCAAGATAAATTGGTCGCCCTTCGGAATCTGGTGCAGGAGCAGTTGGACCAGGGTCATCTGGAGCCTTCTACCAGTCCCTGGAACACTCCTGCCTTCTGCATCAAAAAGAAATCTGGGAAATGGAGGTTGTTGCAAGACCTCCGAAAGGTTAATGCCATGATGGAAAGCATGGGAACATTGCAGGCGGGCATGCCATTGCCTACCATGCTTCCTGCAGACTGGCCAGTCCTCATTGTGGATCTGAAGGATTGTTTCTTTACAATTCCTTTGCATCCCGATGACAGACCGAAGTTTGCCTTCTCAGTGCCAGCAATTAACGAGGCTGAGCCTGCACAGAGGTATCAATGGAGGACGTTGCCTCAGGGCATGCGCAATTCTCCTGCCATATGCCAGTGGTATGTGGCCCATGCCTTGTCTGGAGTTCGCAAGCAGTTTCCTGATGCACGTCTGTATCATTATATGGATGACATTTTGGTGGCCGCGTCCACCCAGGATGAGCTGCTGAGGATTCAGCCTCGGTTGCTCGATGCTTTGCATGCTCATGGACTGCAGGTGGCTCCAGAAAAGGTTCAACAACAACCACCTTGGAAGTACTTGGGGGTCAAAATTCTGGAACGGACGATCCGTCACCAGGAGGTGCAATTTGTGCATTCTGTGAAGACACTGAATGATGCTCAGAAATTGGTCGGTGTCATCACTTGGTTACGTCCGTATTTGGGAGTAACCAACGCACAGCTGTCTCCTCTGTATGATTTGTTGAAAGGAGACTGATCTAAAGTCACCTCACACACTGACCCCTGAGGCGCGTAAGGCATTGGAGGTGGTTCAGCAAGCTGTTTTGGCTTGCCAAGTTTATCGCATTGATCCCTCCGTTGATGTCACTGTGTTCATCACCACTCCAGATTCGTATCCCACGGGTATCATTGGCCAATGGAGTGACAATTGGTCTGATTCCTTGCACATCCTGGAATGGGTTTTCCTGCCCCATCAGCCGCAGAAGACGACAACTGCATTGTTTGAATTGATTGCTCGCTTGATAATCAAATGCCAGCAACGGTGTTTGCAATTGATGGGTGCAGATCCCGCAAAGATCATACTCCCGGTGCAACGGGAGGATTTTGACTGGAGCTTTGCAAACAGTGTGTCCCTGCAGAGTGCTCTGGAAAATTTTTCAGGGCAGATCACTTATCATCTGCCCAGCCATAGTCTACTGCATATGGCAAAATCCACAAAAATCTCTTTGCGGCCCAAAAATAGCCAGGAACCCGTGCAAGGACCCACTGTCTTCACTGATGGTTCAGGGAGGACTGGGAAGGCCATTGTTACCTGGAGGGACAGATCTGAGTGGCAGGTTCTGGAAGGTCATGAGGATGGGTCGGCCCAGTTGGTTGAACTGAGGGCTACTGTCATGGCATTTGAGAAATTTTCCCAGGAGCCTTTCAACTTGGTCACGGATTCCGCCTATGTGGCCGATATCGCACAGCGGTTGGGTCATTCATTTTTGAAGGAGGTCAGTAATCCTGCCTTGTTTCACTTACTGAAGACCTTGTGGTGTGCCATTCAGGCCCGGGTTCATCCATTCTATGTTCTGCATGTGAGGAGTCACACCACTTTGCCAGGCTTTATAGTGGAAGGTAACGTGAGGGCTGACAAGCTGGCTAACCCAGCGTGGGTAGCGCCTCAGCCTGATACACTCGCGCAGGCCAAGGCATCGCATGGGTTTTTCCACCAAAATGCACATACCCTGCAGAAGCAGTTTCAGCTGACGCCAACTGAGGCTCGTGACATTGTTGAGTCATGTGATGACTGCCATGCACTTGCTCCGCCTTTGCCGGCAGGGGTGAACCCCAGAGGCCTTAGGGCCTTGGAGCTTTGGCAGACCGATGTCACCCTGGTTGCCGAGTTTGGCCAGCTCAAGTATGTGCATGTCACTGTGGACACGTTCTCCTCTGCGATGTGGGCTTCGGCTCACACTGGGGAGAAGGCCCGCGATGTCCTTGCCCACCGGAGGCAGGCCTTTGCCGTTTTGGGCATACCTTCTGCGGTGAAAACCGACAATGGTCCTGCTTACGCATCGCAAAAGGTGCGGCAGTTCCTGCAGTTGTGGGGTGTTTCGCACAAGTTCGGGATCCCTCATTCCCCGACTGGTCAAGCTATTGTAGAACGCGCTCATGGTACTCTGAAGCGGGTTCTTCAAAAACAAAAACGGGGAATGCAGGGTGAAACCCCGCACAGTCGGTTGGCAAAAGCTTTGTACACAATCAATGATCTCACTGTGCCACAGAACTCAAATAACCCTGTCATTTTGAATCACCATCTCTCGTTGCAGGCTGCGGACGAGGCACATCAGCCTCGAGCGAAGGTTCGGGTGCGGAATTTAGTCACCAAACAGTGGGAAGGTCCCTACGACCTTATCGCTTCGGGGCGCTGGTATGCTTGTGTATCCACAGATACTGGGGTACGCTGGGTACCTTCGAAATGTGTTCGCCCTGACCTGCGACCGCAGAGGCAGAATCCAGCTGATGAGCAAGATGGAAGCCATGACCAATCTGAAAGGCATCAAGCGGGTGAATCATTGAGTGATGACTTGGATGCAGATGATGAGAGTGATCACTCTGATGATTCCTCCGCAAATGGACACTGAACATTGTTCATGTTATCTTTTTCACATTGTTCATTTTCTTTTATCTTTTTCTTTTCTTAAACGGAAAAGGGTGAGATGCCATCCTGGTTTTTAAGATTTTCTAAGCCTTCTGATGTTGATATTCTTGTAGTGAACTTTCTCACACACTTTCTGTAAATAACTCATTGTTTTGCATTCCTTTATGGAGAAGGAGAAAATTGATGGACTGTTGGTTTGTCCAGTGTCATTGGAGAGGTGGCACTGTCACCCTCCAATCCGCTGTTACTCTTGGAAAACTATAAATGTTGGAGTCAGAAAATAAACTTCCCTTTTTCTTCATCTTGAGAACAGCGGTGTGAGCTTGTGTTCTTTTGTGTCCTATAGTGACAGTGTAGATGTCTGAGTGAGGAAAGCAACCATTATTTTTATAGTTAAGGTTCTTATTAGACAAAGGGTAAACATATAAATGAAAAGTAGATATTTGCCACACTTCACTGTGTATCTTCATACAAGTCAGTCCTATAGAAGAGAGAAATGCACTTCTGGAACATTGCAGGATTTGAATGCAGAGTCACACTCATCTTTTTTTTCTTTGTTGTATGCTTGGCATGGAACACGCCGCTTTGAAGAGGGAAGTGCCTAACAGACATTGCACTTTACAAACACATATTCTTCTCTCTTCTTCTGAGACCTCAGCACAGAGCCCTTATTGGCATGGTTGTTTCCTTCCATTAGAAGGGAAACTCATCTAGCCAGGCTTCATCACCCCCTGCATCTTTTGGGGTAGTTCTTGGAAGAAAATAGATAGCAACCTTTTCCACTCCACATGATTAATGTTTCATTCTCTTCCTAATGTACTTCAGGGAACAAGCTATCAATTCCCTACTCTTTCTATGAAAAGGCATGAAGCTGTTAACTAAATTCCCATAGATATAATAAAGAATCAAAATCTTTTATGCCTACAAACATGCCCTTATGTTATGAAAAGTATGGATTGTCAAGAGTGGAAGAAGATCTGTATGAAAAGGGAGAAAACCCAGAAGCATGCAGGGATTTTCAGGTATGAAAGGGAAAACGACATTAAATTGTTGATGGAAAGAAATTGAAGGAGGGAGGAGGGAGGAGGAGGCAAATGCTGCCTTTGAGGCAACTGACACAAGGACCGTCGGCCTCATGAGCAAACGAGAAAACCAAAAGAAACTTCACAACAATCTCATCAAAAACCTAGTGGACAAATGTGTACACTCATTTTTTCATTTATTATGTGTATTATATATATATATATATATACATATGTGTGTATGTTCTTCATTCTGACAGAATTTTCAGGTAGCAAGCTAGTGTATGGCACCTGGAACCAATGGTGTATTGGAAATGGCCAACATGCAGAACACGCTCCATCCTGAATGCTACCACAGCAGAATCACAGGATCATAGAATGGCCGGGGTTGAAAAAGACCTTAAAGGCCATCTAGTTCCAACCCTCTGACATGGGCAGGGACACCTTTTACTTGCCCAGGTTGCTCAGAGCCCCATCCAGCCTGGCCTTGAACACCAGGTTGGGGTGTCCATAACTTCTCTGGGCAAGCTGTGCCAGTGCCTCACCACCCTCACAGGGAAGAATTTCTTCCTAGTATCTAATTTCAACCTGCCTTCTTTCACTTTGAAGCCATTGCCCATTGTCCTGTCTCCATAGTTCCTAATGAAGAGTCCTTCTCCTGCTTCCCTTCAGATACAGGAAGGTGTTGTGAGGTTTCCATGCAACCTTCTCTTCACCAGGCTAAACAGTCCTAATTCTCTCAGCCTGTGGGATGTGCTCTAGTCCTGAATACTGAACTGCAGTATTGAATGACGATTTTTTTTAATCCTTTGAAGGTATTTTGTTTTTCAGCCTTAAATTAGGCTAAATAGCATCGATTTGTGGGTATTGCAAGTGAGCAACAGAAATCACTGCCCTGACTTGCCTTTTCTTCAGCTCCTCTCCATGGGAGACTTGGTGCAAACTTCACAGCTGGTGAGACAGTGGGCACGCCATCATTCTGAAAGATCTTTGCACAGTAAACATAGAGGAGGATTAAATATTGAAATGCAGATGATAGAAGCTGCCCAATGGACTCTGCTGGTGGAAATCAAATACTAGTCTAGTATTTTGAATGCAAATAATTCCTCCCAATGAGGCCAGACAGGATTGTTTGGCTTTGAATCTGAGCATGTGGACAGTAGTGGATGGTCTACAGGTTGAAAACAGTGTAGATACTTCTCCTTTTTTCATTAATGGCTCAGAAAATGAAAAGGCAGCTACAAAATGGTGAATACATCCCTACAGATTCAAAAATGGTTGTTCTTAATTTGCATCTCCAACATAACAACAGATCATTAGAACTAAAATACAGATGGGAGTTTTATAGCTTCTCAGAAATGAAGCAGGAATTGGCCAATGGGCCTTAGCAGTAGCTACAAGTTTTTCAGCATGAGGCATCTCAAAAGTATTTTAACTGTACAGTACATTTCTGTGTTATGCTTTTATTTCAAGGATGCATTAAAAAAAAAAAGAAAAAACCCCACAATATATATATATATATATATTACATGACTAAGATAATAAGCACAATCAGTAACATAGAAACAGAACCCATGGTTTTTAACTTTCATCCTTGTCTTCTCAACAAACTCTCGAAAATGGAATTGTTTCCCTATCTGCCTTGAACATTTTGGAGCAAAAAACACTCTAAGGTCCTGATAGGTGTTTTGTTCAAAAATCACTTCTGGTTTTCTGTCCATAAGCGGAGTAACGTGTCTGCGCTGGTAGCTGGCCAAAGGAGGTAGGAAGAGTAATCATCATCCACAACACTGGGGCTAAAGAAATTTCCACAGAAAATTACCTGCCTTATTACTTGTTCATGTGTTGGGTTGAAAGTTCAGAATCTGTTTCCATTTTTCCCATCCCTCGAATGTTATATTTCACAGAATTCAAGCCCCTCAAACATCAGTCCTGCCAGAAAAGCCTGCCATGTGCTGTCATAGGGTATCTGCTGATGTCCATTGACTCCTACCAGTATAGCGCTTGTCACTGTTGCAGATCAAGAACTTCTGAATAGTTTTGATTAATGCTCTTTGAGTGGTTGAAAACAAGAAAAGAATGACTAGACATTTTTATGATCAAATCCCCTGATGGAATAAAAATAGGAGCATAATAAATGTATTCATTGTCATAAGAAGGGAGATGAAGGGTCCAAAAGATTACTTGCATACTTAGTGTTCTAAATCCCTTGTTATCTGGCAAATTGCAAAAGATTCCAGGCTTTCACCACAATGCAAATCAGATTAAAATGTGAAGCCTTACACTTTACTGGATATAAAACTTCATCATCCATTTTTAAATCTTAGAGATTGTGATGTATTTCCTATTAATACCCCGAGGTTTAGAGCTGTAATTCAGAGAGAAAAGAATGCTATTTTGAATTCATTCTATTCAATCATCTTGTCTGCACTCTCTCCTCTTGCTTTTCGCTTCTGAAACTCTGTATGAAAGGCATAGAGCTCTGGATTAATTCTTTTCAACAGTTTCCCCTGTAATTCTTCTTTTAAGGCAAACCTGTAAAAATCCACACTTTCTTACCTGACCACTTCTAAAATTCTATTGAGAAGCAAAAAAAAACCCCATCAAACAACTAAATCTCTGCTCCGATTTGTATAAAAAAAAGCAGTCCATTAACTGCTTTCTTAACATATTCTTTATCTTGTATTAACATGGCAACCTTTTCTTGCTTTTATAGATTAGAACCAAATTCTTAAAGGAATTCTGTAAGGAAACACAGGTTTACTGTAGCTGATTCTGAGATACAGAAGTCCAGCAAGGAGTTCAGATGTCAAAAGAAGTGTCTGTACAACAAGATTCAGCACAACATTGAGACATATTAGCTATTTTTCAAGAAAAGCCACCAAACTGAAACTTTTTAGACTTCTATGCTATCATGGGGGCCTGCTTCCAGAACCTGACCTAAGTTGCTGGAAACTAGCTGCAATATTACTGTAAACAATGCTGTGAATGTAGGACATTGTAATTCTTCTCTTCCATTGAAAATCACAAGTGGAGTCACGTCACCTGTCTTCAAAATTCTATATTTCCTTGCAAACTGGTAAAATAATAATAAATAAAGTGTTCTGTTAATACAGTTTAAATCTAATAATAATGTTCCAAATGAAAAAAAATTCCATTCAGATATGGTCTGCAATAATACAGCAGAGAGAAGATGAACCAGTCTGGCCTACAAAATAAAGTGAAGCAGAATTTGGGAATTTGGAACACCTTACGATGTAATATTTAAAGAAAAAAAAGAAATAAAATATAACCTACCCAAACTCAATCAGTGATGCACAGGCAGAGAAAAAGAACTAATTATTACTAATATTTCTTTTATTCTCAGACAAGAAGTTAAACGATCCTCTTGAATGCATGAAAGATTGTTGGAAAAGACAGCAGCCTTCTTCTTTACAACATATTCCTCAGAGCTCCAGGAGATAAATCATTAGAGCTATGAGGATCATTCTCTCTGTAAAACTCCCAGAGCATAGCCAGTATTATATTCCTTTAGAGATCCTCACCGCCCTGGGCGAGTGGTGGATAGTCTACAGCCCCAATACATCAGCCAGACACTCTGTCTTATTTAGCATGGCTACTGCAGCAAGGACACCATCTATACTGGCTTTCTATCCAAAATATATGCAAGGCACAACAAAGAATATACCCAAAACACTGAGCACAGCTTATGGCCTTCCAAACAAAAATCTCAGGATGGCAATACTGGATCTTCTGATCCAAACCATCAGGAAACATTTCTTTAGAGAAGAAAAAAGCTTCTGTATATTGTTCAAAAAAATAGTTATGTAAACCAGAGTTGCATGACCCAATATTTCTATTGAACTGGAACTATTTTGGTCAATATTATTGATCCATTTCTTTTCAGTGCATTTAGTAAAAAATGTAAAGTATAATTTAAGAGAAATTTCTGGACACGTACTAAGTACTACGGATTAGTTAAGGTGTTGGTTTTGCATGGCTTGGTTTTTGGTGGGGAGGGTAGAAGCCAGCCACAAAAGTGAATTTTTGTGAAAAGCTTCTAGAAGCTTCCTCCATGCCTGGCAAAGTGAATCCCTGCTTGGCACTAAGAACAGACATACTGCTAAGCCAATTAGAGAAGCTGGTAGCGCCTGGGTGATATATTTAAGAGGGAAATCAAAACTGCAGCCAGTTAACTTTTAAGTTTGCAAATTTTTAGGTTGGCACCTCTTCTGGTTTGAAAGCAAAACCAGTGAGAGACTATGTTGCAGTGTGTGTTTTTGATTGTAATGCGGTTCTAGTAGTCAGTTTTATAATACTTCCTGTTTTGTGCTGTTGTAGCATATTTTATTCTTAATGGATTATTCCTTTCCCCCCTGTGTTGTTGGTTTTGCCCTAGTTGTCCATCTCCCCAGTGACCTGCCCTTTTGTTCCCTGTTCCTCCTCCCAGTGAATGTCAATCCCTCCCCAAACCTGCCCCTTTCTCTAGAAACTTCCCTATCAATTTTATATCCTTCAAAACCCCATTGGTTTGTTTAAGTTATTCTCCTCCCCTGTAGTCCCCTATTGGTTTAAACATTGTATTCCCCACCTTGTGGTCCACCCCCAGTTTCTCCCGGTTGGTTAAAGATTGTATCCTGCCCTTGGACCATTCCCCATTTATAAGTTGATGTATGCCTTTGAGTCAGTGTCTTTCTGTCCCTGACCCTCCAGGGAATAAACTCCTTTGGAAAACATACAGAAGACCTCTCTCTGTTCCTTGTCCCTGCCCTTGGTACAGTCCTATCCCCAATGCAGTCCACCTGTGCTGTAGAGCAACTGTGCTCTACAGCTGCACCCTGGATTTGACAGCTTTCTGGGGGTGGCCCACTTTCGCTGTTGGTTTCAGGAGCTAGTCGGGCTGAAGAAATCCAGCACCGCAGCAAGACTCCAAGTCAGAAATACAATTCAAAAACAATTTAAAAATATTTCCAAATTGAAGGGACTGCTTTTTATTTGTTTTGAATTACTTGGCTAAATATGGTGCACGTTAAAATACTGCAGGCATGTGGTTCATTTTAGAGTTGCCAACTGCAAAGGAGGGAAGCATTTTGTGTGCTTAAGAAAGTAAAGTATTGGAGAGTGCTTTTGTTACTTCTTTAGAAGGTTAGAATATGCATAAAAGATGCTAGCTGGGGACTTACAATTAATGAATTATTTGCTGTAAGTAGGTCAAATGACATTAGCTTTCAAAAAGAAAAAGTGGTCTTATTCCACGTGCCAATTCTAAAGTAGATTAATAACCCTTAAGCAGAATATGGATATGAAGAGGGATATGATATGAAAGGTTAAGCAACACTGGTGACAGCAAAAGGCTTACCTGGTTCACACAAATACAGGAGATAAAATACTATTTTTACACAAACATTGCTATTCAGAGCTTTCCTTGAAAAGTTTCAATGCCAATCATGACAGTAAAATTCACTCAATCATGAATAAAATTTGCTCAATCATGAGTAAAATTCCTAGTGTAAGCTAAGTACCTTAAGCAAAGGGTAGCTCAAGCATAACTGGTTTTTGATGTCAAAAAAGGCAACTTGGCCTGCGTTTGTCACATCTACTCTATTAAAAAGCTTACTCTGTCTCAGATTCCTTTTGAGGGATACCAACGCAAGCCATGAAACTGCATGAAAATGATGATTTAAGGAAGGATATATTAGAAGAATGGAATAATGGTTAATGTTCTTTTCCTTCCAACTGCTTTGTTTGCCCTTTTAAATTTTTTAAGTCCTTTCTGCTACCATCACCATGGTAGCAGTGCAGCAAGTGTTTGGTTGTAAGCTGTCCATATTGCCAGCTTCTGGACTGCCTTCAGAAAACTTCCCACTGGTTTTGTATAGAAATCACAAGCAGTAGAGATGACAAAGACTGCAGAAACCTTCTCATCTCCTTCTAGAGCAGGACCATGTCTTTGACCCACTCTTAACTAGATAACTTTCATCAGTCATGAGGGAGTCTCATGTTAAAGAGCTAAGCAGTGACAGCTGTAAATGACAAGAAGCACACTGAAATTCTCTTGGGACTCCAGCACAGAGCAATGAAGGAGCTTGAATTCACCTTCTTGGGAAGTTTTAAAATGCACATTAACTTTAGGACAGGAGCTAAGCCATCATAACCTTTGTTGAGAATGTCTGCATAGACAGAGTTTCCATCACTGCAGAAAGAATGTCATCTAACCCACGTTATCATCTCTAGCTGCTAAGCTGCGCTTACTGCAGAGTATCTGCAACATATTTTACAGGGTGGGCTTTTATGTGTAATCCCTGAGCAACATTCCAGAGAGAAGTATTTGGGGGGGGGGGGGGGGGGGAATGGGATGACACCCCTAACTTTTAACTATTTCAAATAATGGTTATATTTGAAAGTCAAAAAAGATGTAAAACCTTTCTTTCCTAAACGTATTACCAGCAAAAACTGTACCAGAATTTACAACACTTTTGATTATGGCAGCATAACTCTACCGTGGACGCTCTTGCTCTGGACTATTCACAGAATCACAGAATTTCTAGGTTGGAAGAGACCTTTAAGATCACCGAGTCCAACCCATGTTCTAACACCTCAACTAGATCATGGCACCAAGTGCCACATCCAGTCTTTTTTTAAACACATCAAGGGATGGTGACTCCACCACCTCCCTGGGTAGATGATTCCAGTATTTGACCACTCTTTCTGTGAAAAACTTCCTCCTTAATTCTAGCCTGTATCTCCCTCGGCGCAGATTGAGACTGTGTCCTTTTGTTCTGTCTGTTGTTGCCCGGAGAAAGAAACCGACCCCCAGCTCATCACAGTCACCCTTCAGGAAGTTGAAGAGAGTGATAAGGTCACCTCTGAGTCTCCTTTTCTCCAGGCTGAACAACCCCAGCTCCCTCAGTCGTTCTTCATACGGCTTATGTTCCAAGCCCCTCACCAGCCTCGTTGCTCTCCTTTGGACACGCTCAAGCATCTCAACGTCCCTCCTAAACTGAGGGGCCCAGAACTGGATGCAATACTCAAGGTGTGGCCTCACCAGTGCCAAGTACAGGGGAAGAATGACCTCCCTGCTCCTGCTGGCCACACTATTCCTGATACTAGCAAGGATGCCATTGGCCTTCTTGGCCACCAGGGCACACTGCTGGCTCATGTTCAGTCGACTGTCAACCAGCACCCCCAGGTCCCTTTCCTCCTGAGCACTGTCCAGCCACACCGTCCCCAGCCTATAATGTTGCAGGGGGTTATTGTGGCCAAAGTGCAGGACTTGGCACTTGGACTTATTGAACTTCATCCCATTAGATTCTGCCCATCCATCCAACCATTCCAAGTCCCTCTGCAAAACCCTCTGTCCCTCTAACAGATCAACACACGCTCCCAGCTTAGTGTCATCTGCAAATTTGCTAATGAAAGACTCTAAACCCTCATCCATGTCATCAATAAAAATATTAAACAGAACTGGCCCTAGCACAAACCCCTGAGGGACACCACTGGTGACTGGCCGCCAGCTGGATGCAGCACCATTCACCACCACTCTCTGGGCCCGGCCATACAGCCGGTTCCTAACCCAGCAAAGAGTGCTCCTGTCCAAGCCACAGGCTGCCAGCTTGTCTAGGAGTATGCTGTGGGAGACAGTGTCAAAGTCCTTGCTGAAATCCAAATAAACAACATCTACAGCCTTCCCTGCATCCACTAGGCGGGTTACCTGGTCATAAAAGGTGTCCAGGTTGGTCAAACATGACCTACCCCTCCTAAACCCATGCTGACTGGTTCTGATACCCTGGCCATCCTGTAAATTCTGTGTGATGGCACTTAATATAAACTGTTCCATTATCTTGCCAGGTACTGAGGTCAGGCTGACTGGTCTATAATTACCAGGATCCTCCTTTGCACCCTTTTTGTGAATGGCTATCACATTGGCCAGCTTCCAGTCATCCGGAACCTCACCAGTGAGCCAGGACTGTTGGTAAATGATGGAGAGTGGCTTTGCAAGCTCATTTGCCAGCTCTCTCATTACCCTGGGGTGGATCCCGTCTGGTCCCATAGATTTATGAACATCCAAGCATTTCAGTAGTTCTTTGACTGCCTCCTCTTGGATAATGGGGGGACCATTCTGCTCCCTGACACCATCAACCATTCCAGGCGGGCAGGTGTCTTGAGGGCAAGTCATCTTCCCACTAAAAACTGAGGCAAAGTAGGCATTAAGCACTTCTGCCTTCTCCTCATCTGCAGATGCTAAGTTCCCTCCCTTGTCCGATAAAGAACAAAGGCTGGTCTTACCCTTCCTTCTAGCATTAAGGTATTTGTAAAAATATTTTTTATTATCCGTTACAGAAGTCGCCATTCTAAGTTCAAAATGAGCTTTGGCCTCCCTAATTTTTTTTCTGCATGCTCCAGCAGCCTTCTTGAATACTTCCTTAGAGACTCGACCCTCCTTCCAATGCTGATACATCCTCTTTTTATTCCTAAGTACCTCCAAAACCTCCTTGCCCACCCAGGCTGGACATCTACCCCGTTGACTGATCTTTCGGCACACAGGGACAGCCTGTTCCTGTGCCCTCAAGATCTCTGTTTTGAGGCATGCCCACCTTTCCTGAACTCCTTTGTTTTTAAGGGCTGTTTCCCAAGGGACACTCTGAATAAGTCTCCTAAACAGGCCAAAGTCTGCCCTCCGGAAGTTCCATGTAAGAGTCTTACTGGTGCTCCTCCTGACTACACCAAATACTGAGAACTCTATTATTTCATGATCACTCTGCCCCAAGCGACATCCAAACACCACATTTCTACGGCATCGAAAGTCTGCTTAATATAAAGGGCCACCCCTCCTCCTCTTCTTCCTTTCCTGTCTCTTCTGAGGAGCTTGTATCCATCCAGTGCAGTACTCCAGCTATGTGAGTCATCCTGTTAGCGTTCAAAAACACATAAACACATAAGCGATTATATGCAGTGCTTTTTATTGAAGAGGTCTGGGAATCGGGGTGATTTCCACCCAAATCTGATTCCGACCATACATTCGAGGTGAACGTGTTTTATACTCTATCGTTATATAACTTTCATGATAAATATCAAACTTATATTGTTCTATTGTATACACAGATTTCAGCTAAACATAGCCCCCTTTAAATTTCCAACATAGTTTCTCACGATTCTTCTTATGGTTATATAATAATTACATTTAATTACTAAACAATCATCACATCTAACAATTATATCATTTATCATACTGCTTACGCAGGTGCAGTGATCTGAGAAAACACAAAGCCTAATATTTTCAAAGACTATTTTTAACATTTTCCAGGGCTCCACTATCATTCCCCCCTTTGAAAGCATTTTCACTTCACTATAGGTGTAAATGTTTTCACTTGATACAGTCCTTTTATTTCTCAATTTATACTTGACGTTCTTCAAATCCATGGTTGATGTGGATGCTATCACGAACTGGAGAACCAGAAGATGGTGGGCGTGGATCTCGAGTCAGTGCCTTTATTATTTTCTGGTTCCAGGACGTCTTCTTCTGTATCTCTCCCTTTAAGATGCTGTAAACTAACCAAATTGCTAGGAATACAATAAGTAGGATTATCACACTCTCAATGATAGATTTAATCCATGAACTCACATTCCATCCTAACCCTTTAAAGATTTTTCCTAGCCAGCTCGTAGTCAAGTCCTTTTGCTCTTCTTGTGCTTCATGCTCTATTTGTTTCAACTGATTGATGTCATATTCTACATCTGCAGTTACATTTGGGATATGAACGCAGCAATGATCAACTTGTCCCTTTAAAAATCCACATACTCCATGCTCTTTCAGGAGTAACAAATGTAAGGCCAATCGATTTTGTAAAGTCATTTTTGTGGTGGCTTGTAATTGTACATTTAATTCTTTAAATCCTTCCTGGGTGACTCTTGCCAGTCTATCTACCTGACCTGTAAGTTTGTACAGCATCTCCCTACTCTGATAGTTTGCTATAGGACCAAGTAATGACTCTAGGGCCCACCCAAATTTCACTCCACTAGAGGGTTCTTGGCAAGTGTCATCTGGATTTTCATTGTCTAGAACTTCCCGTCTTGCTCTTATCTGCAGAAGTTCATGTTTTCCGTTAAATAGGGACTTTTTCCAAATTGGACATAAGGTTGGAAGGCCCAAAGTAATTTCCTTTACTTTCCCATCTACAGGCAGATGTGTTGTCCAGGTACCATGGCTTGCTGCCCATACAAATTGTCCTGGATCTCGGATTGTAATTCTGGTACATCCTATAACTGCTTTATAATTCACTCTGCCTTGTTTATGTTTGATCTCTCTGCAAGCACAACCAATTTGTAGGGCCTTTGCCAGGGGTGGCATCTGTTTTATCTCTGCATCATCAGAAGTGCAGTCATAAGTTTTATTACATGCCCACCAACTTACTTTGTCTGCCCTCATTCTGCTACTAGTGGCAGTGTTCGTTACTGCTGGATCTGTTTCATTCTCGGGGCCTTCCCACTTAATACACCAAGGGGTGTTTGCTATATCTTGGAATCTTTGAAGAATACTCACAGACCACGCACTGTCCCAAGGCTCTCTCTTATCTTTCTGATCTTTGGCCTCACACTTCCATACCACAGTGGTTACTGTAACATTTTCTATAATCTTTGCATAGTGTGGTAAATAGCATTGCCATTGTGTGATGCCTCCTGATTCTCCCATAGGGGTTCCTAGTATGCCATCACTTAGAATACAGTCTTTCTGGCTCATGGGTCTCATCCATGTTCCTATTTTCTCCCAAGTTTCCTTGATTACTTGCCTCGATTCGGGTACCTGTTTACATGTAATTGTTTTGTTCTTTTGTATTTCAGGTAGTTTTGATGTTATGATTCCCCAATTTACTGGGTCTCCCGCTGCCTTTGGTATTGGCAGACAGGCAGTTATTCTACTGGTGTTTTGCATTTTGGCAAAATCTTTGACTAATCCAATCATTACATTCTCAGCCCGAACTGCATTAGAAACCTTTATCACCTGTGTTTCTGTTTGTACCTCTCTCTTCATTCTAGAATGAAGAGTAGTGTCGCTATAGGACACAAAAGAACACACGCTCACACCGTTCTCCAGGTGAAAGAGAGAAAAAGGGCCGTTTATTTTCTGACTCCAACATTTATAGTTTTCCAAAAGTGACAATGGATTGGAGGGTGACAGTGGCACCTCTCCAATGCCACTGGTTAAACCAACAGTCCACCAACTCTCTCCTCCTCCATAAAGGAATGCAAAACAATGAGTTATTTACAGAAAGTGTGTGAGAAAATTCACTACAAGAATATCAACATCAGAAGGCTTAGAAAATCTTAAAAACCCAGGGTGACATCTCACCCTTTTTCCATTTAAAAAGAAAAAGAAAAGAAAATTAACAATGTAAAAAGGAAAAACATGAACAATGCTCAGTGTCCACTTGCGGACGAATCATCCGAGCGATCACTCCCGTCATCTGCATCTGAGTCATCACTCAAAGATCTGCCCGCTTGATCCCTTTCAGGTTGGTCACGGTCTCCGTCTTGCTCATCGGCTGGATTCTGCCTCTGCGGTCGCAGGTCAGGGCGAACACATTTCGAAGGTACCCAGCGTACCCCAGTATCTGTGGATACACAAGCATACCAGCGCCCCGAAGCGATAAGGTCGTAGGGACCTTCCCACTGTTTGGTGACTAAATTCCGCACCCGAACCTTCGCTCGAGGCTGATGTGCCTCGTCCGCAGCCTGCAACAAGAGATGGTGATTCAAAACGACAGGGTTATTTGAGTTCTGTGGCACAGTGAGATCATTGATTGTGTACAAAGCTTTTGCCAACCGACTGTGCGGGGTTTCACCCTGCATTCCCCGTTTTTGTTTTTGAAGAACCCGCTTCAGAGTACCATGAGCGCGTTCTACAATAGCTTGACCAGTCGGGGAATGAGGGATCCCGAACTTGTGCGAAACACCCCACAACTGCAGGAACTGCCGCACCTTTTGCGATGCGTAAGCAGGACCATTGTCGGTTTTCACCGCAGAAGGTATGCCCAAAACGGCAAAGGCCTGCCTCCGGTGGGCAAGGACATCGCGGGCCTTCTCCCCAGTGTGAGCCGAAGCCCACATCGCAGAGGAGAACGTGTCCACAGTGACATGCACATACTTGAGCTGGCCAAACTCGGCAACCAGGGTGACATCGGTCTGCCAAAGCTCCAAGGCCCTAAGGCCTCTGGGGTTCACCCCTGCCGGCAAAGGCGGAGCAAGTGCATGGCAGTCATCACATGACTCAACAATGTCACGAGCCTCAGTTGGCGTCAGCTGAAACTGCTTCTGCAGGGTATGTGCATTTTGGTGGAAAAACCCATGCGATGCCTTGGCCTGCGCGAGTGTATCAGGCTGAGGCGCTACCCACGCTGGGTTAGCCAGCTTGTCAGCCCTCACGTTACCTTCCACTATAAAGCCTGGCAAAGTGGTGTGACTCCTCACATGCAGAACATAGAATGGATGAACCCGGGCCTGAATGGCACACCACAAGGTCTTCAGTAAGTGAAACAAGGCAGGATTACTGACCTCCTTCAAGACCGAATGACCCAACCGCTGTGCGATATCAGCCACATAGGCGGAATCTGTGACCAAGTTGAAAGGCTCCTGGGAGAATCTTTCAAATGCCATGACAGCAGCCCTCAGTTCAACCAACTGGGCTGACCCATCCTCGTGGCCTTCCAGAACCTGCCACTCAGATCCGTCCCTCCAGGTAACAATGGCCTTCCCAGTCCTCCCTGAACCATCAGTGAAGACAGTGGGTCCTTGCACGGGTTCCTGGCTATTTTTGGGCCGCAAAGAGATTTTTGTGGATTTTGCCATATGCAGTAGACTATGGCTGGGCAGATGATAAGTGATCTGCCCTGAAAAATTTTCCAGAGCACTCTGCAGGGACACACTGTTTGCAAAGCTCCAGTCAAAATCCTCCCGTTGCACCGGGAGTATGATCTTTGCGGGATCCGCACCCATCAATTGCAAACACCGTTGCCGGCATTTGATTATCAAGCGAGCAATCAATTCAAACAACGCAGTTGCCGTCTTCTGCGGCTGATGGGGCAGGAAAACCCATTCCAAAATGTGCAATGAATCAGACCAATTGTCACTCCACTGGCCAATGATACCCGTGGGATACGAATCTGGAGTGGTGATGAACACAGTGACATCAACAGAGGGATCAATGCGATAAACTTGGCAAGCTGAAACAGCTCGCTGAACCACCTCCAATGCCTTATGTGCCTCAGGGGTCAGTGTGCGAGGTGATTTTAGATCAGCGTCTCCTTTCAACAAATCATACAGAGGAGACAGCTGCGCATCAGTTACTCCCAAATACGGACGCAACCAAGTGATGACACCCACCAATTTCTGAACATCATTCAGTGTCCTCACAGGATGCACAAATTGCACCTCCTGGTGACAGATCGTCCGTTCCAAAATTTTGACCCCCAAATACTTCCAAGGTGGTTGCTGTTGGACCTTCTCCGGAGCCACCTGCAGTCCCTGAGCATGCAAAGCATCAAGCAACCAAGGCTGAATCCTCAGCAGCTCATCCTGGGTGGACGCGGCCACCAAAATGTCATCCATATAATGATACAGACGTGCATCAGGAAACTGCTTGCGAACTCCAGACAAGGCACGGGCTACATACCACTGGCATATGGCAGGAGAATTGCGCATGCCCTGAGGCAATGTCCTCCATTGATACCTCTGTGCAGGCTCAGCCTCGTTAATTGCTGGCACTGAGAAGGCAAACTTCGGTCTGTCATCAGGATGCAAAGGAATTGTAAAGAAACAATCCTTCAGATCCACAATGAGGACCGGCCAGTCTGCAGGAAGCATGGTAGGTGATGGCATGCCCGCCTGCAATGTTCCCATGCTTTCCATCACGGCATTAACCTTTCGGAGGTCTTGCAACAACCTCCATTTCCCAGACTTCTTTTTGATGCAGAAGACAGGGGTGTTCCAGGGGCTGGTGGAAGGCTCCAGATGACCCTGGTCCAACTGCTCCTGCACCAGATTCCGAAGGGCATTCAACTTCTCTTGAGGGAGGGGCCACTGCTTTTCCCATACAGGTTTGTCAACCAGCCACCGTATAGGAGGCATAGGACACTCTGCGCCCTTCACTGCAGTGGCCCCCATCAAAAATCCGTCCCAATGCGCACCCCCCAAGCAGACAGAACATCCCTCCCCCAAAGGTTGGCAGGAGTAGAAGTAACATGAGGCCTAACCCAGGCCACCTGTCCCTCTGGGTTCGTGACCAGCACGGGCCGTTGGCTCACATAACATTGCACCGTCCCTCCCAGGCCAGCGACAGATGTCCCCACCGGATCCAAGGGCCACTCTGAGGGCCAGGTCACAAGGGAGAGAACCGTGACGTCAGCACCGCTGTCGAGAAGCCCACGAACGCGGACTTCTGGCGGCATTGCACCAGGAACAGACAGGGTGCACAGCATCTCAGGATGGTCCTTGGTCAGGACAGCAGTCCAGTGAACTTGAGGCAGCCTAGTGGAGCCAAAACCGCCAGCTCCACGCGACTGATCAGCTGACCTGCAAACAGAGGACTTGAAAGGCACAAGTTGAGCAAGCCGCGTCCCTTTCGGGATCGTGACGGGGGGGTGGGTGTGGAGACCATGGCACAAATCTGCCCCGTAAAATCCGCATCGATGAGCCCCCAGGTGCACAATGATGCCCTGAAGGGTGGCACTAGACCTCCCCATAAGGAGAGCACTCATGCCCCCACCCAAGGGACCAAAGGCATCCAGGGGAACCTTGCATATCTGAGAAGACTCTAACACAACTGTTGCTGCGGTGCAGACATCCACTCCTGCTGATCCACGGGTGCTGGCTGCAAGCCGGCAAAGGAGACCTCCATCGGCACCGGGGTCTGGAGAGAAGCTTGTGTCCGCACACGTCCCCCCTGCGTGCTCCGCTTGCCGTTTCCCGAGCCTGGCAAACCTTGGCCATTAGCATGAACAGTCGCCTTGCACACATCAGACATATGATTCGGCCTACCACACTGACCACACAAGAACATGGGGAACTTCACCTTCTGCGCTTTCTTCCCCTGCTTCTTGCCAGCCTGTGCAATCCCCCGCTGCGGCCACTTGCCCTGCGGCGCCGCCCAAACCGGCTGCACAGCGGCAGCCACGGAAGCCAACTTCCAATCCAGGGGGACGATGTCCGCACAGGCCTCCGCCATCTCAGAGACAGTAGGATCACCAGGCAGAGCCACTATGACTTTCCTACAAGCAGCATTGCAATTGCACTTGACAAGGTTCGTAATCGTAACGCTCCGTGCCACAGGATCAGGCACCTGCCTCTCCACGGATGCAATCAGCCTTTCCGCAAACGTCATGAAAGGCTCGTCATCCCCCTGGACAATGGTCGGGAACAGCGGCCTCGGAGCAGCCATTTCCAGGGTCTGAACAATCGCAGCCATGCCCAGCGAGTGGCACTGTTCAAGCACAAGGGGATCAAATCCAACCTGCCCTTGAACATTCTCATAAAGCCCTGTTCCCAGCAGCATGTCAGCGACAACCCCACGCCTGGGGTCCTGCGGACCCAGTGTAGCATTCCGCAACACCGCGTGGGCCGCCAAACGAGCCCACTTGGTTTCAAAGACACCATATTGCACAGGGTCAAAAAGAGAACGTGCCACACGACGGAGATCGTAAGGCGTCAGCCTATCTGAATCAACCCTCCGGAGAGTCCGCATAACCTCAGCGGACCCCAAACCATGCTGAGCAACTGCCTCACGGAGCTCCTTCTCCAGCTTATATGAAAGGGGTTCATGGGTGTTATGAGCAACACCCCTGAGCACAGGGAAAACCTGAGGATCCCCTGGCAAAGCCACCGCACCTGACGCTCCCTGGTCCTCAGGCCCAACAGGGGCAAAAGACGAAAATCGCCTGGGAGCCAGGCCAACACCACTCGGCCCTGGGCCCCCCGCAGCACCGGCAGAGCCAAAGGAGCCCGCCCCGCGACCCTGCAGGTGCCGCGAGGAAACAGGCTCATTCATCTCGTCAGTCTTGGTTTTCGCCTCTCGCCAAAAACGTTCGGGATGCCTGGGACGCACGGTCACCTGACAGGCAGGAAGCGTCCACAAATTCGACGAGGAAGTGCCGTGGCCCCAGGCACCCACCGGCCTCCCGCTGGCCGTGTCAACAGGTGCGCTAAAGGTAAACACCCCAGCGCCCTGTCGTGTTACAGCTCCAGCAGGGGGCGCCCCGGCGGACGCAGGTACCGTCCCGGCCCGCAAATCCGGCGTGGGCGGGGACGAGACCAGTGCGGGGCCCCGGGCCCCCGACACAGGGGAGGGACGGGACGCCGAGAGAGACACAGTCCGCGCAGCTGCGTCGCTGCGGGACGGCACCAGGGAGCCCGGCAAGCCCCCTATGAGGGTCCGTCCCAAACCACAAGACTGCCCAGCAGGTACCGCCCCCACCGAGCAGAGAGGGATGGGCTGCCCGCCCACCGGAGCAGGGCCGGACAGAACGCCGACCGACGCCCCGCCCCCGGCTGCGTCCACCGACTGCGCACGCTCAGCAGGCTGCGCCGGCCCAGGGGCGGATGACGCCCCGCCCCCGGGTGCTTCCACCGACTGCGCATGCCCAGCAGGCTGCGCAGGCCCAGGGACGGGCGAAGTCGCCCCCCCCGCCGATAAGCCCAGCTCGGAGGTGGGCGACCCCGCCCCCGCCGTGGCCAGGGGGAACTTCGTGGAAACACCGCAATTCGGACACCAGGTCGTCACCGAACCAGACTCAAGCCGAGGCGGAGGCTGGCCCTCAAGAACCGGAAAGGCACAAAGAAAAGGCAACCCGTCCCCCAGCCCACCGCCCACGCCGGGCGAAGCAGGACGAGGATGGCCCGCCGAATCCACAGAGCCCGCAGAAACCCACGGGGCTCCGCCCCCCAGCACACCGTCCAGAGGCGGGGAGGGGGACTCCACATCGGACAAAAACTCAAACTCCCCCTCCTCCACGTCCGAGGCAGAAGAGCTTCCCCGGGAACTCCGAGGGGTACAAGAGCCAGACCCCTCCCAAAGCTCCACACATCTCTTCCACTGCACCAGCAGCGGTCCCACATCTAGAGTGCAATCGTCAAAAAGGGCCTCCATGAGGCGGGTCCCCACACGAGACCACTCCTCCCTGGAGAACACCCTCTCAGGACCCGAAAGAAACCCTCGCTCCCGGGCCCACAGAAACAATCTCTCGAAGTCATCCCAGGAAAAAATCTGTTTCCACTCCAGGACCCCCCTCCAAAGATCCAAAAGGAGGAGATCCTCCTCAAAACCCACAGCGCTCGCCATTACCCCAAGAACCGCAGGCAAAGCACCAAAGAGGGGGGGGGGAAACCTCACCGCAATCTGCTGCAATACACACGTCAGGGTCACCAAATGTCGCTATAGGACACAAAAGAACACACGCTCACACCGTTCTCCAGGTGAAAGAGAGAAAAAGGGCCGTTTATTTTCTGACTCCAACATTTATAGTTTTCCAAAAGTGACAATGGATTGGAGGGTGACAGTGGCACCTCTCCAATGCCACTGGTTAAACCAACAGTCCATCAACTTTCTTCTCCTCCATAAAGGAATGCAAAACAATGAGTTATTTACAGAAAGTGTGTGAGAAAATTCACTACAAGAATGTCAACATCAGAAGGCTTAGAAAATCTTAAAAACCCAGGGTGACAGAGTAGTGAGTTGATCATTTTGCATTCCACATCCCAAAGACATTAATGACCATAACGTTAGCACAATTACTGATAGCATTCTCAAAGTGATTAAACACATCTTATCTGCAGCCTTGTTGGTTCCACAGTTTACACAGTCTGTGATTCAGGATGGATTTTCTTCACACAGGTGTAATGAATCCAGGGGTCCACGCCGGCTACTTTGACTGCTGTAAAGGTGGCCAGTAGTACCTGATGGGGTCCACTCCACTTTTCTTTCTGCGGTTCTTCGTTCCAGTTCTTGATGTACACCTCGTCTCCTGGATGTATGTTATGAACTGGGTTCTCAAGAGTCAGTGGTCTATTCCACACAAGGATGCTCCAGAGCCGAGCTAAAGTTTTCCCAAGAGACAGAACATAATTATACACTTCCCGCTTTCCTGAGATGTGTACATTAGGGTTAGGCTCAGGAGATTCATATGGTTTCCCATACAATATCTCATAAGGACTGACTGACATCCCACTCCTAGGCTTTATCTGAATCCTCAACAGTGCTATTGGCAAAGCCTGGGGCCACTGCAATTTGGCTTCTTGGCATATTTTACTGATTTGCCTTTTTAGTGTCTGATTCATCCTCTCTACCTGTCCACTCGACTGGGGTCTCCACAGTGTGTGGAGGACCCAGGTTATCCCCAGCAATCTACTTACCTCTCTTACTACTGTAGCTATGAAATGGGGCCCCCTATCTGATGATACCCCTAGGGGCACCCCGAACCTGGGAATAATCTCCTGTACAAACCACTTAACTGTTTCCTTTGCTTGGTTCCTGCAACAGGGAAGGGCTTCTGGCCACCCAGAGAATGTGTCAACCCCCACTAACAGGTATTTGTATCCTCAAGTTCTTGGCAGTTCTACAAAATCTACCTGACAATAGTCTCCTGGCTCTATTCCTATCCAAATTCTTCCTAGCTGTGCTTGTCGCCTAGCCACTGGGTTGTTTTTTAAGCAGATATCACATTTTGACAATACTGATTTTGCCATTGTTAACATCTGTACTGAAATTAAACTTTGCTTTAGCAATTTTACCAATGCCTCTGCTCCCCAGTGACATTCATTATGTTTAATTTGTAGAACTTCTCTCATTATCAAGGGGGGTAACACTATCTGTCCTTGTGCAGTCACATACCATCCTTCCGAATTCTTTTGTGCATTTAGCAAACGTGCCAGTCTCTCATCTTCTACTGAATATTTTGGTTCTGGAGGCAAATTGAATTGGGATACATTAAGCTTTAAAGGTATCAATGCCGTTGTTGTTTGCACCTCTTGAGCAACCTGTCGGGCTGTCCAGTCTGCTTTTCGATTTCCCTCACAGATTTTGGAGTTTCCTGATTGGTGTGCTTTATAGTGTATAATTGCCACTTGTTCAGGTTTTTGTACTGCTTTTATCAATTGCAGGACTGCATCCTGATGTTTAATGTGAGTACCTCGAGAAGATAGTAATCCTCTTTCTTTCCACAGTGCTCCGTGTACATGCACCACTCCAAAAGCATATTTTGAGTCAGTCCAGATATTTACCTTTTTCCCTTCACTTAATTCTAGTGCCCTGGTTAAAGCAACCAGTTCTGCCTTCTGGGCAGATGTATTTGGTGGTAATGCTTTTGCCTCCACTACTGTACTGACTGTTGTAACTGCATATCCAGCGCATCTGGTTCCATTTTCCATGAAGCTGCTCCCATCTGTAAACAGCTCCCACTCCAGTTGCTCTAGTGGGACATCTTTCAAGTCTTCTCTTGCTGAATAGGTGTATTCTATTACCTCCACACAGTCATGCTCTAATAGCCTTCTTCAGTTGCGGTACCTAGGAACAAAGCTGGATTCAAAAGGTTAGTTGTTTTTAATGTGACATCATCCTGCTCTGTCAGGACTATCTGGAGATTCATCATCCTGCTTGGGGATAGCCAATGGCCCCCCTTCTGCTCTAAGACAGTGGTTACCATGTGTGGTACATAGACATCTGTGTGTCTTCCCATAGTAAGCTTCCTGGCTTCTTGTATCAGCATCACAGTGGCTCCAATTGCTCACAGACATGAAGGCCACCCGGCACTTATGTTGTCGAGTTGTTTGGAAAAGTAGCCCACCGGCCTTTTCCAGCTTCCCAGACGTTGGGTCAGGACTCCTAGTGCTAGGCGCAGCCTTTCATGTACAAACAGCTGAAAATCTTCAGACAGATCAGGTAACCCTAATGCTGGAGCAGTTGTCAGTACTTCCTTTAATTTAGGAAGGCTTCTTTCTGCGGTTTGCCCCAGGTGAATGGCTGCGTCTTCTGAGCTTCATACAGGGGTTTCGCAATCAGTCCATAGTCCATGATCCACAGGCGCCGCCATCCTGAGGAAGACTCGCAGCTCATGTAAATTCTGGGGCTCTGGAATAGCACAAATAGCTTGGATACGGTTAGTACCTAGTTTTCATTGCCCTTGTGAAATTTCACATCCCAGGTAAATCACAGTCTGTTGGGCAATTTGTGCCTTTCCTCTGGATACTTTATAACCTCCCATTCCCAGTGAATTTAAAATCTCAATGGTTACCTTTATACAGGTTGCTTTTTCTTCTGTAGCTATTAGTATATCATCAACATATTGCAACAACAGGTATTGGTCTCTTGGTACTTGCCCATTTTCGGTCCAAATCTCCAGCTCCTTTGCCAGTTGGTTTCCGAATAGGGTGGGGGAGTTCTTTTAGCCTTGTGGAAGTTGTGTCCAGGTGAGCTGGGTCTTTCTCCCATTCCCTGGGTTTTCCCACTCACAGGCAAACAGTTTCCTACTTTCTTTGTCAAGGGGGATGCAGAAAAAGGCATCTTTTAAATCAATTACAGTAAACCACTTGTATATCTCTTTTACGGATGTTAGCAATGTGTAGGGATTTGTTACCACTGGATAAATGTCCTTTGTTTTTTTATTTATTGCTCTCAAATCCTGCACTAATCTATACTCACCATTTGGCTTCTTTACTGGAAATATTGGTGTATTAAATTCTGATTCACATTCTTCTAAAATTCGGTATTTCAAGAATTTCTCAATAATCTTTACTATTCCTTGCCATGCTTCTGGTTTTATAGGATACTGTTTGACTTGTACAGCCTGCGCCCCTTCCTTTAATTCTACATGCACTGGTTGTGCCAATTTAGATTTTCCTGGTATATCTGTCTCCCATACAGAGGGAATCACTGCATCTTCTACCTCCCTAGGGATAGAGGGAACAGGTTTTTCTTTGATCATTAATATCTGTCCCGTCTTTGATTCAGGTATTTTCATTATAAGCTCTCCATTTTCAAAGGTTATTACCACATCAAGTTTCGCTAGCAAATCTCTCCCTAAAAGCAGAATTGGACACTCAGGTACGTATAGGAATTCGTGTGTTATAACTTTGTTCCCAAAACACAAATCTAGGGGTTGCAAGAATGTCCGTTTTTCCTCTTTCCCTGTAGCGCCAACTACTGTTGTTTCCTTGTCCCCAATTTGTGCTTGCAAATCATTCAATACTGAGTAAGTAGCTCCTGTATCTATTAGAAATATGACCTCTTTATGTTCTAATTGTATATTTATAATAGGTTCCTTAACTTGTTCTACTGGTTCTATGTCTAGTCAGCTGGTATACTCCCCCAGGACCATCTCCTTGGTTACCTGCTGGAACTGATTGTCCTGGTGAAACTGGTTATTCAAGCTTGGACAATCTCGCTTCCAGTGCCCCTCCCGCTTGCAATATGCACATTGATTTAGGCTTAACCTTTGCGTGTCTGGTCTCCTATTTTGATTATTCCTGTTACGACCCCTGAAATTTGGGTTCCATTTTCCTTGTATTACTGCCAACAGATTCTGCTGCTGCCTTTTACTAGTTTCTCTTTCACGATTGTTTTATACCTTCCAAGCAACTTCAAGTAGCTTATCCAAATTCCTTAGTTCTTCCCCTTCTAATTTTTGCAATTTTCTACGAATGTCATCCTGTGATTGGCCCAAAAATATGAGAGCAAACTGAACCTTTGCTTGTTCTGTGTCCATTTGGAGATCTGTATATTTTCTTGCTACCTCCTTAAGCCTCTCCAAAATCGCAGCGGGAGATTCCTTCTTTTCCTGCCGAACTTCATATAGTTTAGACCAATTTATAGTTTTGGGCACAGCATTCTAAACTCCTATTTGGATCCACTCTTGACATTTCCGTAGTCTCCTTATATCAGTTAATAAATTAGGGTCCCAATTTGGATCCTCAGTTGGGAAATTCACATCTAAATTCCCTGTTACTAGCCCATTTCTGATATCTTCTCTTGCCCTCTCTTTGGCTGCCTTAAGTACCATCTCTTTCGCAGTAGAATCCATCAAAGTATCTAATATTACTTGTATGTCATCCCAGTCAGGATTTTGAGTTTTTATAGCCATTTTTACTACTCGTGCCATTTTATCAGGATTTTCTCTATAAGTTCCGGCTGATTGTTTCCAAATAACTAAATCTGCAGGAGAAAAAGGCACTTTTACAAATACTGGCCCTTCCACTCCTACACCTTGCCGTAAGGGGGCGATTACAGTCCGTTTTTGTCTGCCTATGTCTTTTCTATCCATAACTGGGGCAAGGTTAGACCGACTCCTGGTTCTGTGGGCTACCGCGGTCGTTGATTCTCTCTCTCTCCTTCCTGCCACAGTTAGGTTATGCTCATCTTCCGAGGAAGAGAGATCAGGTGACGATGGAAGAGGAGGATAAAGAGGAAAAGGTGTACTAGATGAGACAGGTTCAGGACTAGGTGGGGTAGGAGCAGGCAGTGGGATAGGGACAGATGGAACAGGTGGGATAGGGTTAGGTTCTCTTGTTCCTATTGGAGCTACCTGTAAATCAATATCTGTATAATTTTCCCTGCTCAGAGTTTCTTTTAATGCCAAGTGTTCTAAACAACGTTCCTCACAAACCCCACACTTATTGCTTGCAGATGTATTAACCATCATTAATCCACATTCATTCTGCCATTCTGGCTTTCCCCGTAAATAGAAAAACAAATCAACATACAGAACCTCATCCCATTTTCCTTCTTGTTTACAAAACGACATTAACTGCGAAATAGTGTTATATTGCAGAGTACCGTATTTTGGCCATTTTTCACCATTCTCCAAGGCACATTCTGGCCACCATGTATTACAATAATCAATCAACTTAGCTTTACATAATTCTTCCCCAAAATTACCCTGTTTCCAATGTGCTAATAAGCAGCCCAAAGGAGAACTTTGAGGGATAGAGGTGTTGCCACCCAAAATCCCTTTTAGTTTCTCCATTCCAAATATACCACAAATTGCCGAACCCGCAACACTTTCGCGATTGTCTTATGGAACAGCGCCTAGGCTTGTACCAACAGAAATTCCTTTAGCCCAACCAAGCGTAGCTTTCGCTGCGTCTTGTTGGAAGGCACCCAAACCAAAGTAAAAAGCACCTTACCTTTCTCCTGGGGACGTTGCAAGTGGCAGAAGCGGTCGCGGCCGATCGAGCTCCCAAAGAATCTCTCGGTGCCGGCTGGAGCGTCGTCGAGTTGCGAAACTCATTTCAGCAGCACCCGCAGGGTCCCATTTGGGGTCGCCAAAATGTTAGCGTTCAAAAACACATAATCACCTAAGCGATTACATGCGGTGCTTTTTATTGAAGAGGTCTGGGAATCGGGGTGATTTCCACCCAAATCTGATTCCGACCATACATTCGAGGTGAACGTGTTTTATACTCTATCGTTATATAACTTTCATGTTAATTATTAAACGTATATTGTTCTATTGTATACACAGATTTCAGCTAAACATAGCCCCCTTTAAATTTCCAGCATAGTTTCTCACGATTCTTCTTATGGTTATATAATAATTATATTTAATTACTAAACAATCATCACATCTAACAATTATATCATTTATCATACTGCTTATGCAGGTGCAGTGATCTGAGAAAACACATGGCCTAATATTTTCAAAGACTATTTTTAACATTTTCCAGGGCTCCACTATCAATCCCACCATGTTTCCATGATGGAAAATACATCATAGCTCTGCAGTTGCACCATGGCCTCCAGCTCTTCTTGTTTGTTGCCCAAGCTGTGTGCACTGGTATACATGCACCTCAGCTGGGCTACTGACTTCGCCCCTGACTTCTCCTTGCAACCCTTGGGCCTGCTTCCAGATAGCTCAGCTGCTTCCCCTTCCCCCTTCAAACCTAGTTTTAAGCCCTCTCAATGAGGTCTGCCAGTTCATGAGCTAAAAAGCTTTTGCCCTTAACAGAGAGATGTACCCCATCTGGTTCTAGCAGAGCAGATGCTGTACAAGTTTCCCCATGATCAAAGAATCCAAAATTTTGCTGATGACACCAACCCTTAAGCCACTTGATGATGCGGATTCTCCTGTTTCTTTCTTCATTTTCCTCCGCCACCAAAGGGTCTGAGCAGAACACTACCTGTGCTCCTGCTCTATCAACTACCTGACCCAGTACCCTGAAGTCCTTTCTAATTGCCTTGACACTCCTCTTTTCAATCTCATCACTGCCAGCCTGGAGTATCAGCAGTGGGTAATAATCAGAGGGCTGAATCAGCCCAGGAAGTCTCTCAGTGATATTTTGTACCCGGGCCCCAGGGAGGCAGCAGACCTCCCTGTAGGATGGGTCTGGTCGACATATGGGGCCCTCAGTTCCCTTCAGAAGGGAATCACCTACTACGATTACCCTTCTTTTCTTCTTGATGTTAGAGGTAGTGACCCATCTTACAGACGAATCATAATTGGGGGGGTTCTCGGGGCAGACAATTTTCTCCTAAATCATCTAGTTGGGTCTCTAGATCCAGGACCTCATACCTATTCTGAAGTGGTACCTGGGTGAATGATAGAGATGGGGAGGAGTTTTTGTTATTATCTCCCCAAATAGGGACCCATTTCCACTCCTCTTCATCAACTGGGTGCCCTTCTATTGCCTGAGAGCGGGAGGCATATAAGTCCTCAGTCTCTCGGTCAGAGGCCTCCCTTAAAGATGGAAGGGCTGAGCTCCACCAGTCTATTTCCCTTTCACTTTCCCTGATACTCCTTAACCTTTCAACTTCCTCCCTAAGCTCAGTCACCAGTGAAAGGAGGTCATTCACTTGTTCACACCGCAGGCAGGTCTCCTCCACAACACTCCCTGAAGCCACCGATAACCTCAAACACTCTGGGCACGGATGGGTCTGAACAGAAACATCTTTTTTGGAGGGCTCGACTTGGTCACTTACACTTGTATCAGCCACAGTTTTTGACCATGAAGAAACCATTACTAACAGACACCTCAAACACAACCAGGGAGCAGAAAGACCTCAAAAAACACAGAGGACTCCTTACTAGAAAGAGAGCTGGTTCCCCTGCCTGCTTCCCCTGCCTGCGCAAACTGCTGCACAAACTGCCTTGTATACGCCCCAGAGACTCACCACAACCCTGTTTGCCCGCTCCTGTTCGCCGCGCTCCGGGGCGCCACGCTCCCCAGAGGCTTCTTATAATCAGCCACTAAGCAGCAACACAGGAAGCTCCACCCTTAGCTCCTTGTTGCAGTGTGATGCCATTTCCTGTTTCACCTATCCCAACCCCCCAGGTGTGCCAACCTCTGCTTTCCCCTCCCCCTCTCCCCGGGCTTAAAAGGGGACGGGACCATGCGGTAGGGATTCTGTTGGGAGCTGTTACAAGAGTCAGAGGTCCATCATCCTGGAATAAAACTCTGGATTAAAACTCTACGATAGAACCCTCTCCTGTTTCTCTTCACCGTCGCCCGAACCTTTTCCACCAGAGGTAAACTGAGTTCCTACTATGCCTGGATTTGTTCCGAGTGCCTAGCTGCAGGATCCAGCTGGCCAAAGGTGTCTCTGAGGTGAAACACCACAGCCGCCGCCTTTGGTCCAGCAGCAAGGGTCAGACGAGGCCAGGCACGTCCCACCCAGAAATATTGGGATTTATATTCCATATTGGGGCCCAACGTGAGGCTGCACGAACCTGCAGCCCCAGAAGGAATCTCAGAACCTTGGAAAAGCTTTAAGGCAGCTTAGCGTCCACTGGTAGAGCTGTGGATGCATAGCTCTCCAGAGAAACTTTGGGACTGATCCCACAAGAAGTTTTGTGGAATGCTCGGCGCCTCTGGAAAGTGCAGCTCCTTTCTGGTGAGCGAATTTTCCAGGGGAGAATAGGGGAGCCCCTCCTGCCCAAGGGGTCCTATTAACGTGAAGAGACCAGCCTGCCTGACTTTGCCAGCAACAGCTTCGATTTCGGTGAGTATTTCTGCTCCTTGGGGGAGTAGAAGCTCAAATTCCATCTCTGCCGTGAGACTTGTTCTTTTTTGCTCTTGCATTTAGGCTGCACAGCCCTGCGGAGCAAAAGCGATACCCTGTAAAGCTTTAACTCTGCGGCGTGTTTTTTGCCGTTTTTAGAATTGGCGGCACCGGCTCGGACGAGAGGGACAGCTCTGCCTGTCCCTCCCCCTGGCTCGGCAGCACAGCATGCTCAGCTCTCTCGGTGCGGGGAGGCTGCATTCTCGGGCGGGGGAGGCTTTGTCTCTCCACGTGGCGGGGCGGGTCCTGATTCCCTGCTGCTGCTGCCCCGGCAGTTTTAAAAGCAGCATATACAGCTGCATTGTAAAAGCTTTCGTCTGATCGTTATCGCTTTTTAACCGTGGTCTTTTTGGAAATTGGTAGCTGATTTTGGCTTTGCATTTGGTCGGCGGGACTTTGTTCTGTGCCATTTACATCTAAAATGGGCTAGAAGTTAAGCACAGCACAAAAAGGAGTGTATTATCATATTGTTGGAATTTTAGTTAGTGCAAATGTAAAGTTCTCTAAAGGAAAATTGAAACAGTTTATAAGGTGGCTTTTTCTACACTTCCCACAAACTTCTCCTGAGGAAGTCCACAATATTCAATTTTGGGATAAAGTAGGGCATGAATTGATAACCTTGGGACAGTCTGGGAATACATCTTCAGCTAAATTTGTGTTCTGGAGTTTACAAATTCGAACAGCCTTGCTCAAACAAAGGGAATTGGAGAAAAAGCCAAATATCAAGCCATGTACCTCTGCTCTCCCTGTTTCTCCCCCTTCCAGCCCTAAACCTCTTACCCCAAAACTTGGTATTTTAAAGAGACCAAATCCTGCTCATGTGCTGGGAAGTCGACTCCTTGAGTACGTTAAAATGCCTGAGTTCCCTTGTCCACAAGGACCTGGCCAGGTCACGTGGAATACTCCCCAAAACCCTGTGTCCCCCGCTCTGAAACCCAGAGCACGTGTTAGTTTTCCAGAGAGCAGTGACGCCCAAAATGGCCCCCAGTCCCTAGGGGGTACACAAGATGGACGATGCCACGTGGCACCGTCCCAAACCTGGTCGTCTTCTTCCCAAGATCCCCTTAAGCATCCCAAAATTCCTTCCCCATCCCCCTCTCCTCCTGTTCCTCGTGACACCTTCCCTCCCCCTCCCTTTCCTGCAGTACCCTCAGCTCCGCCCCTCTACTCCTCCCAGGGGGCATCTGCTGATGTGACGTCACCAGGTGACCCGGCCCCTGTTCCCATGGTATCCCCGCCCCTTGCCAGCCCCCTGTTCCTGCCCCCTGTTCCCATTGCGTCCCCGCCCCCTCCCCGGGTTCCCACGGTCGGGGCACGCCCACTGCACATCCCCAAACCTGTATCTGTTATCTCAATGCTTCCAATTCAAAGGATACAGGGCAGGAAGCTGCAGATCCAATACAGGGTCCCACTTTGTCATTTGCTCCTGTTTCATATCAGCCTGCAGCACAAGGAGGAGCAGCCCCAACTGCTAAATGGAGCTCTTTTGGACGACAATTGTTTAAAGAGGTCAGTAAATCTCACTGGGAGTATGGCCCACACAGTCCATATTTCCATGGCCTTTTAAATTCTGAATTGAGTAGGACTGTAGTAGTCCCATATAGAGAGCTTTTTGGATAATTGGTTAGCTGAGAAAGGACATTTCGATGTGATACCGTTGGATAAGGATACGGGAAACAAGCTGGGGATTGTGAAACCAGTGCCCAATCACTGACAAAGGTCATAGTGACCTTCGCTGAAACGGGAAGACGGGGGAGAAAATCGCTTGCCAGAAAATGTAGATATCCTAGGTAGAGAAGCTAGAAGAATGCAAACATAGAAACAAAATAATCATTAGAGCATAGAAGTAGGTGTGTTTGATCTAAGTGTGCTTTAACCAATAATGAGCTCAGCTTTTGCAATATGTATAAGCTTCATTAACACCAATATAAATATGTGTGAGTTTTCAATAAACTTTGGGATTTGCCATCCACGCATATTGTGTGCTGCAATTCGTCCGCCGTTCACGACAGTCCCACATGATTTAAAACAGCTTTTCTCATGCCTCATGACCTCTACAGAATTCAAATTATGGGAATTAGCATGGAAACACCTGTTAAAGGAGGCTCTCCCAGGCTTGCATGCTGATCCAAACACAGCAAAAGATGCTAATGGCATGCCAATTGCCATTGAACATCTCTCCGGTGTAGGCCAGTGGTCTTCACCCTCAATCCAAGCTACCACAATTCCTGTAGAAACACTCGAGAAAGTAAAGGAAGCAGCTGAAAAAGCATTCTTTTCCCTCCAGCCTGAGGGGCCTTTTGAGCCCTACAGTAAGATTAAGCAGCTACCATTCGAGCCTTTTCTGAAATTTGTAGAAAGGTTAACTAGAGCCATTGAAATACAAGTTAAAAAAGAGAATGCAAGGGAAGAGGTTTTAGAAGAACTGGCATTTACAAATGCAAATGAACAGTGTCGAGCAGCAATTTTGAGTCTCCCTCTAGAACCTCCGCCTACACTAAAAGATATGCTTCTAGTCTGTAACAGCAAAGTGCCTCTGATGAGTGTTGCTCAAGACACCAGACCAAGGCTGCTACCAAGACCACCACAGCGTGTCGCCGTTGCCGGCCCTGCGCCCATCCCCTCAGCACAGCAGCACACTGGGCAGCAGCGAAGACCAGCAATGGTTGACCCCACAAAGCCATGCCTGCTTTGCAATAACCTTGGACATTGGAGTAGCCAGTACCCCCTGAAAAAGCAATTTGATGAATTTAGAAATGGCACAGGAGGAGAATTACAAGCACTCCCAGGGGGTCAACAACAACAAAAAAACTGAAAGAGGAGTGCCGGCCTGCCAGGCATGCAGACATAAAAAGAGCAGGCCAAGGGAATAAGGGAAGCAAAACAAACCAAGCACGCAGTAACATTACTATTTCTGTAAGTGAAGCAGATGCTTCAAAGACCACATCTGCTGGTTGACTGTTGAAAGTGAAACAAAATAATCTTTGTTAAGATTTAGGTGAACCTATGTTAACCACGTCTTCTGTCAATGAGCCTTACAGGTTGCAGCTGACAGAATCACTCCACCTGAAAGACACTGACTGGCATTTTGTCTCTGTCAATCCAGAACAGAAGGGCACTTGGCACCGAATCTGTTGTAAGTACATTGTCATTAGGGACACCAAACACACACCACATGAGATCAAAATTGCTCCAGGAATGACAACATCAGACCTGAGCAATTCGTTCTCGGGCTACACTGTTTCCACCCGCCCCTCTTTCTTCCCAAAGGTCAAATTGTTGCACAAGCTATCCCTGTGCTGTTTTTGCCTGAAGGCACCAAAAACAAGGGACCACAGTCGCCCGGGTCCAAGTTATTGGGAAAGACAAACCCAAATTATGGTGTAATGTCAGTGGGGGTGGGGAGTCAAAACGCATTGAGATGCTTGTAGACACAGGTACAGACTGCACAGTGATCCCAGTACAAGACTGGCCAGCACATTGGCCTTTGCAAAACGTTACTGGTCACGTTCAAGCTGTAGGAGGCCTGCAATTGGCAAGACAATCCAAAAGCATCATCCAAATCGAGGGACCAAACGGACAATTGGCAAATGTCCGTCCATTTGTGTTAGATTATTCGGAACCTTTGTTAGGGAGAGATTTATTGGCCCAGTGGGGTGTCACAATTGATATTCCAGACTCCCCACAGGATTTTTGTACAGCGGTCATTGAACAACAGCGCCACACCCAAAAACTGAAGTGGAAAACAGACAAACCAGTTGAGGTGAAACAGTGGCCACTCAGTAAACAAAAAATAAAGGCGCTTGAGGAGCTAGTAGAAGAGCAACTGAAAAAGGGTCACATTGTGGAGACCACATCCCCGTGGAACTCTCCAGTGTTTGTCATTCAGAAAGCTGACAAAAAGAGATGGCGGCTCCTCCACGACCTCCGACAAATTAATAATGTCATTGAATATATGGGCTCTCCCCAACCTGGTATGCCATCCCCAACAATGCTTCCCCAGGACTGGAAATTAGCTGTTATTGATATAAAAGATTGTTTTTTCCAAATTCCCCTACTCCCTGATGATGCACCGTGTTTCACATTCTTGGTCCCCACCATCAACATGGAAGCCCCTATGAAAAGGTACCATTGGACAGTTCTTCCTCAGGGCCTTAAGGTCTCGCCAGCAATCTGCCAGTGGTATGTCTCTTCCCTGCTTTCCCCAGTGCATGCAGCTGCAGAAAAGGCCATCATCTATCATTATATGGATGATATGCTCATGTTGCCCCCAATGATAATTTACTCACACATGCACTTGACCTAACGATTGTTGCATTGATGGTTGCAGGGTTCGAGCTCCAGCACAAGAAAATTCAAAAGATGCCACCTTGGAAATATTTGGGCTTAGAGATTGGAAATAGGACCATTGTTCCTCAAAAACTAGAAATCAATCCAAAGATCAAGACCCTTGCGATGTCCACAAGTTGTGTGGGTCTTTGAATTGGGAAAGGCAATGGCTTGGTATGACTAACAAAGACCTTGCCACTCTTTTCAATTTATTGAAAGGGGGAGAAGACCCAGGTGCTCCTAGGTCTATTACCCCAGAGGCACGGAAAGCTCTAGAAAAGGTTCAGATTGCAATGTCCACAAGACAGGCCGACTGATGTCGGCCTGACCTGCCATTCAAAGCTCATCTCCCCTTCCGCAAGTTCACCATTTGGAAACCCATGGTGCTCCAATTAATGACATGGAAGCCTCAGTGGAAAGCACTGAACCTCCTGTAGAGGAGGAACCTATTTACCAACCATGGTTTGGCAAGCATTCTGCACCACAAACACAGTGGTCCTCTTTTTAAAAAGAACTAGGGGGAGATGTTGCAGGGTGATGCCATTTCCTGTTTTACCTATCCCAAACACCAAGGTGTGCCAACCTCTGCTTTCCCCTCCCCTGTCCCCAGGGTTAAAAGGAGACGGGACAAGGCGGTCAGAATTCTGTTTGGAGCTGTTACAAAATTCAGAGATCTATCATCCTGGAATAAAACTCTGGATTAAAACTCTACGATAGAATCCTATCCTGTTTCGCTTCACCGTCACCCAAACCTTTTCCACCAGAGGAAAATAGAGTTTCTACTATGCCTGGATTTGTTCCGAGTGGCTAGCTGAAAATCCAGCTGGCCAAATGTGTCTCTGAGGTAAAACACCACAGCTGGCACCTTTGGTCCAACAGCAAGGGTCAGACGAGGCCAGGCACATCCCACCCGGAAATATTGGGATTTATATTCCATAGCTCCTCAAGGACTCACAATGGCAATCAGCTCACCTGCTTATAATCTTATAATCAGCCACACAGCAGCACCACAGGAAGCTCCACCCCTAGCTCCTCACTGACTCAAAATCTTATAATCAGCCACTCAGCAGCAACACAGGAAGCTCTACCCCTAGTTCCTCACTGACTCAAAATCTTATAATCAGCCACTAAGCAGTAACACAGGAAGTTCCACCATTAGCTCCTCACTGGCTCACAATGGCAATCCACTCACCTGAAAATAATCTTATAATCAGCCACTCATCCGGAAAAAAGGTAGCTCCACCTGTAGCTCCTCCCGTACCCACAATGGCAAATCACTCACCTCCTTATGATCAGCCACTCAGCAGCAACACAGGAAGCTCTACACTGAGCTCCTCACTGACTCACAAGGGCAATCCACTCACCTACCTATGATCAGCAACTAAACAGCAAAAAAGGAAGCTCCACCCCTAGCTCCTCTCTGCCTCCCAATGGAAATCCACTTACCTGCTCACAATCTTATAAACAACCACTCAGCAGTACCACAGGAAGCTCCACCCCTAGCTCCTCACTGCCTCAAAATGGCAAATCACTCACCTGCTTAAAATCAGCCACTCAGCAGCAATACAGGAAGCTCCACTCCTAGGTCCTCACTGACTAACAATGGCAAGCCACTCAACGTCTTGTGATCAGCCAGTCAGCAGACACAGGAAGCTGCATCCCTAGCTCCTCACTGACTCACAATGGCAATCGGCTCACCTGCTCACAATCTTATAATCAGCCACTCAGCAGGAACAGAGGAAGCTCCACCCCTCGATCCTCACTGACTCACAATGGGAAGCCACTCACTTGCTTATAATCAGCCACTCAGCAGAAACAGGAAGCTCCTCTCAGACTCACAATGGTAAATCACTCACTTACTTATCATCAGCCACTCAGCAGCAATACAGGAAGCTCCACTCCTAGGTCCTCACTGACTAACAATGGCAAGCCACTCAACGTCTTGTGATCAGCCAGTCAGCAGACACAGGAAGCTCCACCCCTAGCTCCTCACTGACTCACAATGGCAATCGGCTCACCTGCTCACAATCTTATAATCAGCCACTCAGCAGGAACAAAGGCAGCTCCACCGCTAGCTACTAAATTACCCACAATGGCAAATCACTCACCTGCTTATAATCAGCCACTCAGCAGCACCACAGGATGCTCCATCCCTAGCTCCTCACTGACTCAAAATGGCAATCCACTCACCTGCTTATAATTAGCCACTCAGCAGCACCACAGGATGCTCCATCCCTAGCTCGACACATACACACAATGGCAAATCACTCACCTGCTTATAACCAGCCACTAAGCAGCAACACAGGAAGCTCCACCCCCAGCTCCCCACTACCTCACAAAGACAATCCACTCACCTGCTCACAATCTTATAATCAGCAACTCAGCAGCAACACAGGAAGCTCCACTCATAGCTCCTCACTAACAATGGCATGCCACTCAACATCTTATAATCAGCCAGTCAGCAGACACAGGAAGCTCCACCCCTAGCTCGACACAGACCCACAATGGCAATCCACCCACCTGCTTATGATCAGCCACTAAAAAGAAACACAGGAAGCTCCACACCTCACTCCTCTCTGCCTCACAGTGGCAATCCACTGACCAGCTGACAGTTTTATAATCAGCCCAACAGCAGCAACACAGGAAGCTCCACCCTTACCTCCTCACTGACTAACAATGGATATCCACTCACCTGCTTATGATAATCCCCTTAGCAGGAACATAGGAAGCTGGACCCCTAGCTCCTCACTGACTCATAATGGCAAATCACTCACCTGCTTATAATCAGCCACTAAGCAGCAACACAGGAAGCTCCACCCCCAGCTCCTCACTGACTCACAATGGGAATTCACTCACCTGCTTCGAATCAGCCACTCAGCAGCAACACAGGAAGCTCCACCCCAAACTCCTTACTGACTCACAATGGCAATGCACTCACCTGCTCAAATTCTTATAAACAGCCACTCAGCAGCAAAACAGGAAGCTCCACCCCTACCCCCCCACTTAAGCACAATGGCAAAAAACAAACCTGCTTATAATCAAACACTCAGCAGCAACACAGGAAGCTCCACCCTTAGTTCCTCACTGGCTCACAATGGCCATCCACTTACCTGCTTATGATCAGCCACTAAGAAAACACACCAAAATCTCCACCCCAGCTTCTCTCTGCCTCACAGTGGAAATCCACTCACCAGCTCACAATCCTATAATCAGCCACTCAGCAGCAACACAAGAAGCTCCACCCTTAGCTCCCCACTGACTCAGAATGGCAATTCACTCACCTTCCTATAATCAGCCAATCTGCAGCAACAGGAAGCTACACCCTTAGCTCCTCACTGACCCACAAAGGGAATCCACTCATCTGCTTATAATCAGCCACTAAGCGGCAACACAGGAAGCTCCACCCCTACCTCCTCACTCACTCACAATGGCAATCCACTCACCTCCTAATAATCAGCCACTCACCCACTCAGCAGCAAGAAATAAAACAAAATTAGCCAAAATATTTGGCTTGATGATTTCAACGGCTCTGTACTAAAGGCCATACACTTGTAATAATAGTAATGACTGGGCTAAAATTTAAATCAATTCAGCATATGTCAATTCAAAGATATAGTGTGTCCTAATGTTCTCACAGAAGTCTGTAAAAAAACCCTCTATTTTTCTAGGTTGGTTTTATCCATCTAGATGTACCTTCTACTTCTTTCTACTATATGAGAATGTTTATGACAAGATTGGATTACCCTATGCAAACTTCTATAAGTAAAGAGAAGCCGGTAAAGAAAGGCAAAATTGTTCATTACAGGTGGAAAGAGGGAGGTCAATGAAAGAAAACAAAAGAACAATAATAATTAAATGCCCCCCTGTCTTCTGTGAAAAGTAAAGGCACTGACAAGAAAGAACATCTGCAAAATTCTCACTAGAAAAGTGCACTTTATCTGGCTCAAGTATTTTGTGGTACATTTCTTGCTGTTTTCCCATGCCAAACATCTTAACCATTGAAGGTGTCCCTTTTCTCTTTCTGGAATACAGCTAGGAAGATGGCTATGTTGTTGCTGACAAGCTGCTATTCTCAGAGGTGTCCAGCTGAAAGTCCTAGATCGACTGATTTGCTCTGTCACTTTAATATGGCATGACTTAACCACTTACAGTTCCAGCACCTGAAGTTGCCCAGCCCTACAATTCTTTGCCCCTTGAATGGTTCTATAGACTCCTTGGAAACTGGCATTTGTAAGTACATGAAACTATGCAGAATTTGCCCTATGAGATGATGCCATATGAGTCACGCCAGTAGATTAACTAGGGTATGCAAATCAGAGAGGGGGGAATGAGAGCACAAGAAGCGAGTACACAAGAAGCGAGTACAATCTACTTTTTTTTCTGCAACAGGGCTAACACTGTAGAAATCAAAATGAACACAAATCCTCTGAGGGGTAGTTCTTGCAAAAGACAAAGACTTCCTCTTGTGTTCACAGGCCTGGAATATTTAACTTTGGATCACAGCAAAATGCAGATGACAAAACGAGGCCATTAAGTCACATATAGTATGAAGCAGTATGAAAGAGGAAAGCAGCTGAGAGCGTCAACCCTGCTAAGTAGTCTCAGTATTCTTATTGACATTAGCAGAAATTTGAAATGAGTCTCTGAAAATTACAAAGGAGGCAGAAGAAAAAGGAGCGATGACTCTTCTGGCATAGTGTTTCCTAACAGGGATCTTCAAAATGTAAAGATTGTATCTTCCTTTCAACTGAAGGAAGGCATTAAAACAACAGGAAGGAAATGGCATCAAATTCTAGAAAGACTCTGGGCAGTGTACTTCTAGACAGAAAGGCCACTGATGGAAAACCAACTAAACTGGCACCAATGCAGCAGCATTGTACTAAACCCCAGAAATGTCCACCGCTTCACGCTCTGCCATTCCATTAATATGCACACAGCAGCTCTGCAACATTCCTACTGATCATCTCCTTGGCAAACTGGGAGTGAGGGTCCGTAGTGATGCAGAGTCCCCAGGCAGGTGCAAAGGAGAGCTGCTTTATTGCAAAAACCAGGCTTTTGAAGCACTCAGGCCTTTATCAGTTACATAGCTTTAAGGCATATCAAACATTATTCAACCAACCACCATACACCACGCTGTGAATACGCGATGGTTCTAGAACTTGTTGATCTACCTCTAATTCAGCTGTCTCACCTTCCCATAGTCCTTTTCTACTTAGCCAAAGTAACGGGCCTCAGCCCAAGGCCTTCCTTTTGTAAGCTTCTACCTATATGCAGCAGCAAACCACTAGTTTCTTCTGTGCTAAGAGTTTAGGTAGACAATTTGCATCTGCCCTTCCAGTGAAACATAATGGGGAGAGAAAATCCTGTCGGAGATGTTCAGTCATTCCATTTTCTAGACAGGCCAAATAAAAAGAAAAGCAAGCTATAGGATTGTGTACTTGCTCTTACAAAACACCTGCTGCCATCTGACAGTGAACTAGCAGAAAATCAGCAAAAATGAGACTTGAGGCAAACAACCCTTTGAAGGGAATAATGACATGATAAATAAAGACAACACATTTCCAGGCTATTGAGATACTTGAAATGTCAGCAAAGGCTTGAGAGCAGAGGCTGAACTAATGGGGAAAGGTTAAAAGAGTCCCAAGATAAACATGGGCAACTGACCTGTTGAAGCCTTCAGGAAATCAGTGGCCGCTGATTTAGATAGGCCATTCAAGTTAATTTACCCGTGCACCTTACACTCCTTTTTCACCTGTCAGCATCACAGGGTGAATTGTGACCATGGAATCACAATTATTTGGATTCTGTTCTTAGCTTTAGGAGACAAGTACAGCAGCTGAAGTACCTGTTACTGATGTGATACCCAGGAACACAGAGTTGACACATTTCATTCATGTCCAATCACAACTAGCAATACTAAGAGGATAGGATTGGCCTCTTTTCATGACGCTTTTTTTGTTTTACAGCCTGCTCTGATTCTGGTGAAACTTTTTCATTAGCTTCTCTCTAAAAAGGAGAAAGACCAATTCAATGTCTCTCCCTACTGGTGCAGGTTTACCATTCGGTTTGTCGAGCCTAAAAATGGAATTGGAACTAGCAGGAGTTACTGTGTTTTAAGCGTCCAGTCCATTCAGACAATCTCAGGTTGATTAAAGGCTACATGCTATTGGCTAAATACTCTGTTTCCCCCAAGAGTGGATGCATGCAATTTAATCCAACTTTTTGTAACAAACTCCAGTAATACAAAATCCAGTCATACAAAAGAGTCACAAATAAGCAGGAAGAATTATTGGACCATTTAGGGAAGCAACCTTCTCACCTTCTTTTGGAGTGAGCATAATCTGGTAGCTGAAGTAACAAACTTGAGGACAGAAATCTCCCTACTACTGAGAAGTTGCTGACAAGGGAACCACCTAAGCTCTGTGACTTTCCCCTTTCCATTCATTGGTCAAGCCTAGTAGCCTAAAATTTGCGGGGTCAATCAAAGACAAATGCTAATCTAGTCAGAGGTCTATGAAAAGTCCAAAAATAATCAGAGTTCTTCTTAGACAATGGAAATGGAAGTGATAGTGGGGCCCTGGAAAATGTTAAAGATAGACTCTGAAAATGTTAGGCTTTGTGTTTTGCCAGATCATTGCACCTGCGTAAGCAGTATGATAAATGATATAATTGTTAGATGTGATTATTGTTTAGTAATTAAATATAATTATTGTATAATCATAAAAAAAAGCATGAGAAACTATGTAAGAAATTTAAGGGGGTCCACGAGGAGCCATGCTTGACTGAAATCTATGTATACAATAGAACAATGTAAGTTTAATAATTAACATGAAAGTTATATAACGATAGAATATAAAAACATGTTCATCCTGAACCCATGTCGGAGTCAGATTTGGGTTGATACCCCTGACACTCAGAGCTCTTCAATAAAAGCACCTACATATAATCATTCTCGTGATTATGTGTTTCTGAACGCTAACATTTTGGCGACCCCAGATGGGACCCTGTGATTGCTGCTGAGCGAGTTCACGACTCAATCACACTCCAGCCGGCACCGAGAGATTCTCGGGGAGCTCATCGGCCATGACCCGTCTCTGCCGCTCACAACGTCCCCGGGCGAGAGGCAAGGTGCTTTTACTTTGGTTTGGTTGCCTGCCAATAAGACACAGCGAAAGCTACCCTTGGATTGGGCTAAAGGAATTCCTGGTGATATTGCCTAGGCGCCGTTCCGTAAGACAATTGGAAAAAACGTTGCAGGTTTGGCATTTGTGGTGTATTTGGATGGAGAATCTTAAAGGGATTTTGGGCAGCAATGCCTCCATTCCGCAAACTTCTCCTTTGAGGGTGCTTATTAGCACATTGGAAACAGGGTAATTTTAGGGAAGAATTACATAAGGCTAAGTTGATTAATTATTGTAATATATGGTGGCCAGAATATGTCTTGGAGAATGGCGAAAAATGGCCAAAATACGGTACTTTGCAATATAACACTATTTCACAGTTAATGTCGTTTTGTAAACAAGAAGGAAAATGGGATGAGGTTCCATATGTTGATTTGTTTTTCTATTTACGGGGAAAGCCAGAATGGCAGGATGAATGTGGATTAATGGTGGTTAGAGCATCTGCAAGTGATAAGTGTGGAGTTTGTGAGAAACGTTGTCTAGAACACTTGGTGTTGAAAGAAAGTCTGAGTAGGGAAAATTATACAGATATTGATTTACACGTAGCGCCAATAAGACCAAGAGAACCTAACCCTATCCCACCTGCTTCACCTGTCCCTATCCCACCGTCTGCCCCTACCTCACCTAATCCTGAACCTGTCTCGTCTAGTACACCCTTCTCTCTTTATCCTCCTCTCCCACCGTCACCTGATCCCTCTTCCTCGGAAGATGAGCAAAACCTAACTGTGATAGAAAGGAGGGGGAGGGATGCAAGTGAAAAAGACAGCAATAGTGATGAATCAGCGACACCAGTATCTCACAGAACTCTGAGTCGGTCAAAGCTTGCCCCGGTTGTGGGTAGAAAAGACATAGGCAGAAAAAAACAGACTGCGATCGCTCCCTTGCGACAAGGTGTAGGAGTGGAAGGGCCAGTGTTTGTAAAGGTGCCTTTTTCTCCTGCAGATTTAGTTATTTGGAAACAATGAGCCGGAACTTATAGAGAAAATCCTGATAAAGTGGCACAAGTAGTAAAAATGGTTATAAAAACTCAGAATCCTGACTGGAATGACATACAAGTAATATTAGATACTTTGATGGATTCTACTGAGAAAGAGGTGGTACTTAAGGCAGCCAAAGAAAGGGCAAGGGAGTCTATAAGAAATGGGCTCGTAACAGGAACTCTAGATGAAAATTTTCCAATTGAGGATCCAAAATGGGACCCTAATTTATCTTGGGATATGAGGAGACTACAGAGATATCGGGAGTGGATCCAAATAGGAGTTCAGAATGCTGTGCCCAAAACTATAAATTGGTCTAAACTATAAGAGGTTTGACAGGAAAAGAAGGAATGTCCCACTGCATTTTTGGAGAGGCTTAAGGAGGTAGCAAGAAAATATACAGATCTCCAAATAGACACAGAACAAGCAAACATTCAGCTCGCTCTCATATTCTTGGGCCAGTCACAGGACAATATCAGGAGGAAACTGCAAAAATTAGAAGGGGAGGAATTAAGGAATCTGGATAAACTACTTGAGGTAGCCTGGAAGGTATATAATAATTGCAAAAGAGAAGCTAGTAAAAGGCAGCAGCAAAATCTTTTGGCAGTAATACAAGGAAAGAGGAACCCAAATTTCAGGGGACGTGGCAGAGGTAGTTGTGGTAGAAGACCAGTTATGCACGGGTTAAGCCTAAATCAATGAGCGTATTGCAAACAGGAGGGGCACTGGATGAGAGAGTGCCCAAACAACAACTGGTTTTACCCGGGCAATAAGTTCCAGAAGGAAAACATTGCCAAGGCGATGGTGTTAGGCGAATATAACAGCTGACTAGATGTGGAACCTGTAAAACAGATTCAAGAACCTGTCATAAATACACAGTAGAATTTAATACACCATTATTTCCAGTAAAGAAACCAAGTAGTGAATATAGATTAGTGCAGGATTTGAGGCCAATAAGTAAAATAACAAAGGACATTTATCCAGTGGTAACAAATCCCTACACATTGCTAACATCCGTAAAGGAGATATATACATGGTTTAGTGTAATTGATCTAAAAGATACCTTTTTTTGCATCCCCCTTGACAAAGAAAGTAGGAAACTGTTTGCCTTTGAGTGGAAAAAACCAGGGAATGGAAGAAAGACCCAGCTCACCTGGACACGACTTCCACAAGGCTAAAAGAACTCCCCCACCCTATTCGGAAACCAACTGGCAAAGGAGCTGGAGATTTGGACCGAAAATGGGCAAGTACCAAGAGACCAATACCTGTTGTTGCAATATGTTGATGATATACTAATAGCTACAGAAGAAAAAGCAACCTGTATAAAGGTAACCATTGAGATTTTAAATTCACTGGGAATGGGAGGTTATAAAGTATCCAGAGGAAAGGCACAAATTGCCCAACAGACTGTGATCTACCTGGGATGTGAAATTTCACAAGGGCAACGAAAACTAGGTACTAACCGTATCCAAGCTATTTGTGCTATTCCAGAGCCCCAGAATCTACATGAGCTGCGAGTCTTCCTCAGGATGGCAGGATGGTGGCGCCTGTGGATCATGGAATATGGACTGATTGCGAAACCCCTGTATGAAGCTCAGAAGATGCAGCCATTCACCTGGGGAAAGCCACAGAAAGAAGCCTTCCTAAAATTAAAAGAAGCACTGACAACTGCTCCAGCATTAGGGTTACCCGATCTGTCTGAAGATTTTCAGCTGTTTGTACATGAAAGGCTGCGCCTAGCACTAGGAGTCCTGACCCAACGTCTAGGAAGTTGGAAAAGGCCAGTGGGCTACTTTTCCAAACAACTCGACAACATAAGTGCTGGGTGGCCTCCATGTCTGCGGGCAGTCGCAGCTACTGTGATGCTGATACAAGAAGCCAGGAAGCTTACTATGGGAAGACACATAGATGTCTATGTACCACACATGGTAACCACTGTCTTAGAACAGAAGGGGGGCCATTGGCTATCCCCAAGCAGGATGATGAAATTCCAGGTAGTCCTGACTGAGCAGGATGATGTCACATTAAAAACAACTAACCTTTTGAATCCAGCTTTGTTCCTAGGTACCACAACTGAAGAAGGCCATTAGAGCATGACTGTGTGGAGGTAATAGAGTAGACCTATTCAGCAAGAGAAGACCTGAAAGATGTCCCACTAGAGCAACCGGAGTGGGAGCTGTTTACAGATGGGAGCAGCTTCGTGGAAAAAGGAACCAGATACGCTGGATATGCAGTTACAACAGTCAGTACAGTAGTGGAGGCAAAGGCATTACCACCAAATGCATCTGCCCAGAAGGCAGAACTGGTTGCTTTAACCAGGGCACTAGAATTAAGTGAAGGGAAAAAGGTAAATATCTGGACTGACTCAAAATATGCTTTTGGAGTGGTGCATGTACACGGAGCACTGTGGAAAGAAAGAGGATTACTATCTTCTCGAGGTACTCACATTAAACATCAGGATGCAGTCCTGCAATTCATAAAATCAGTACAAAAACCTGAACAAGTGGCAATTATACACTGTAAAGCACACCAATCAGAAAACTCCAAAATCTGTGAGGGAAATCGAAAAGCAGACTGGACAGTCCGACAGGTTGCTCAAGAGGTGCAAACCACAACGGCATTGATACCTTTAAAGCTTAATGTATCCCAATTCAATTTGCCTCCAGAACCAAAATATTCAGTAGAAGATGAGAGACTGGCACGTTTGCTAAATGCACAAAGGAATTTGGAAGGATGGTATGCAACTGCACACGGATAGATAGTGTTACCCACCTTGATAATGAGAGAAGTTCTACAAATTAAACATAACGAATGTCATTGGGGTGCAGAGGTGTCTTGGTTTGACACTGGCACAATGCCAGTGCCTCCATGGGAATACTCTCTCCCTGGTTTCTGCTGTGAGATGTGACCAGGAATAAGCAAAGCAGGCTCCCACTTAGGAAAAAAGAAATTTTTAACTAAACTACAAAAAAAAAAAAAAGAAACACACAAGGAAAATGAAAACTTCACAAATACATCTCCTCTTCCTCCCCACCAAATTCCCAATACAATACATCCCCCAAATCATCGACTCTCGGTCCGGCACCACCCTTCAGAATACTCAATTCTCAGTTCATCAAGAAGAGAAGGAGTCCTTCTTGTGCCAATGGTGACCTCTTCCTTTCATGTCCAGCACTCTCACCACTGAACACGGACCAGAGCTGCTTCTAGGGTCAACTTTTAAGGATGCTTCGTCCCACTCCAAAAAGGCACAGTCTCAACTTTGGGACATCTGTCCCCCCATATTTTTCACCCCCTGGGGCCGAGGGGTACCCACACCGAACCCTCTTGGTCCTGAGGCATTGCCTTCCCCTAGAATGCAGTCTCTGTATCACAAGGAAACATGGCTCTGTCCATGGCTACACAAAAAGAGTCCAGCATAAGCTACTCCATCATCTCTTCCACCTGCGCTCTTCTCTATTTGTCTTGTGGCCCATTTCCTCTTATCTCATCTCTATCGCTCTTCTCATTCAGCTCCAGGAGGATTAGAATTGTAAGGTTTCCATCATCCAAGAAAAGGGTAAAAAAATCTGAGGCTCTGTCTGTCCGGAACTCCCACAGCTGCCCAGCCGGCCACCTTCTCGCACCCCTCCTGGGGGGGGTGGCTGCCTGATGCCTCTCAGTGCTCCTCCACCCTTCCATCCTGCAAGGGCCTTCACCTCCCTTCTGTCCAGGGCCCTGGCCTACCTCACCCGGCCACATGGCTTCCCCTCCCCCTGCCCAGCCCGCAGCCAGGCAGGGGAGATCTGAACCTTTCACTGACCAGAACCCAAGAGAGCCTCCCAGGGGAGAGCCCTGCTTTTAACCCCGTGTTCTCAGAGGCGGATCCAATGTCCCAATGGCCACATTAGGTGCCAATATTAAAATCTGAGCATCCATTGGCCTAACCACAGCATCCCAGAAAACATATTTCCTGTCAAACCACCACAAGAGGCATAGGTAAAATTCCTAAAGCAGAGTTTTATTTCGGTACGGATGGAAAAATCAGTAATGTCAAAATGTGATATCTGCTTGAAAAACAACCCAGTGGCTAGGCGACAAGCACAGCTAGGAAGAATTTGGATAGGAATAGAGACAGGAGACTATTGTCAGGTAGATTTTGTAGAATTGCCAAGAACTCGAGGATACAAATACCTGTTAGTGGGGGTTGACACATTTTCTGGATGGCCAGAAGCCCTTCCCTGTTGCAGGAACCAAGCAAAGGAAACAGTTAAGTGGTTACTACAAGAGATTATTCCCAGGTTTGGGGTACCCCTAGGGGTATCATCAGATAGGGGGCCCCATTTCATAGCTACAGTAGTAAGAGAGGTAAGTAGATTGCTGGGGATAACCTGGGACCTCCACACACCATGGAGACCCCAGTCGAGTGGACAGGTAGAGAGGATGAATCAGACACTAAAAAGGCAAATCAGTAAAATATGCCAAGAAGCCAAATTGCAGTGGCCCCAGGCTTTGCCAATAGCACTGTTGAGGATTCGGATAAAGCCTAGGAGTGGGATGTCAGTCAGTCCTTATGAGATATTGTATGGGAAACCATATGAATCTCCTGAGCCTAACCCTAATGTACACGTCACAGGAAAGCGGGAAGTGTATAATTATGTTCTGTCTCTTGGGAAAACTTTAGCTCGGCTCTGGAGCATCCTCATGTGGAATAGACCACTGACTTTCGAGAACCCAGTTCATAACATACATCCAGGACAGGAGGTGTATATTAAAAACTGGAACGAAGAACCACTGAAAGAAAAGTGGAGTGGACCCCATCAGGTACTGCTGTCCACCTTTACAACAGTCAAAGTAGCCAGCATGGACCCCTGGATTCACTATACCCAAGTGAAGAAAATTCATCCTGGATTACAGACTGTGTAAACTGTGGAACCAACAAGGCTGCAGATAAGATGTGTTTAATTACTTTGAGAATGCTATCAGTAATTGTGCTAACGTTATGGTCATTAATGTCTTTGGGATGTGGAATGCAAAATGATCAACTAACTACTCTTCATTCTAGAATGAAGAGAGAGATAGAAGCAGAAACACTGGTGATAAAGGTTTCTAATGCAGTTCAGGATGAGAATGTAATGATCGGATTAGTCAAAGATTTTGACAAAATGCAAAACACCAGTAGAATAACTGCCTGTCTGCCAATACCAAAGGCAGCAGGAGACCCAGTAAATTGGGGAATCATAACATCAAAACTACCTGAAATACAAAAGAACAAAACAATTACATGTAAAAAGGTACCCGAATCGAGGCAAGTAGTCAAGGAAACTTGGGAGAAAATAGGAACATGGATGAAACTTATGAGCCTGAAAGACTGTATTCTAAGTGATGGCATACTAGGAACCCCTATGGGAGAATCAGGAGGCATCACACAATGGCAATGCTATTTACCACACTATAAAAAGATTATAGAAAATGTTACAGAAACCACTCTGGTATGGAAGTGTGAGGCCAAGGATCAGAAAAATCAGAGAGAGCCTTGGGACAGTGCATGGTCTGTGAGTATACTTCAAAGATTCCAATATATGGCAAACACCCCTTGGTGTATTAAGTGGGAAGGCTCAGAGAATGAAACAGATCCAGCAGTAACGAACACTGCCACTAGTAGCAGAATGAGGGCAGACAAAGTAAGTTGGTGGGCATGTAGTAAAACTTATGACTGCACTTCTGATGATGCAGAGCTAAAACAGATGCCACCCCTGGCAAAAGCCCTACAAATTGGTTGTGCTTGCAGAGAGATCAAACATAAGGCAAAATGAATTATAAAGTAGTTGTGGGATGTACCAGGAGTACAGTCTGAAGTCCAGGACAATTTGTATGGGCAGCAAGCCATGGTACCTGGACAACACATCTGCCTGTAGATGGGAAAGTAAAGGAGATTACTTTAGGCCTTCCAACCTCATGTCCAATTTGGAAAAGTCCCCATTTAACAGAAAACATGAACTTCTGCAGATAAGAGCAAGATGGGAAGTTCTAGACAATGAAAATCCAGAAAATCCAGATGACACTTGCCAAGAACCCTCTAGTGGAGTGAAATTTGGGTGGGCCCTAGAGTCATTACTTGGTCCTATAGCAAACTATCAGAGTAGGGAGATGCTGTACAAACTTACAGGTCAGGTAGATAGACTGGCAAGAGTCACCCAGGAAGGATTTAAAGAATTAAATGTACAATTACAAGCCACCACAAAAATGACTTTACAAAATCGATTGGCCTTACATTTGTTACTCCTGAAAGAGCATGGAGTATGTGGATTTTTAAAGGGACAAGTTGATCATTGCTGCGTCCACATCCGAAATGTAACTGCAGATGTAGAATATGACATCAATCAGTTGAGACAAATAGAGCATGAAGCACAAGAAGAGCAAAATGACTTGACTACGAGCTGGCTAGGCAAAATCTTTAAAGGGTTAGGGTGGAATGTGAGTTCATGGATTAAATCTATCATTGGGAGTGTGATAATCTTACTAATTGTATTCTTAGCAATTTGGTTAGTTTACAGCATCTTAAAGCGAGAGATACAGAAGAAAAGGTCCTGGAACCAGAAAATAATAAAGGCACTGACATGAGATCCACGCCCACCATCTTCTGCTTCTCCAGTTCCTGATAGCATCCATGACAACGCTTACATCAACCATGGATTTGAAGAACGTCAAGTATAAATTGAGAAATAAAAGGACTGTATCAAGTGAAAACATTTACACCTATAGTGAAGTGAAAATGCTTTCAAAAGGGGGAGAATGATAGTGGGCCCCTGGAAAATATTAAAGATAGACTTTGAAAATGTTAGGCTTTGTGTTTTGCCAGATCACTGCACCTGCGTAAGCAGTATGATAAATGATATAATTGTTAGATGTGATTATTGTTTAGTAATTAAATATAATTATTGTATAATCATAAAAAGAATAATGAGAAACTTTGTTAGAAATTTAAGGGGGGCCACGAGGAGCCATGCTTGACTGAAATCTATGTATACAATAGAACAATATAAGTTTAATAATTAACATGAAAGTTATATAACGATAGAATATAAAAACATGTTCATCCCGAACCCATGTGGGAGTCAGATTTGGGTTGATACCCCTTGACACCCAGAGTTCTTCAATAAAAGTACCTACATATAACATATAACATATAACATATAACATATAACATAACATAAAATAACATAACATAACATAATTATATGTTTCTGAATGCTAACAGAAGCAGAGCTACCAATCTATTTCCTTTCAACATATCCCTAAAACTCATTCCCTTTTATTCATAACTAATGTATAGCCACCAGTGCAATCATGAAAAGATGAAACTTACTGATGTTAGCAAGGGAAAGATTTGAAAGAACTATTCCCATTAATCATCATCTAGACAGTAACTCTAACATTAAAATCGGAGCCCTTTTAGTAAGTATCCCTTGTGTGAAACTCAGGACTCCTGGACAACGGACCAAGACGATTAAGCAGAAGCCGTTTATTGTTGACATGATGCACTTACACATTCTGACTCTCTGCACACGTTAGTCCCGCATTTCTTATTAGTGCCTTTGTCTTGTCCACACATTCTGCGTGCACCTCTCAGAAGATGTGTTTGGTTACCGTCCAGGCGCTTTGCTGCCCCCCATTATCAAGTTCTTGTGCTCTTGGAATTTGGTTTCTCAGCTTCTTCTTTCTTATTTTGGCACGGCTTATGTCTTAGTAACCTTGATGAATTCCAGAAGGTCCGGAGAAAATTCTGATAAGAACAGTTCCAAGCTAGATGGCTGGTGCACCCTGTAGTCTAAGTGGTTCAGATACATTGCTACAATTCCCCCTTCTTCTTCTTGCACCATCCAGATCCTTTCCACCGTATTTTCTTCCAAGAGGCTCACCAGTTTCATGATGCATGGAATAACACAAAGCAATATTATATTGACTACAAGTGATAACAAAGCTCCCTTTACGAGATCTTTCAACCATCCAGTTCTTTCCAATCCCTCAAACCATTCATGCATACCCCACTTATTTCCAGTCAATTTCTTCGTTATCTTGTCATTGTTTGAGTTTGCTGTGAATGACTGCAGAATGGACACAGAGGTTCATACAACACATTCCTTCAAAAACCTAACACTCGTGCCCATGTGCTAACAACAATAAATAGATAGAAGATCTATTTTGCAGGGTGCCATGTCTAATGGTATGTACGCCAGTGAGAATCTGATGTAAAATAGCTGACCTTACCTTTAATTGTTTGACCATCCAGCATCCCAACTTATTAAGTGCAGTCAAAGCTTGACCAGCAGTGACACCTGCCGTAAGGACTGGCACTATTAATCCAGATGGAGTGCCCAAACCACTACACAATTGTGGCAATCGGGTCTTAAGCTTGTGCTTCTTCTTTAAGTACCCCGGAGCCAAAAAAGCGGCTTCTTCCCACACAGAGCATTGTGCTGGTTGCGGTGCTCTCCAGAGGGAAGCTTCTGCCAAAAGACGCCTGGGACTGGTGCTTAGCTTCGGAAAGCGCCGTGTCTCCGTATTTAGCACCTCTTGTCGCCTACATCTTAGCAAAAAGCTTTTCCACAGTGTCTCACAAGGAGAAACTGTGCCAGTACAGAAAACATCCCCCGATCTCGCCCTAGAAGTTGCAAGGAGCTCTGCATAGTGTTTAGAAAGAAGCGAAAGAAAGTTGTCCAAAACTCCTTCCATTTGAATGTTAATGTGAATGGAAAAGGCAGGAGGGTGGTAAAGCACTGTCCTCTCTCAGTTTGAAAGCTGTGCACACAATGCCGGTGCTGTGCGGCTTCCTTCTTCGCCTTTCAAAAGCTGCCGCTCTCTCTGTCTCCCGAAGGTGAAGAAGCGGCTTCTTAGTGCACAGAGCATTGTGCCGGTCGTGGTGCATTCTGGAGCGCAGCTTCTGCAGAAAGAGGCCCGGGACCAGCGCTTGGCGTCGGAGAGCTCCATAACTCCATCTTTAGCGTGTCTTGTTGCCTACATCTTAGAAAAAAGCTTTTCCCCTATGTCTCGCTCGGAGAAATTGTGCCAGTACAGAAAACATCCCCCGATCTTGCGCTAGAATTTCCACAGAGTGCTGCATAGTGTTTAGGAAGAAGAAAAAAATTGTCCAAAACTCCTCCTCTTCAAATGATAATGTGAATTGAAAAGGCACGAGAGTGGTAAGGTTCTGTCCTCTGTCAGTTTAAAAGCTGCGCGCACAATCCTGGTGTTGTGCAGCTTTGTTTTTCGCATTTTGGAAGCTGCTGCTCTCTCCGCCTCCCGGAGGTGAACAAGTGGTTTTTTGGCGCCCAGAGCTTTGTGCCGGTCACAGTGCACTCCGGAGCGCAGCTTCTGCTGAAAGATGCCCAGGACCGGTGCTTAGCTTTGGAGAGCTCCGTATCTCCGTCTTTAGTGTGTCTTGTTGCCTGCATCTTATCAGAAAGCTTTTCCACTATGTCTCGCAAGGAAAAACTGTGCCAGTACAGAAAACATCTCCTCATCTTGCCCTAGAATTTCCACAGAGGGCTGCATAGTGTTTAGCAAGAAGGAAAAGAAAATTGTCCAAAATTTCGTCCATTCGAATGTTAATTTGAATGGAAAAGGCAGGAGAGAGGTAAGGTACTCTTTGCTTTCAGTTTGAAAGCCGCGCACACAATCCCGGTGTTGTGCGGCATCATTCTTCGCCTTTCAAAAGCTGCCACTCTCTCCGTCTCCCGGAGGCAAAGAAGAGGCTTCTTCGCTGACAGAGCATTGTGCCGGTTGTGGCACGCTCCGGAGTGCGGCTTCTGCTGAAAGACACCTGGGACCAGCGCTTAGCTTTGGAGAGCTCTGTATCTCTATCTTTAGCATCTCTTGGCACCTGCATGTTTTAGCCAAAACTAAAGGTGCCAGCAATTAGGACCCTGAAAGAATTTAGAGCCCTAAAAGCCACCTTTCATCCGATCCCCAGACCCTGGGGAAATGACTACTTTTTCCCGTAGAAAATGGCCTCTCTTTGCGGTCAATTTCCCTGGTTGACAGGGCGGTGCCAAGCTAGAAATTGGCAAACTTTGCTGGGTTTGTACAAAACTAAAGCTGCCAATAACTAGGATCCTGCATTCTTAGGAGCCCCAAGTGCCACCTTTCATCTGATCCCTAGACCTTAGGGAAAATGACTTCTTTTTCCCATGGAAAATGGCCTCCATTTGTGGCCCCTCGCCCTGAGCGACAGGTGGGTTTCAGGCTAGAATTTGGCAAACTTTGCTGAGTTTCTAGAAAGTAAAGCTGCCAGCAACTAGGACCCTGCATTCCTTAGAGCCCCAAAGGCCACCTTTCATCTGATCCCCAGTACATGGGGAAATGACTACTTTTTCCCATGGAAAATTGCCTCCCTTTGTGGCCCCTCGCCCCAGCTGGCAGGTGAGTTTCCAGCTAGAAATTGGCAAACATCGCTGGATTTCTCCAAAACTAAAGCTGCCAGCAACTAGGACGCTGCAGGTATTTCAAGCCCCAAAGGCCACCTTTCATCTGATCCCCAGACCCTAGGGAAATGACTTCTTTTTCCCATGTAAAATGGCCTCTGTTTGTGGTCTCTCGCCTTGGTCGACAGGGCGGTTCCAACATAGAAATTGGCAAACTGTGCTGGATTTCTCCAAAACTACAAGTGCCAGCAACTAGGACTCTGCAATCCGTAGAGCCCCAAAGGACACCTGGCATCTGATCTCCAGACCCTCGGGAAATGATTTCTTTTCCCCATAGAAAATGGCCACCGTTTGTGGCCCCGCACCGCGGCCAAAAGGGTGGTTTTAGGCTCAAAATTGGAAAACTTTGCTGGGTCTCTAAAACTAGAGGCCAGCAACTAGGGCCCTGCATTCCTTAGAGCCCCAAAGGCCACCATTCATCTGATCTCCCGAGTGTGGGGAAATGACTTCTTTTTCCCATGGAAAATGGCCTCTGTTTGCGGCCACGTGCCCTGGTTGACAGCGCAGCGCCAGGTTAGAAATAGGCAGACTTTTCTGGATTTCTCTGAAACTAAAGCTGCCAGCAACTAGGACCCTGCAAGTCCTACAGCCGCAAAGGCCACCTTTCATCTGATCCCCAATACATGGGGAAATGACTTCTTTTTCTCATGGAAAATTGCCTCCCTTTGTGGCCCCTCTCCCCAGCTGACAGTTGGGTTTCAAGCTAGAAGATGGCAAACGTTGCTGGATTTCTCCAAAATTAAAACTGCCCACAACTAGGACGCTGCAGGTATTTCAAGCCCCAAAGGCCACCTTCCATCTGATCCCCAGACCCTGGGAAAATGACTTCTTTTTCCCATGGAAAATTGACTCTGTTTGTGGCCCCTCGCGATGGCCAACAGGTGGTTTTCAGCCTAGAAAATGGCTAACTTTGCAGGATTCCTCCAAAACTGAAGCTGCCAGCTACTAGGGACCATCAAGTCCCTAGAGCACCAAACGCCACCTTTCATCTGATCCCCTGACCCTGGGGAGAAGACTTCTTTTTCCCATGTTAAATGGCCTCTGTTTGCACTCTCACCTTGGTCGAAAGAGCGGTTCTAAGAAAGAAATTGCCAAACTTTTCTGGGTTTCTTACAACTAAAGCTGCCAGCAACTAGGACCCTGCATTCCTTAGAGTGCCAAAGGCCACCTCTCAACTGATCCCCAGACCCTAGGGAAATTACTTCTTTTTCCCACGGAAAATGTCCTCCGACTGGGGCTACGGGCCCTTGCCGACAGGGCAGTGTCCTACTAGAAATTGGCAAACATCACTGGATTTCTCCAAAACTAAAGCTGCCAGCAACTAGGACCCTGTAAGTCTCTAGAGCCCCAAAGGCTGCCTTTCATCTGATCCCCTGATCCTGGGAAAATGACTTCTTTTTCCCATGTAAAATGGCCTCTGATTGCGGTCTCTCGCCTCGGTCGAAAGGCCGGTTCCAACCTTGAAATTGGCAGATTTTGCTGGATTATCTCCAAAACTAAAGCTGCCAGAACAAGGACCCTGCAAGTATTTGGAGGCCTAAAGGCGACCTTTATTGTGATCTCCCAACCCTGGGGAAATGACTTCTTTTTCCCATGGAAAATTGCCTCTGTTTCAGTCACTCGTGTTGGTTGATATGGAGGGGCCAGATTAGAAATTGGAAAAACTTTGCAGGATTTGTCCAAAACTAAAGCTGCCAGCAACTAGGACCCTACATTCCTTAGAGCCCCAAACCCCACCTTTCATCTGATCCCCAGTCCCTCGGGAAATGACTTCTTTTTCCCATAGAAAATGGCCTCCGTTTGTGGCCCTTCACCCTGGTCGACAGGGCCGTTCCAAGCTAGAAATTTGCAAACTTTGCTGGGCTTCTACAAACTAAAGCTGCCAGCAACTAGGACCCTGCATTCCTCAGAGCCCCAAAGGCCACCTGGCATCTGATCCCCAGATGATGGGAAAATGACTACTTTTTCCCATTGAAAACGGCCTCTGATTGTGGTCAGTTTCTTTGGTGGACAAGGTGGCGCCCTGCTAGAAAATGGCAAACGTTGCTGGATTTCTCCAAAACTAAAGCTGCCAGCATCTAGGAACCTGCAAGTCCTTAGAGCCCCCAAACCCCACCTTGCATCTGATCCCCAGACCCTGGGGAAATGACTTCTTTTTCCCATGGAAAATGGCCACCGTTTGCAACCACTCGCCCTGGCCGACAGGGCGGTGCCAAGCTAGAAATTGGTTTAACTTTGCTGGATTGCTCCAAACCTAACGCTGCCAGCAATTAGGACCCTGCAAGTATTTAGAGCCCCAAACACCACCTTTCATCTGCTCCCCAGGCCCGAGGAAAATGACTTCTTTTTCCTATGGAAAATTGCCTCTGTTTGTGGCCCCTCACCCTGACTGACAGGTGGGTTTCAGGCTAGAAGTTGGCAAACTTTGCTGAGTTTCTACAAACTAAAGATTCCAGCAACTAGGACTCTGCATTCCTTAGAATGCCAAAGGCCACCTTTTCTCTGATCCCCAGACCCTCGGAAAATGACTTGTTTTTCCCATGGAAAATGGTCTCCGTTTGCGGCCACTCACCCTGGCTGACAGGGCAGTACCAAACTTAAAACTAGAAAACTTTGCTGGATTTCTCCAAAACTAAAACTGCCAGCAACTAGGACACTGCCTTGCTTTGAGCTCCAAAGGCCACCTTTCATCTGATCCCCAGAACCTGGGGAAATTACTTCTTTTTCCCATGTAAAATGGCCTCTGATTGCTGTCTCTCGCCTTGGTTGACAGGGCCATTCCAACATTGAAATTGGCAGACTTTGCTGGATTTCTCCAAAACTAAAGCTGCCAGCAACTAGGACCCTGCAAGTCCCTTGAGCACCAAAGGCCACCTTGCATCTGATCCCCAGACCATGGGGAAATGACTTATTTTTCCCATTGAAAATGGCCTCTGATTGTGGTCAGTTTCTTTGGTGGACAAGGCGGCGCCCTGCTAGAAAATGGCAAATTTTGCTGGACTTCTCCAAAACTAACACTGCCAGCATCTAGGAACCTGCAAGTCCTTAGAGCCCCAAACGCCACCATTCATCTGATTCCCAGATCCTGGGGAAAAGACTTCTTTGTGCCATGGAAAATGGCCTCCATTTGTGGCCACTCGCTCTGCCCGACATGGCGGTGCCAGACTCAAAATTGGTTTAACTTTGCTGGATTGCTCCAAACCTAACGCTGCCAGCAACAAAGACCCTGCAAGTATTTAGATCCCCAAAAGCCACCTTTCATCTGATCCCCATACCCTGGGGAAATGACTACATTTTCCCATGGAAAATGGCTTTTTTTTTTTGTGGTCGCACCACCCTGGCCGACAGGGTGGTGCCCTGCTTAAAATTGGCAAACTAAGCAGGATTTCTCCAAAACTAAAACTTCCAGCAACTAGGACCGTGCAAGTCCTTAGAGCCACCAACGCCACCTTTCATCTGATCCCAAATCCTTTGGGAAATGGCTTCTTTTTCTCACAGAGAATGGCCTCAGTTTGTCCCCACTCAAACTGGCCAACCATGTGGTGCCAAGCTAGAAATTGGCAAACTTTTCTATTTCTCCAAAACTACAGCTGCCAGCAACTCGGACCCTCCAAATCTTTAGGGCCACAAAGGCCACCTTTCATCTGATCCCCAGATCCTGGGCAGAATGACTTCTATTTCCCATGGAAAGTGGCCTCCGTTTGTGGCCACTCACACTGGCCAGTAATAGTGTGACAACATAAATCTAGCAACCTTTTCTGGATTTCTCCAAAACTAATGCTGACAGCAACTAGGACCATGCCTGTCCTTGGAGCCCCAAATGCTGCCTCTGAGCTAATACCCCGACCCTGGGGAAATGACTTTTTTTTTCCCATGGAAAATGGCCTCCGTTTGCAGCTATTCCCACTGGCCATTGATAGGGGCTAAACGAACGAATTTGCAAACTTTGGTGAATTTTTCCAAAACTACAGTTGCGCACTGTGGCCGCATTTCTCTACAGAGAAAATGCCGGGCCTAAGTTCCCAAGCATATTTCGGGGATCACATTTTTTAAACCTCCAAGAAAGAAAAAACAATTCTTATCTCATTTGTTCTCCTGTGTCACAGACATCCTTTTATGAAAATCCTTTCTTAGGATTTTTTCTTCCTGAGAAGCTGAGAGGCTCCAGGAACAAAATGTAAACATTGGTTATCGGCTGCTGTGGAATGCAACAGGTGGATCCGTGATTGGTCTCGTGTGGATGTTTGGATTTAGTGACCAGTCACGGCAGAGCTGGCTCTCTCTGTCCCAGCCAGCTGCATTTATTATCATTCTTATCCTTTCTATTCTTAGCTTAGCTAGCCTTCTGAGATGAAACTTTTCCTTCTATTTTTTTAGTATAGTCTTAATGTAATATATATATCATAAAATAATAAATCAAGCCTTCTGAAACATGGAGTCAGATCTACGTCTCTTCCCTCATCCAAAGACTCCTGTGACCACTGTCACACTCCTGTGTTTGGGATCCATGGGGTCATGAGACAGCCTAGAAATTCTCCAGAGTAGAAATCCATTTTGATTTAGGTGAAATGTACATCTTTGAGTCTGTGGTTAGAAAACATAGTTATGTAGCCTGACTGCAAAGCCTAGGCTCAGGGGTACTGATTCAGTGAAGGACAGAGATAAGGAGGGGGATACAGAGGGTGATAAAGAGAGACAGAGAGACTGATGTGAAAGCAGGTCAACCTTACCTAGGAATTCTTTCTGATAAAGAAGAACTAGCAGCAAATGTCATGCGAAATTCATAAAAATGAATATGTATGAACCTATTGTGAAATTGTATGCATATGTATTTGAGAGGGGGATAAAAAGGGAGCTGAAGTTTCCAGAGGGACGCATGTCTTTTAAGGAGTGTAATCTCCACATGTGTCTGGTGCTGTAATAAACATACCGGCTTTACAACTTTCACAAAGTTGTGGAGTTTTTGGCTATCTCCGCAAAACAGTCATATGGATAATTTCTCCCCCTTGTTGTGGGTTGGCTTGATTTCTGATGGCATGCAACTAGGACTGTGCTTGCCTTAAAATCCAAAATACCACTTCTGAGCTGACACCCAGAACCCTGGGGAAATGACTTCTTTTTCCCATGGAAAATGGCCTCCGTTTGTGGACACTTGCACAACCCCATAATAAAGTGCCCATGTAAAAATTTGTGAAATTTTCTGAATTCCTCTAAAACTAAAGCTGTCAGCAGCAAGGACCATGCATGCCCTAGGAACCCAAATTGCCACCTCTGAGCTGATACCCAGACCCTGGGGAAATTACTTCTTTTTCCCAGAGAAAATGGCCTTTGTTTGCGGCCACTCACACAGGCTAATAATAGGCTGAAAACCTAAAAATCTGCAAGCTTTGCTAGATTTCTACAAAACTAAAGCAGCCACCATCTAGGACCATGCCCTAGGAACACCAATCTCTACCTCTGAGTTGATACGCAGACTCTGGGGAAATGACTCCTTTTTCTTATGGAAAATGACCTCCATTTGTGGCCATTTGCTCTGGCCAACAGTGTGGTGCCAATTTAAAATTTGCAAACTGAGATTGTTTTTTTCAAAACTAAAGTTGTGTGTAACTAGGGATGTGCATACCTTAAAATCTGAAATGCTACCTCCATACTGATACCCAGACCCTGGGGAAATGACATCTTTATCCCATGGAAAATGGCCTCTGTTTGCAGCCGCTCGCAATGGCCAATAATAGGGTGCCATTGTAAAAATTTGCGAAGTTAGATGATGTTTTCCAAAGTTTAAGCGGATAGCACATAGGACCGTACATGCTTTTACAATCCAAAACACCACCTCTGAGTTGATACCCAGACTCTGGAGAAATTGCTTCATTTCCCATGGAAAATGGCTTCCTTTTGCAGCCACCCGCAGTTGCAAAATTGGGGTGCCAAACTAAAAATTTGCAAACTCACCTGGATTTCTCCAAAACTAAAACTAAAGTAGGAACTAGCCCATACATAGATGTCCAAACTCCACCTCTGAGCTGATACTCAGACCCTGGGGAATTTGCTTCTTTTTCCCATTGCAAAGGGTCTCCATTTGTGGTGACTCGCACTGGCAGACAGTGGCGTGCCAAGCTAAAATATTGCATTAACTTTACTGGATTTCTCCAAAACTAAAGCTGCCAGCACCAAGGACCATACATGCCCTAGGAGCCCCAAACGCCACCTCTGAGGCGATACCTAGACTGTGGGGAAATGACTTCTTTTTCCCATGGAAAACGGGCTCCATTTGCAGCCACTCGCACTGGCCGACAGTGGGATGAAGACCTAAAAATTTATAAACTTTGCAGGATATCTCCAAAATGAAAGGTGCCTTCAAATTTGAATATGCATGCCCTTAGAGCCTCAAACATCACCTCTGAGCTTATACCCAGTCCCTGGGGAAATGACTTTTTTTTTCCATGGAAAATGGCCTCTGTTTGCAGCCACTTCCACTGGCGAATAATAGGGTGACAACCTAAAAATTTTCAGACGTGTCTGGATTTCTCGAAAACTTAAGCTTCCAGCAATGAGGACCCAGCAGGCCCTATAGCCCCAAACGCCACCTCTGAGCTGATACTCAGACCCTGGAGAAATGACTCCTTTTTCTCACAGATAATGGTCTCTGTTTGCGGCCACTTACACTGGCCGACAATGTGGTGCCAACCTGAAAATTTTATGCATTGCTGGATTTCTGAGAAACTAATGCTGACAGTGACTAGGACACTGAACACCCTAGGAGTTCCAAATGCCACATCTGAGCTGGCCTCCAGACCCTGGGGAAATGACTTCTTTTTCCCATGGAAAATGGCCTTTGTTTGCGGCCACTCCCACTGGCCCACGCTGGGGTGCCAAGCTAAAATATTTCAAACTTTGCTTGCTTTCTCCCAAAATAAAGCTTGAAGAAACTAGGACCAAGAGAAGACAATGAGACATGGAGAAATGACATTCCTTTAAAGTCCCAAATACCACCTCTGACCTGAAACCCAGAGCCTGGAGAATTGACTTCTTTTTCTGATGGAATATGGCCTCTGTGGCCACTCGCCCTGGCTTTCACGGGGGACCCAACCTAAAAACTTACAAATTTTGCGGGATTCCTCAAAAAGTAAAGCTGACTGTAATTATGACCCTGCAAATCCCTACAGCTCCGAACGCTTCCTCTTAGTTGATACCCAGACCCTGGGGAAATGACTTCTTTTTTCCATGGAAAATGGCCTTCATTTGGGGCCACTCACACTGGCTGACAGTGGGGTGCCAAGCTAAAAATTTGCAAGCAAATGCTGGATTTCTCCAAAACTAAAGCTCACAGAAACTAAGGCAAAGCATTTCCTTACAGCCCCCATCACCACCTTTCATCTGATACCCAGACCCTGGGGAAATGACTTCTTTTTCCCATGGAAAATGGCCTCCGTTTGCGGCCACTCACCCTGCCCGACAGTGGGGTGCCAAGCTGAAAATTTTCAAGCTTTGCTGGATTTCTCCAAAACTAATTCTGACAGAAACTAAGACCTTGAATTCCCTTTATTCTCCAAATGCCACCTCTGAGCTGATACCTGTGGGAATCCTTACAATTAGAGACTTTTTTGAAAGCTGCAAAAGGCAGGCCTCAGTGACAGCAGAACTGTGATTAGAGCTAAGCAGCAGCCATAAGATTTTTCAGCAGAAAAATTATATAAGAAGTAGAAAGTAAGGACAAATAGAACAATGGTCTGTGTCTTAACGCTTGGCTAGAATAACTCCCTATGCTACAGAAAAGTATATCTAGCAAGATATTAGGAAGTTCTAAACTTAATAATGGAGCTCTGTGCATTGTGTTTTAAGACTTGCAAGCAGTTATTGTATTCGAAATAAGCAAGTATTGTTTTAACAAAAGGTATGTGTTCTTATAGTGGTTGGATAGAACTACTGTCAGTATGTTTTTTGTTTGTGTGATTGGTAAAAAAACTTGTCAAGTAAGTTGTAACATTAAGTTCTTGGTCTGCTGCTGGGCATGTGAGGTGCTGGCATTTTCCCATTTTCATAACCACATAATGAGACTGATGCTAGACAATAAACAGCTTGAGATGTGTTCCTCAGCAGTCCCGTCCCTTTCGTGATTTGTACATAGACCCCCATTTGGCAATAGGATTTCTTTGTTTCCTTTTCAGACAAAAACCTCTGACACAGAGGATTAGTTTTCCTAACAAAATGGGAACTCATTCAGGATCCTTTTCACCATCCAAGGGGCAGCAAGGGGAGCTGAAGGTGCCCCTCACTCAGTTTTGGTGACCAGTTCCTTTTGGTGGAGGCCAGCACTGGGCAATTGATTGGGTACCTGAGAGTGTCCACTCACTCGAGACAGACAATTGATGGACCAGGGGCTCCATGAAGAGTTCACAGGGAAGGACCACTGAAAATCTCACCAGTCAATGGGATTTTCAGGAACTAAACCTGAGAGAGCACCCATGGAGGGTAGCACAGGTAAAGCCAGGTCCTGGCAAAAGGCATGCTGTTCCCAAAATATCTCCAAAGAATCCCTTGGGAGAATGTTGAGGTAGTTTGTACATTCTTGCAGAGGTAATTAAAGACAATCCACACCCGGGGAGGCAATAAGGAGAGTCAAGAAGGGGTCTCCACAACAGGGGTCAGATGGTCCTTGTATGTTGGGAAAGGATTGGTTGAAGTAGAATGTGTAGGAATATGTTTAAGGCAAGCAGCAGCAGAAGGCATTTATCCTCAGAATTTGCTAGCTGATCCAGGGCCATCTGCAAGGGGGCCATGTTTGGACACATGTTTGGCAGGATGGGGACTGGGTCTAGAATATAGTTTATGGTGAAAAGGGTGAGAACAAAGATGAGGAGCAAGAAATATCTGGGAAATTAGGATTATAAATGGAAGAGTTAGGATTTTCTTTTAAGGATTTGATTTGGGTCACTGGAGAAACAAATGATTTTGAGCTGTGCTAGAATGAGCACCCACAGGCAGTAGTGGGGCTGGGGGCTAAAGAAAGGGCAGAATAAAGCTCCTGGATGAACTGGTTATGAAGATACAGCAAGTGTATGTAAGAAGGGATGAGGAAAAGGTGAAGGCAAAGGTGATAGCAGAGTTCTTACTGCTGTGGAAGGATACACCACAGGGCCCAAGGGGGCATCCAGGATAGAAGGGATGGGATTGCCCAAAAGAATGTGGCAGAGGCATTCCCTCCTCTGCAGAGGAGAGCCGATCCAAATAGCATCTTGGATGGAAACAGTTTACTATCTGCAGGGACACTGGAAGTGAGAATGTCTGCAGAAACAACTGAATCCTCAGGAGGATCAAGTCCAGCGATGAATGGAGATGGATTTTTAGGGGTGTCAGGGGTTCCCATTATACCAGGGACCCACCACACTGCAGCCTTTGATAACATTTAAGGTGAGTCTGGATCGGGAGGAGGTGTTTCCTGATAGACACAGGGGCCTCTCAATCCATTTCGAATTTTATCCCTAAAGGGAAAAATTGTCAAGAAGTTCTTTAATTCTTCAAGGGTTAAGTGGAAAAGAGGTGGGAATGTGTTTCATTCTACCACGATTAGTACATGGTGGGGGGTTAGGTTTGAAATGCATGAATTTCTGTTTGTTCCTACTTGTAATTGTAAGTTACTGGGAAGGGATTTGCTGGCTACATTTGGAATGCAAAATAACATTGTAAAAAGTGATACATAAACTAACACTATTGGAACTTTATGTCAAATGTCTGAGAAGGTCTATGCTGCAGTAAACCCACAAGTGTGGGCAGTCCCAGGGAAATCTGGAAAATTAACTCTGGAGCCTCTCCAAACTACTTTGAAGCAATCAGGACAAGTGGTGTCTAAAAAGCAATATCCTCTTTTCAAGGCAGGGAAAGAAGGGCTTACAGCCTGTTACTGAATCCCTGTTAAAGGCAGGTCTTCTGGAGCCATGCATGCCTGCATATAATACTCCTGTCCAGTCAGTTAAGAAACTGCATGAATGGACACCAGATAGAAAGCAGAATTTTAAAGAGTTAGAATATAAAAAAAGCAGATTAACTGAAGCTCCTGGTCTAGCCTTTCTGTACAGGGAAAAAGAATTTGAATTATATGTGGATTTCAAACAGGACCATATGAA